>NW_022103896.1:46030359-46038798 GCF_000313985.2 Echinops telfairi | reverse complement strand
CCTTTTGTGCCTCTGGTCACAACCTGGAGAATTCCTCTACAGAGAGAAAGGTTGGAAAACGTATTTTTAATTCTTAAGAGGAGGTAATTAAATAATTTCCTTTTATGATACTGTCTTTGTTCTCTTCTTGAAAGGAAAGAGCATCCCTTTTATCACTTTAAACAGGGCAAACTAGTATTTCTAACCCTCCTCCCAAAGTTAATTAACATGTAAATACTTGTCAGTAAAAGGTAACACTTCAGCAATTAGCATATAAATGGGCCAGCGACAATATTCTGCCATAAAGGAAGCAGCTTGGAAGGTTTTACCAAATGTATTTGGGAAGAAAAAAATAATAATGTACTATACTGCCTTCATCATTTCCGTGCAGAGTTATGAAATAGAATGTCAGCCAAAGCCTGGGGTAACGAGAGAACCCTGCTGCCTGGATTGAACGAGGTGAAGTTTGCATACACAACTTGGTTTTATGTACATGTTTACTCAAGTAGTGATGATGGAAAGTGACTAATTGTTTATGTCCAGAAAACACATCATGTTTGCTTGATTTTAATGGATACCATCAGCGAAGGAAACAGCAAGCCATAGGTGGGAAAGGAATTTAAGGGCTAATTTTTCCATATTGGGTGTAATGATGAGTACACTCACAAAATTGCACATGCAGGGATTGCTTCCACTCAGCCCTGCATTTGTGTTTCAAATGAGGTAATTGTGCACCTAATGATCCGTTTGCACAAGCAATTACCTGATTGGCATATGCCAGGTGAGCTTTTGAGAGATAATAGGGAGAAATGTACTTTTTGTTTTACACCCATGGCACTGGAGTTTGAAAAATAAAATAATAATTATAGTCACATTATATTTGTGGCCTTCTTATCGGAGTCATGTATCCATGTGTGATGGGAGGTTCATAATCATAAAAGAGATGCCATTGGCCCAACAGGCAAAAAAGCTCTGACCACAGCAGCAAAGATACTTGTTATATTATATTTATTATAGAAGTTATACTGTAAGCTAGTTTATAGATTATAGGATTTATAATCAGAAAACTCAGACTAAATCCTATATTCTCGAAGGTTAACCAAGTTGCTTAAAAATACTGAGTCAGTTCTCAGAAAAAAAAAAAAAGAAGCTTAGTAAACCTGTTCAGGTGGAGATCTGCAGTGTTACGTGAAATATGCCCATGTCTGTGTTAAGGCCAGATGAATCTGAAGGCACCTCTTATGCTTTTCCCCACTTGGTGGGACAGTGCAAGACTCCAGTTCCCACACTCCCCGATGGGGTGACAGACGATCCAACCCAACTGGAGTCATTTTTTAGAGAGTCATAATTGAAGTCCCTATCCCTGACTTTCTCCAAGACGAATAAAGCCCCTTCAGTGCAGCTCAGGATCCAGGGTTTGGATCAAAATTGGATTCGTCTTCCATTTATATAGTGGGCCAACATATTAGGATATTTTAGCCCATTTAAGATGATTATGAGGAGCTCTGGTAGTATAGTAGTTCATGCCTTGGGCTACCGTTTGCAAGATCCACAGCTCAAAACCCCAGCCACTCTGAGGAAGAAAGATGAGGTTGTCTACTCCCATGTCCTGTAGGGTTGCTATGAGTCAGAATCAGCGTGATGTCAGGGAATGAGGATGATTACAGACAACAGAGAGGACTATCACATAAGCCCTAATTCATCTGGGATCTGCCTACCACCCCCTGAGATGTAAAATGTCAAGCCTTTCAATAGACTTTGCCATGATGATGAAAATGTCCCATACTCAGCCGATATTAAGGGCTCAAGTAGAAGGCAAATGTTTTGAGAATGATGATGGCAACAAATGTACATTGTATATATGGATTGTGATAAGAATTGTACGAGCCCCCAGTAAAATGATTAAAAAAGAAAGAAAGTAAATGTCCCATACTCTGCGCTGTCCAATAAGGAAGCTCTGAGTCTGGTGTGGTACGATCAGGTAAGTATTCGACTGCTGAGCACTTGGTTGGTGATCCAAACCCAGGGGAAGAAGATGAGGCTAACCACTTCTGTAAAGTTTTTTTTTTTTTTTTTTTTTAACATTTTATTAGGGGTTCATACAACTGTTATCCCAATCCATACACACATCAATTGTGTAAAGCGCATTTGTACATCGTTTCTCAAAACATTTTCTCTCCATTTAAAGCCCCGACATTAGGTCCTCATTTCCCTCCTCCCTCCCCGCTCCCCCCTCCCGCATGAGCCCTTGATAGTTTATAAATGGGTATTTTGTCATATCTTGCCCTGTCCGACGTCTCCCTTCATCCACTTTTCGGTTGTCTGTCCCTCAGGGAGGAGGTCACACACAGTTCCATGTAATCGGTTCCCTCTTTCCTACCCATTCTCCCTTTACCCTCCCTGTTTTGCCACTCACACCACTGGTCCTATAGGGCTCATCTGTCCTGGATTCCCTGTATTTTCAGTTCCTATGTGTACCAGTGTACCTCCTCTGGTCTAGCCAGTCTTGCAAGATAGAATTCGAGTCATGGTAGTGGGAGCGGGGAGGAAACCTTCTGTAAAGTTTTATAGACTCGGAAACCTGGTATAGGGTCCCCTGAGTCCCAGGAGACTTGAGGGCACTGGGTTTGGTTTGGTTTTGGTTTAGTCACATATGATTATTGAAGTATGACTAGTGGGAAGTCAGGAAGGGAAAGTAACTTTTCATTTACTTAATGTTAATTAATTCAAATTTAAAACACCACATGAGGTTAATGGCTACTATATTAGGCAGGTTAACATGCAAACAACAAGATGGTTTATTAACAAGTGCTTTTATACTACAGACTATGAATATCATGTACTGGCCACAATTATTTTTGTTCTCTTTCAAAAATATTTTTTGTTTATCTTCTTTCTTTGTGACAATCTTTGATACATTTTAAGTCATGCCTCTACATATTTCTTGTCACCATCTATTGAATTGAAGGGGATAAAAAACAATGATCCACAGACTACAATTTATTTACTTTTGTAGAATCGAACCTAAAACAAATTGAACAAAGCCCCAAAAGATGGGAAAAACAAAGCTTTGCTGAAGTTTTGATACAAGCTGATATTGAAGGCATTGGGGTGTTGGACTATCATATGATTGAGATAGTATACTTAATGAAAGAATCAATCTGCTACCAACCCAGAATCTAAAATGCCACATCCTACAAAGTACTCATAGTTAAATTGGATTTTGAAGCATAAATAAGATGATGAAAGCGCTGGTGATGGTATTGATGATGAGGATGATATAATTAACCTTATGAGATGTTATTATTTTTATTTTACACATTGAAGATCTGAGGTTTTAAAAGCCCATCTCCCTTGCCCAAAATTATTTTGCAGAACCCAGATTCAAACTCAGATCATCTGACATAGTATACTGACATACACCCTATGCAATGTGGTTTTGTACCAGAGTAAGGTAAAGCTGTGCTAGGAAAATGATGGGATATTCATCGAAGAGCCAATTTTCATTTCTAGACAACTACAGCTACTCAACTGATGGATTAATATCAGTAAGTCTGAAACTAGGAAAATTGCTTCATGGGCAATTTAAGAGGATATTGAGACAAAGGAAAATTTGAACCATCCTTTCTCTAAGGAAACAATATCATTTTTTTTTCCCTAAAAAGATGGAATGGGCCACCCAAGTCTAGTTTTTTAAGGACATTAACTTCCTCTTTTGAAGAGCTCAAAATCATCTCATTCACACACACACACACACACACACACACCTCACTGCCATTGAGTCGTTTTCACCTTGCAGCAGCCCTACAGGAGAGAGTACAACTGCCCCTGTGCATTTCTGAGATTTTAAATCTTTATAGGAATAGAAAATATCATCTTTCTCCTATGGAGCAGTTGGTGGTTTTGAACTGCTGACCTTGTAATTACCAGCCCAAGTAGCCATGTTTCAGTTTAGGACAAAGACCCACAGCCCATCATTTACTCTGAAAGCTTCCTGGCATTTCCTTCTAAGAGGGCTGTTGTGTTGTCTCCTTAGCCTGAGCTTTAAAAAATGATTTATGGTACTATTGGAGATACCATTCTTACTGAAGTTTAAATACAGTAGTGAGGTGCTCTTTAATTATGATCCAGACTAAAACAACAATATTCATAATTCTGGATTCCAGAAACTAGGGATGCGGAATACACATGGTTGGTGGGAGGTAGGGAAGTAAAGAGTGACATTTTCCTCTGATGGATAATAGAAAGAGTTTCACTGTGTGTGCATGTGCGTGTGTGTGAGTGGATGTGTGCATGCATAAATAAGATCAGGGCACTAATGTTCACAACATTACCCTGCACTTACTTCTCTACTTATAGAACAAATGATCCTTAAATAAGTTTATTCTCCACTGTATCAGTTTTTATTGTGTGTTCATATTTTAACATTTGTAATGCTACCAAAATATGCAAAGAAAACTATTCTATTTTGAAATAAAATTAAATGTAAAATTCAACAATAAACAGGTCTATTGCTGACAACTGAAAATAGCAACTTTCCCAGATGATTCTACAGATCAGAACAGGATCACATCCAATTAAGTGGAGCTCTGTTCAATAATCACTGTGTAATGGGATAGAATCCTAGAGTAATAGGATTTGTTTAAGGGAGGGATAGAGAAGCTTAGTACGTATTAGATCCTTAAATGCACCCAGAATTAAAAAAGTCCAATTGATACTAAACCCTTTCCGGGAAACAGAAAAAAATGATGAAAAGATTGTTAAGGGTTAGTTGCATGGTTTTTCTGAGGCTTCTTAGTTGGTTGACCTTTATGAACCTTGTCGTTCACTAATTTTCTTCACTGACGCATCTGGAAAGTTAGAATTAAAAAGCAAAAGAGCCCAAT
This sequence comes from Echinops telfairi, assembly GCF_000313985.2. Lineage (NCBI taxonomy): Eukaryota > Metazoa > Chordata > Mammalia > Afrosoricida > Tenrecidae > Echinops > Echinops telfairi. The sequence goes on along the minus strand of NW_022103896.1, from coordinate 46,033,933 downwards.
ATGAAGACACATATCGCTTGCAAGATCCCTGACCCCTTACTGATCAAAGCTTGGTCTGGAGTAGCCAGGACAAGATCTCAGAAGGTCATGAGAGCTGTGAACACATTGTCGGCCTTCTCAGATAGGGTCCTTTCAAAAAGAATTGTGAATGTCTTGTCACGCTTGAACTAGATATTAGCTAGCTAAGCTGAGAATCAAATGTGAGAAATTAGTTGCCATTAAAAGATCGCTTCAGGCAGTTTATTTCTCATCAGCCAAGCTGTGCAGACCTCCTGCTGTGGACAGTGAGCATTAGCTTACTAAATACTTCAGCTCATCAGAATCTGCATTACTCATGGATGGGCTTGAATTTTGGTCATGGGGGAGGAGAAGAGGGAACAACAGATATTTTTTTCAAAATGTAACCACCAGCATCTATCTGGGTAAAGCAATGCTCTATGTGATTAAAAAGAAAATTTGAAATTTGTTCACTGAGTTATACCGATAGATATTCACAATGTGTTGCTAAGAAGAAAATAGTTACAGAACCATTTCTATATAATTTTATTTGGAGTAAAAGTTTTATGTTTAACCTTATGTCTATATGTGTATGTGTGTGTGTGTGTGTGTGTTTACTCTGAAAAAATAAATAGCAAAATCTTAACAAGTGGTGATTTAGGGGAGATGTATGATGGTGAATTTAAGAAAACATGTTGTATTCATCTGCATTTCCAATAGTTCACAACAGAATCCGTTTCAATAATAATAATAATATCACAAATACATATGATTTCTGAAATAAAAAGCAATAGGCATGACATTTTAAGAATTACACCTACTTCTCTTACTCTTTCTGTCTGGAATACTTTATTTTGAGAAATATTTATTCTGAATGCTTTCCAAATGAATGCATTGCTAACAGAATTGAATCATATTCATCTTAAGGCCTCGTTTGTTCTAAAACTCTGCAATTATGCCCATAGTGCAGCCCTCAGACCGGGCACCCAGAGTCTCAGCATTCTCTGTGGGGTTCTTTGTCTCGGCAGTCTGTCCAAGCACTCCTTTTGTCTCCCCCTATCTCCACACCGTGTCCAAAACAACATGGTACCTAGAATATGCATTATTTGTGAGAATAAAGAATGGCTCAAGAGTTTATACTAACAGATTTAAGTCCTGGTTCTGTTACATAATAGCTGCATGATCATTCACAGGGTACTTAATAATTTCTGTGATTTTTAAGTTTCTCACCCATACGACCCACTGCCACTGAATCAGTTCAGACTCATATAGACCCCAAAGGCAAAACAAAACTGCTGCCAGTCTTTCCAATGCTCTAAATCGATATGGGAGCAGACTGAACCAAAACCAAACTCATGGAATCGAATTGAGGCTGACTCACAGCAATCCCCCTATGAGTTTCTGAGACTCCGTTTGTGGGAGTAGAAAGCCCAGTCTTTCTCCCATGGAGTGGCAGGTGGTTTCGAATTACTGACTTTTCAGATCACAGTCCAACTCATAACCACTACCCCACCAGGATCCCCATATAGGAGCACTCAGACTCATCCCTTCGAGAAGCTAGTGGGTTTGGACCACAGACCTTAGCTTACTGAAGTCTTAGCTTGGCCCAAAACTTAACTCACTACACCATCAGAGCTCCTTCATTAAAAAAGGCCTACTTCACACAATTGTACTGAGGAATAAGTTAGATAATCTATGTAAAAACCCCAAAGAGGGTACATTTTGAGAACTTTTAGCTTACTTTTCCCTTTTCTTCATTTGATGTAGGTTCAGTTGAGAACCTGGATAGCAAGAGTGACAATGGTAGAGTCTCTAAAGCAGCGTTGTTGTTGTTGTTAGATGCCATAGAGTCGGTTCTGACTCATCATCATCCTGTGCCCAACAGAAGGAAACACTGCCCTGTCTTGGACCACGCTTGAACCCATTGTTGCAGCCGCTGTGTCAACCCGTCTCCGTGAGGCCCTTCCTCTCCTTTGCCGCCTCTCTACTTAACCGAATATGATGCCCTTCTCCAGCGACTGGCCACTCCTGACATGTCTAAAGTACGTAAGATGAAATCTTGCTATCCTTGCCTCTAAGGAGCACTCTGACTATATTCTCAAGAAAGATTTGTCTGTTCTTTTAGCAGTCCATAGTACCTTATATATCTATGTCCAACACCACAATGCAAACGCATCCATTCTTGGTCTTCTTTAATCAATGTCCAACTTTCACTTGCACATGAGGCAATTGAAAAGATCATGGCTTGGGTCAGGTGCCCTTTAGTCCTCAAAGAAACATCCCTGTTTTTCAATACTCTGAAGAGGTCTTGTGCAACAGACTTACCTGAGACAACCCACCTTTTGGTGTCTTCACTGCTGCTTCCATGAGCATTGATTGTGGATCCACACAACACAAAATTCAGGACAATTTCCACCATTTTCCCATTTATCATAATGTTACCTATTCGTCCCATTGTGAGGGTTTTAGCCTTCTTTATTTTGAATCATAATCCACACTGAAGGCTGCAATCCTTGATCTTCATCAGCAAGTGGCTTCAAGTCCTCCTCACTTTCAACAAGCAAGGCTTATGACAGGGTGTTAAGAAGCCTTCTTCTGATCCTGATACTTCATTCATTTTCATATAATTTAGCTTCCCTGGTGATTTGTTCAACATATAGATTAAATATGTATGCTGATACACACCTTTCCCGATTTTGAACCACGCAGCATTCCCTTATTCTGCCTCTTGATCCATGTGCAATAGGCACAGAAGTCCTCCCTCCATTTCCAGCTTGCTACTTGACTTCTTGACTAAGAAGTTATCTTGACCAGAGGCTGTAGGACTGAGGCTGCAGGACTGAGACATAATCTGCGCTCTAAAATGAAGATGCCATCTCTGTTGTCTTAAAGAGTTTATGTGAGACTCAAAAATTCTTGATAACAGGGAAAATTCAGCCTAAATATTTATGAGTTAGGATGCTGGTCTGTAGATAAGTGACACAAACATGAATCAGACAAACTTCAGCACAAAGAAAACATTATAAACCTGTTTCATCGTTAGAACCCCAGTGAGTGGTAGATGACAACCTATATATTTGCTACAACATAAGTAACTATTTTTATTGCTTATATTGGAACTATGGTTTACAGTAACCCTATTTTTAAATCCTGTTTTCATGATCTACTCTCAGTAAATGATCAAAATTAGGAGCCTGGAATATGCCTGTCTGAAAAAGAAGTATTTTTGAGGCACCACGCACGGTACTGAGTAAATTCCAACTTCCTCTTGAGAGTACTTCTTTTCAAATGAACTCACGTAAACACATTCCTTCATCTTGCCAAAATCTTACATTGCAGGGAGAGTCCTTGTTCTTGTTGATGGTGTCTGTTTCCCTGCTTGACTCTAAGTGCTATGAGGGAAATGACCATAAGCATTCGCCTCAATATGCTACCTTTGGTGCTAAAACCCAAAGCCTCAATAAATATTTGTTGATGAAATGGATGAACAAATGAGGTAGATGAAAATGAGAATGGGAGAAGATTCAGCGTTGAGATGTGTGTTCTGAGGGACAGAAACTCGGAGAAGAGAGGGAAA
>NW_022103896.1:46013047-46029536 GCF_000313985.2 Echinops telfairi | reverse complement strand
GTTAGCTCTTCGATCTGTCGCTGTCCCGCTCGTCCACCTTCTGTCACCTAGAGACCTGTGTCCTGTTAGCTCGGCAGTCAGCAATGGGCTTTAACTGACATGGCAATAAAATAAACTGGGGCACCATGTGAACTGGAACAAGAATAAATTCCAGACAGAAATTCAAGCCAGCCTCCAAGTTTCTGTGTCCGAGTGCCCTCTCAGAGGAGGTAAAGTACTTATTATTATTTTTTTTTTTTAGCTGCAGCCTTTCTCCAGTATTGCATTGATTCTAAACAAGCCAAATTGGAATAAAATCTTCGTGGTGCGACTTCACCGCCTTTTATTTTCCTGCCGGCGCCGCTTAGAAATTGACGCTACTATTTAATCCGTGGCTGCTTGTTCTTAGTGCGCTTTTATTATATAGATGACCATCCCCGGTCTTCAAAGGTCCACTTTGTCCAATGTTGGTTTCATTTGGACAGGATCAGTTTGTTCAGAGTTGTTTACAGAGCAGGCCACCGCACAGCCTCCTCCCTGCATTGATGATCTACCCGAGGAAGTGGACCAGCTCAGTCTCCCAGCTCCAAGAAGGAGAATTCAGCAAAATGAAGGTCAAAGTATCCCCAAACTCCAGATCACATCTATAAACAGTGTCATATGGACCCAGGAAAGAGCAGCTTTGCTGTTTGCCTTGCTCTGCTTTCTAGAGCGAAGGAGACAATCGCTTCCTTGCAAACATGGACAGATTAAATACACTACAGTCTGTCCTTTTGCCATCTGCTTCTTGCTTGTTTTAAGCTGCACCACTAAACTTTATTATCTGATGGGTGAAGGTGGGCCCTGCTGTTGCTGTGCTCAACTCCTTGATGCTTGGAATGAATCTGAAGCTTCAGGAAAGAATTGCAAAGGGGAGAGTCAGAAACCGGCCCCTGTGTAATCATCGCTGTTTGTGCCAACTACACCGAGACCCTTTGCATCCTAAGATTTCTCCTCTCAAGATGCTACACACAGCGGGGCTGAGGATTAGGGGCTGCTAGGAATATGAGTGAAGGGCAAAAGAGAGAACAGCAGTGTAAACCTTCATCTTGCTTTGTTTCATTTCTCTAAATATCAATACGTGCACACTAGCCCCATTCTTTTGTGCCTCTTTCCGCTCAGTGCTGCAAGGAAGATTTTGTTCCCAAGCACGATGACTACTCTTCTCCACTAGCTGTGTTTCTAGTGTTATTCCCAAATATCTTAAACCCTCCCATTGCTGGAAGCAGGTAGATGACTTTTTAATATCTTTGGAGATTCCTTTTGATTTCCCCTTTGTTCGGCTGTCTTCCTCTTTAATTAATCTGACTTCCATGACTAGGCTCAGGTAAAACAAGAAAAGGCACTTGCCTCTGGTGCAAAATTAAGAGGGGATATACATATATATATGTATATTCAAGAATATATATATATTCAAGATAAACAGTATTTCAGAGCTTTATAAAATTAAACTTGTATTGTTGAGGTAAGAAACCCTAGTGGCCCAGCACTTAAGTGCCCATGTTGCTGTGAGTAGAAATCAAATCCATGGCACCCAACAGCCGCAATTTTGATATGTAGGTTTGCATGCAGTTGTAAAACACTCTATATGTTTCTGCATCTTCCTATACCCAGGTTCTCCAGTGCAAAACTATCATACCATCATGTCATACTATAATATATCAGACCATTATCAATATAACCATAGGAGGCTGACATTGACATAGTCAAGATAAATAACAAGCCCATCACTACAAGGATCCCTGTGTGGCTCCTCTGCAGCTACACCTAGTTACCCCAGTTCAACACCCTTCTCAACACCCGCAGGCTACACCAGGGACACTGAGTCCATTCTGACTTCTATCCATCCCACCTAGGATTTACAACCCTCTGAAATTTACTGGAAGGAGATGGCTTCAATTTTCCCTACCCGTGTGTTCAGCTGGGTTGACTAGAGAAACAAATTCAGTGGCACTCATATATGTGTAAGAGAGAGCTTCATATCAAGAAAGAGTTATATACTAGGAAAACATCCCACCCCAGTCCACACTAAGCCTCCTCAGACTCACACAGCCACAGTCAATGATACAGAATTCAGGAAGATCACAGGCTGGTGGGGAGAAAGTCCTGTGGATCAAATGGCAGTGGAAGCATCACAGGATGGGAGCATGTCTCAGCATGGCTCATCAAGAGGAAGGTGAAGGCAGAGATAGAGAGTAGACCACCTCCAGAGAGCCATTTATCTCAGTGACACATCCCACTGAGGTCATCAAATTGCAACCTGATTGACAGAGTAAACAATCACATTCTCATAATTAATATTGCTCCCCCACGATATCCTCCCAGAATAGTGCTACCTTAAGGTTAATTCTTGCAAGCACATGACTAATTGTCATCTAGGCCAGAGCTTTAACTATATGAGCAGACAGAGCTCTCTAGGCCAGTGCTTCTCAACCTGTGGGTCGCGACCCCTTTGGGGTTCAAACGACCCTTTCACAGGGGTTGCCTGATTCATAACAGTATCAAAATTACAGTTATGAAGTAGCAACGAAAATAACTTTATGGCTGAGAGGTCACCACAACATCAGGAAGTGTATTAAAGGGTCTTGGCATTAGGAAGGTTGAGAACCACTGCTCTAGGCTCTGAAAACAGTCACTTTCCCTTACCTGCCCCAGCACTAGTGTTAGGTTACTATTCAGTGACCTTTAGGGTTAGGGCATGGCCCACTTTGTTATGTATATGGTTACCTGTAATTAGGGGGGCTTGCACATGCCTATAAGTGTATATAAACCTTGGTTGGAAATAATATTCTGTCTCTCTACATGAACCTGGCTCCTGAAGTCATGACTGCCCAAGTGAGCCCTTGCATGCTTTATCTTGTCTAATGTCTCTTTCATTTTACACCTTGATTACACAACCCCCTTGGACCCATTCTATTGTGGGGGCTGATACCCCACAAAAGAACATCTGGGTTGTTTCTGGTTTTGCTCTATAATAAATAAATGTACTAGAGACATTTCTATACAGGCTTTGGTATGGAAATAAGTTTTCACTTTTCTGGAATAAGTGTCCAGGAGTGCAAGCGATTGGTTGTAGAATAATTGCACAACCTCTCTGCCGTGGAGTGAATTCGGACTCAGAGGAGCCACTGCCCCTGTGGATTTCTGATACTGAAATTCCTTACGGAATGAGAGAGCCTCATCCTTCTCCTGCGGAGCGACTGGTGGTTTCAAACTGCTGACTTTGTGGTTATCAGGCCAAAGGACAGCCCAGGATGCCACCAGGGCTCCTTAGCTGCATGTTCAGGTTTTCGGAAACTGCCAGCCTATTTTCCAGAGACATTGCTAGAAGTGTACGTTACTACAAGAAGTAAAAAAAAAAAAAAAGATCCAGTTTCTCAATGTCTTCAATTTGATGCTGGCATTTAAAAATGCTTCAGTCATTCTGATAGATGTATATTGGTAAAATATCTTATAGTGACTTTAATTTTCATTTCCTTTTTGGCTAATAATGTTAAACATCTTTCCATATGCTTAATGGCTTCTTCAGTGAAATGTTCTTTCATTCCCTTTGCCTATTTTTTAATTTTTGGATTATTTTGGGATTTTGTTTTTACTTTTAAGAGTTTGTATAGTCTGGTAATTAGTCCTTTGTTGGAGAGAGTTTTGCAAATATCTTTTTGCTGTTGTTGTTTTTTTTTAATTTAACTTCTTTTTTTAAAAATCATTTTATTGGGGGCTCTTACAACTCTTATCACGATCCACCCATCCATTGTGTCAAGCACATTTATACATTTGTTGCCATCATCATTCTCAAAACATTTGCTTTCTACTTGAGTCCTTGATATCATCTCCTCATTTTATCCCCTCCCTCTACTCTTCCCTCATGAATTCTTGATAATTTATAAATTATTATTATTTTGTCATGTCTTATACTGTCTGGTGTCTCTCTTCACCCACTTTTCTGTTGTCCATTCCCCAGAGAGGGGGTTATATGTAGAACCTTGTAATTGGTTCCCCCTTCCCTCCACCCTCCTGGTATCTCCACTCTCACCACTGATCCTAAGCAATTTTTTCTTGTTTTTTAGCTCATTCTTTTGTCCTCTCCCCAAGACCATTATTAGAGTGAAAGCTGGAAATGCTGATGCTGCCCACGTTATCAAGTTTTCCATGTATAAAGGGTGTTTCTGGGTCAAGATCCAATAACTCTGCTTACTCCCAGGTGCTGAAATGTTTCTCCTAGAAATTTCATAGTTTTATGCTTTACATTTAAGTGCATTTGAGTTGATATTTATTTTATTTTATATACCTTTTATATGAACTTTTATTTTATTTTATATACCTTTTAGATAAACTTTTATTTTATATAAATCTCTAGCTGTATTTATTGAAAAGGCTAGTTTGCCTCCACTGAATTGCTTTGCCCTCCTTGTCCAAAATCAATACTGCATATGTGGATTTGTCTGATTCTGAGCTCGCTGCTCTGTTCCATTGACCTATGCACCCATCTCTCCAGTAATACCACATAGTATTGATCAAAATAAAAGCAAAATAAAATCAATGATGAGAAAAATATTAAAATTGGAAATCAAAACAAGATCAGTAAACCATCAAGCTATAACATCTTTGAGCCTGAGGGGAGAAAAAGACCCTGCTAGTGACCTCCAATCATTAACAGCAACAACTAACTGCTTGGATTAATAGATTGCTAATCTATCAATTCTTGACATATCTATTTATAGACTGGAAACAAGGACACTTATTACCCAATACATCACCAAAACAACAAGAGTCCCCATAAACCCAAGTAAGAGCTCTGGTGGCATCATGGGTGACTCACGGAGCTGCTAACCACGAAGTCAGCAATTTGAACCCTCCAGCCACTCCTTTGGGGAAAGCCAAGGGCAGCTCTAACCTGTCCTATCAGGTCATCGTGAGCTGGAATCGACTCAATGGCTGTGAGTTTTGAGTTGCAACCAACTTGACAGCCGCTATCAACCGCAACACAACTGTTCTGTGCACGGTTGTGACGGATACGGCTTAAGATAGGAGACAAAACAGTAGCACTGATCTTGCCCAGAGGCCATGAAATGATGCATTTGTATTATGGTGTTGGCGAAGAATTTTGAAGATGCCATCGACAGCCAGAAGGATGAACTAATTTGTCTTGGAAGGAGTTCAACCAGAATCCTCCTCAGCAGTGATGATGGGGAGACTTTCTCGAAATTATTTTGCACACATGATCAGGAGGGACCAGTCCCTAGAGAAGGCCAATGTGGTTGGGAAAGTAGAAACTCATCAAAAAGGAGAAAGCCTTTCAGCGAGATGGATTAATCCAGTGGCTACAGCAATGAGCTTAAACATAACAATGATTATCAGTAAGTTTCAGGACTTGGCAACATTTTATTGTTATGCATAAGGTCTCCACGACTCAGAATTAAATCAATGACACCAAACAATAACTCATCTAGTGAGGTAGTATGGTGGAAATGAGTTCCAGGAATTTTAGAAGGACAGATAAAGGTGAAGAAATCATTTTATTACATATTGTTCCAAAGTGAATATATTTTATTTGTGATACTCATTTTTGATAGACGTCAGGTAATTGAAGTAATAATTTCTTATACACATAAGGGTCCCATTGCACAAATTTATTAGTAAATTTCTACTAATTTTCATAAAAATCCTGTGTGGTAAACACATTCCCCTTTCACAGATGAGAAAAATGATGATCTTTAAAATGGTGCTACTTGAACGGAAACTCAAGTCCTCTAACAACACTCTTCTCTTTATCATATTTGAATATAAATGCTTATCAAATAATAAAGCTTTATATGAATTATATGTATATTTATTCCTATCACAAAAGAAATATCCTAATGACATAAGAAGATACCTGAGAAAACTGATGTAGAAACTATGTCTTCATATAGAAGCATGATTACAGAAGAAAAGTAATCTATAGATTGAATTTGGTTTTGTTGAATGATTAATGTCCATATTCTTTTTAGTCTCCAAGTAAGGCTATATACTTTATATAGCTATATACTATATACATATTAGGTTTTAATGTTGTTGGTTTATTATATTTGTAGCAACAAATGGTAACAAATATCATCAGATTCTGGAATAAATTATGAGTCTAACACTCAACAACTGAAAGAACGAAAGAAAACATTCAAGTCTTGAGTGGAAATAGTGGTTCAATAAGCAAAATATTGGCTGATACATGCAGCATAAAAATAAAATGGTAAAAATACACAGTTCCTATACGTAAAAGAACTAAATGACATCCAACCATTTCAGGAAATAGCATATGATTAAGCATATGATTAAGAAGCAATGATAGTGAAGGAAGAGGTCAAAGAGCACTGGAAATATTAGCAAAAATAAGGGTCCAGGAATTGATAGCATACCAATTGTAATGTTTCAACAAGCTGGTGAAGCAGTGGAAGCAACTACACCAACAACGACACCTGCCCTCAGGTTTCCCATCTGTCTAGTGTTCTGCAGGAAATGGCAGGGTCCTTGAACTCAAGCAGAACTTTACAAGTTACCAAAACAACTTCTCTGAATGTCAGAATAGCTGTTCTTGGTTCAGAGTAGATTTGTCTATGAAACAAAACCAAAAATCAAAACGAACCAAAAAAAAAAACCCACCAAAACAAATGCAAGCTATTGAGCTGATTCCAATTAATTTGTCTCTTGTCACTCATTGTCACCAAGTTCATGCCAGCTCGTAGAAACCAGAGCAGCAAGTGGAGCTGCCTCTGTCAGTTTCTGAGCCTGTATCTCGATAGGAGGAGAAAACCTCAGCCTTCTTCCACAGGCGGACTGGTGGTTTCAAACCGCTTCTCTTGCAGTTAGCAGCCCAATATATAATCCACTAGGACACCAGGCAATTTGTCTCCAATCATGGTTTAATCAAAATTCTCCTTGTAACTGAATTACTCAGATCATCATATTGCTGGTAGTCTGTCTGACCTACTTTTCTCTGAATATAAAACTTAGGAACAGAGACCCCCATGTATCCTGACAGATTTGGGGGAGCTCCAAATCTGCTAAAAGATGGATTGGGATCGTTTGTATCCAGAAACTGGAGCTTCTCCTGGTGGGGAGTTGGACTCTTTTGGTCAGTTCTCCCTTACGCTCCCTCACAGCCCTTTCATTCCAGCTCCAATGCCATGCTTGGAGTTCAAAGTCAGCAACAAGTTCTGAAAATGGAAAAAGAGGTCCTAGAGCAAATGTTCATTGTACAAACACTTAAGAGGCCCAAAGGTACTAATAACGGGTTATCTATAATTTTTTAGGTTTGTCCAGAACTGTCTTCTCCCAAAGGAGCCCTGGTGGCATAGTGGTTCCTCATTGGACTGCAATCTGAAAAGTCAGCATCTGGAACCCCCCAGCCAGTGCTGCGAAAGAAAGACGGGCTTCGACTCTCGTACCCAGGTGCAGTCTGGGAAACTCTCAAGGGCAATCCACCCTGTCCTACAAGTGCTCTAGGGGTTGTCATCAACTTCATGAGTGTTTTGAGGGTTGTTTTTTGTTGTTTGGTCTTCCTCCAGAGCAATCTTTCTTTCTTCCCACCCACCCTCACCTTTTAAAATGTAGTTGTTGTTAGGATCTTGGAGGTGAATTCCTCCTCATACGAATCCGATGTGGCAAGCAGGCTGCACCACGAGCTTCCTAGGCTATAATCTTCATGGGTGCCGGTCACCCACTTCCTCTCTGAAATCTATCCTACAAATTAATGCATGACAGAGGGCTTATTTTCATTCCCAAAGTTCTCCATTTTGCCAATCCAAAGAGCTCCGGTTTCCTCTCAAGTATTTTGCTACCCCTCTAGTGAATGCCAGGGAAAATAACATGCAATCATTCGGTGGGCCAGGTTTAGAAGAAACACGTGAACACGTGAGCAAGAGCTCCTTGAGATTGGCTGACTCTACCCTATTGGTGGTAACACCGGTGTATTTGAAAGCCGTTGCCATTCCTATGGGTTATTTACTTCAGAAGGATGGGTAAGAAATAAGTAGCCCCATAAAGTTACACATGAGACTTGACACTTTGAAAACAAATACTCATCAAAGTAGGGAAATAATGTTGTACTGGCTTTTCAATCGTGTGTGATGAATGGCAGTAATTCTAAAAGTGCACATACTTGAATGTGAACGTTCGCTTCAAGTCTTTGCTATGTTCTTGTACAACGTTACTGTTCCATAGGAACATGCTGCTGCTGTTGAAAGTGTAAAATTGGCAAAAGGATGCATTTTGAAAAAATCCAAGATTTTGCTTTGGAAAAAGAATAACAGAATCTGTGGAGGGATAACTTTCTTTGCATTTCAATTTTCTGATTGCCGGCCATCTATTTGAATGGTTCCTTGAAGGGTTCTTTGCAGCAGTGGAACTTTAAAGGCAAACAAAAAATATGGGATCATCAGTGGCAAGGCCGTGTGTCTGACAGTAGCTTCTGCCCTAAAGCTGTTAAAATATTCAAGATTCCAGAATTTTCACAGGAATATCTGAGCAGAGCATTAGGAATGTCACAGATTCTGAGTGTGAAATCTGTCTTTGACATACATGTGTTTTTTATCATACACTGAATAAATCCAGTATTATCTCCCTCAACAAATTGACTATACCTGACTTTTTTTCTCTAATATTCCTTTTAGAGGGGAAAAAATGATGTGGGACAATGTGGGACTCTTGGAAGAGATTTAGTCCTCAGCGTCCTGCAACTGGTTACCTGGTTTGTAAATTATTTTGGATTCTTGCTTTTCAGAGCTAACACCTGCTTTGATGTTATAAATTTCTCATAAACATCTCCTTACGAATAAAGAAAGTTCCCCAAAATGAATAAAATAGTTCATTCCTCTGTTTCCTTTAAGGGGCAAATAATTTGGCACAGGAGAGGCTATTGTAAAAGGACATTATTAAACTTTGTGGAATTTTTTTATGTTATTATTATTTTTTTAAGATAAAAGAAGCAACATTCAATCCACAGCTACCAAAACAGAGCATGCCGCAGTGCTAGGAGGATGCACAGAGGTGAGATGGATACAGAGGTGAAACTGGCGTAGATTACTTTGGAGACTGGATCTTGCTGCCCATACTCAGTGGGGAATTGGAAGTCAACTCCTCTACCCTAATGATGAGCTCTTTTGGACCCGAATGTGTGCCTGCATGTGTCTGTGTGTTGTTTCTGTGTTCCACCTAGATATGCTGATTGTTGTGGTTCCCTATCTCCAGGTTCGAAGAAGGAAGCTTAAAACCCGTTGCCTCTGAGACTCCTCTGCCTCCTAGTTACCTATAACCCAAAAACCAAACTCTGCTGGAGCGTCCATGCCCACCTCTGGCGGCCACTTAGGACAGAGTGGAACTGCCCCTGCGAGCTTTCCAGACGGCAACTCTTGAGGGAGTAGAGATCCCCTTCTTTCTTCCGAGGAGCGACTGGTGCCTCCTATCTGCTGACCTTGCAGTTCGTAGTCCAACTCGGAACTGTCATGTGAACCAAAAAATTCAAACGCACTCTTATCAAGTCCGTTTTGATTTATGACACCTTGCAGGGCAAGGTAGAAATGCCCTTAAGGGTTTTGAAAACGGTAACTCTCTACAGGAGTAGAATGTTCCATCTCTCTCACAGAGCTGCTGGTGATTTCGAACTGCTGACCTAGCAGTTCGCAGCCCAACAGGTAACCGCTAGGCCACAAGGGCTCCAGCCACTATATACGACAAAGTGACGCTGCTCTGCAGGGTTTCAGAAGCTGTACACATTCACAAAAACAGACTGCTGCGTCTTTCTCCGGCAGAGTGGCTAGTGCGGCTGAATCACCAATCTTTGGGTTAGCAGCTAAATACGCGACACACTGCACTACCAAGGATCCTTCCGAAGCCCGAAGTCTGCACCACTGGTTTATCCAGTTTATGAAATGTTTAATGGACTGACAGCAAATGAAAAGTACATTCACTTTGAATTGCTAACAATGACCAATAGCCAAATGAGCTTTTCAGTCATCCCATGATAGACGAACTTACTTTTCAAAAAAGTTTTATTGGCATATAATTCACAGAGCATACAATTTAATACTTCCATTATAACAAGAAGAGTTAGTTTTACAATCAGTTTTAGGACAACTTCTTCATTCTTGTATTTATCATTACAGCTCACCATGTCCTCCCCACCTCCCCTTCCCATAACCCCAGGAACCATTAATCCAGTTGCTGTCTCTCTAGATACACCTATCCTGAATTTCAAATAAAAGAGAAAATTAAAATATCAACAACAAAAACTAATAACAATAACAAAGTGAAACAGATTTTTAAAAACCTTCAATCAACTGTTTCTGCATATTTGCCTATCCTGTGCATCATACACTGGAAAACACACAAAAGAGTAATTATATGTAAAAAGAAAGACGAGACCATCAAGCATATTAAAATAAACTAGAGAAAAAAACTGTCGGAAAAAAGTAGTAAATATTAAAAACTAAAGCAGATTTCAAAATGGGTCAAAGGGGAAAAATGATGGGGTAGGACATTTTAACTCAATTACATCTACCATAATTGAATTTGCAATAGACTCTGTCTGTTAGCAAGGTAATTCATGTCCCTCAACTCTGACCAGAGAGGATGCATAAGGCAGGCACTATTTTTATCCCCTCTCTCCAAGAACACTTGTAGTGATATAGGTAGTCAGTGGTGAGTTCTAGCATTTTTGACACCTCCAGATCTAATATTTGTGTCTTGCGCTGCCACAAGAAGTTAGGAAAATAATAAATAAATAAATTACAGATTATTGAATTGTTTATATGTATATCCTTTCTATTAACTACTACAAATAGTTTTCCAAAGCCTAAAATCTTTTAGGTTAATTAGTGCCTTAGACATTCAATCTAGATAATGAATATTTTTTAATGAGTTGGTTCCTAAGTGAGTTTTGGTTATCCTATAGCAATTGTTATCTAATAAATTGTATAAATAAATAAGTGACTACTACATTCATATGGAAATCTGTGGAGAGGTCTTTGTTCCTTAATATGAATCAGCTTTTTGGGTGCAGAAAGTACCCTGGAATAATCAGTGTTGCGTGTCCCTACTGCAGGTGTTTTAGATCCATCGATCAATCTAAAAAATCCATCTTTTCTCTTTAGTCATTGATGAGCTGATCACTGAGTTTAATAAATACAATGCATTATTTACTGTGGATTAGGGATACTTGTAGGATAAATGTGGGCCTGTTAACGAGAGAAAAGGTGAAGCTGACGGCTTCAGTAAAGAGTCTCTCCAAAATCCAACATAGGAGCACTCTTGAGTTGGAATTGACTCGGTGGCAGTATTTTTTTCTCTCTCTTAAGATCAGTTTAACTGAATTGTGAAGACGGAGCATTTCCAAATATTCAGATGCCTTGTGATGATCTCATCAATAAATAAGGAGGGAACTGTTGCCTTTGCAACAGAAGATGCTCTGTTGGTGGAAGATATTTACGAGAGCACCTTGCGTGATGAGTGTGCTGGGGTTGTTTTTCAAGTTGATTGGAAAGGACACCTCTTTTAAGAAGAGATATATGGCCATATATAAGAAACCTCATGGGCATTTGCCAAATGTTAATATTCAGCACTTAGTATCCCTGGCTTTCATCCAATCTTAGCATCTCAGGACCTGTTAAGTTGTTCCTTCTTCTCAAAGGCAATTGGCACTTGAGAGAAAATCTGACATCCTTTGGGCAAATAGCAACTGCAAACCAGAAAGCAGAGAAAGAGACATGAAGAACTACTGCATAGCTATGAGTAGCACCTCTGTTATTTGTTCACAAATGTCAACATGAAACACAACCTGTAGGGAGTGCTTAGTAGTGGCTGGCGTTGTAGCACTAAGTCCACCTTCTCAGAGTTCTAGAATGCAAGTTGTCTGTGAGAGACCGCCTCAGTCCTATTGGATCAGAATGAAGAACTGTCCTTCTTGAAACCTGCCCTTCCTCTATTCAAGGAGCAGGTATAGGACTCAAATCTGTCCAGGAAATGTGAATCATGACTGGATAAACATATTTGTATCTGACTCCTCCCTGCAACAATACCTGGAGACAATAGACATATAATTTATGTAGTGGGGCTTCTGAGCCTTTGGAGCTACCTGGCTTCTCCCCTTTCCCTAGCTGGTTTCCAACTCATCTTTGATCCAGAAAGTGCCCTTAATCTTGCCACAAGTTCCCCTTTCTTCTTAAACTCAACAAGCTCTGTCTCATTGTTTACATTCAAACTCCAACGGACAAAGTTCTCTATTTCCGTTCATTTAAAATAAAGATTATAACTATTTTGTAGTAACATCATTAATCAGTGACCCAGGAAGTAGCTGAGAGTTAGATCCACATTCATAAAATGAGAAGCCTCATCCTTTCCAAATATCACATTTTCACCCCAATTGACCAAGCTTTGATCCGGCTCAATAAATACCAGGAGTCTTTGTGTGTATTGGCTACTCTTTTATTCTCATATTAGATTGCAGGCCACTTTTAAATAATAGCTTATCTGTTTATGTTGTGCCTTATAAAAACGAGTTTTCAGTTCTGCTCTTACTAATTGTTTTTCTCTCACAGTTGCCAGAGTTAATCTTCTTAAGATTCTATTTTCAGGCGGTGGCAGGGCAGGGGCTGAGGCCTCCTTGCTCAAGGATCCACAGTATCTTTCTGGTTTCACTCGTGTCTGTTGGTGTTTCACTTTAGTCTTAGCTCCTTCCCCATCTAGGGTAAACTAGTGCAAGTTTTAGAAGCGGAGTAAGGGGAGATGCCAAACAGTAACGGGAAATCTTTGCATTTTTCCCTCCTATATTCATCCACAAGGAGCCCTAGTGATGCAGCGCATTGGTTTCAACCCCAATAATCACTCAGGTCAGGCTCCCTGCTCCCATAAAGATTTGACAGTCTCAGAAATCCTATGGAGCAATTTTACTCTGACCTAAGGGTCACCTTGAGTCAGACTCAAATAGAAAGCCGTGCATTGGCTTGGGTTGCTTATATTCATCCAAAATGTATCTGTGCGTTTACAGATACTCCCTATGTGGTTGAGACTTCAGATTCTGACCATCAAGATTCCAGAACCGTGAAGCACCCTAGAAATGCACAGTAGTTAGCATGTCAAAGTACTGCCACGTGACTGTTGTGAACAGCTCAAACTCGCTAGATAGAAATGTATCTTCAGTTCAATCAGATCAGCCTTATTTTTAATGAGACATTTTGCAGGAACTCGGGGTTTTGAAAAGTGACACTGCCTCGCGTAGGTTGTCTATTCAGTCTAACCCTTTATTCAATCAAAGGTTGGCACCTTCAAGACAAAACGGATATTGCGGGAGGGAAGGGCCTTCTTCACAGAAGCGGGCAGCCGTAGCCTTCATGAACAGTTTTTTATCTCCTGCGACGCTCATCTTGGTTACGGCACGACTCTCGGTACTAGTATCGTCTATTTTATGATCTGATGGAAGAGGCGTTTCCTTGGGGATCTGGCTTTCATCCCAAGTATCTGAAGCCTCGTTGGATTTTGGAGGCAATATATACCTCATTTGGTAGGAGAATTTGCCAGATATGCAATTGTTTGGCTAGAAGGTCATGGACTTCCAAGGAACGTCATTGGAACATTGAGGAAAATATAGCCCTCATTTGGGAATGCTACCCTGGCCTTTTAGCAAAGTACGCTAAAAACGACCAGTTTTGAATTGAGCCCAGACTAGTGGAAACTCCACAACAGGGTCGCACTACTGCACACGCTGCTCTGCCACTTTGTCCTATGATCAGGCTGGAGCAATGGTGCTGGAAGGAGCGCTGGCAGAGAGAAATGCTGTTTGGTGTCTTTGGAAGACCCCTACTGCTGAATCACAGAGCACACCTTCAGGGTTTTAGAGCACAGCTCTGCCATCCTCTGCTGATAACTACTCTTCTTTGGGGAAACAGCCTTTCGTTTGCTACTAGGTCTTATTAGAGTCTGAACACTTAAACTGTGACCATCAAAATCATCACCCAGTCTGAGCTGTCCCTGATGGAGCTGGGGATAGCCTCACCCAAAGTCATAGATTCAGATGTACAGAGTAACACCCCATCATTAAATGAAAATGGTATATAGTATATAGGATGTCATATTTGAGTGTAACCCAGAAGAACAAATAAGTTTCATGAGAAATCCCCAGTTTCTGCTCCTGTCCCTTTTCATTCCCTCTCCACCTCTGGCTGCATGGGGCAGTTGCTTATAATCAATTGCGTGGGGAAGAGAGAACTCCTGCCTGGCTTACAGATGGCTCTGCACACTATGCACCTCGGGAAAGTAAGCAGCGATAGCACCGCAACCCCTTTCCTGAAGTGCTGACAATAACTCCTCTCAATGGAATGAACTTTGAGTAGTGTACCTTCACTTTATTAGAAGAATTGGTCAGATATTAAATTGTGTGGCTCAATGGTCATGGACTTGCGAGGACCATGATTGGACAACTGGTCACAAGGAGGGGTGAGGAAGACATTTGTGAATAGTCCTCTCTGAATGACCTGGAGAAGTAATTTGTATATAATGGTAATGCTCACTAAATGGTGACCTTGACAGAGGAATATGTTAACCGTCTCTAGTACAGAGGATGGCATGTTCTGTGCAAACTGTTCAGTCTGTTCCCCCAGCCACATCTGTCACTGCCTAAAGGACTCATAAGCAAAGTGACTATCATGGCAATGATGGAAGTTTGCATGGGCTCAGCAACTTGGACTTCCCCTAACCAATGCTGAGTTATCTACTGTCACTGCTGAGTGCCCAATATACTAGCACTAGAGGCTAATATTCTGTCCACAATGTGGAACCATTTCTTGGGGAGATGAACCAAAGATGAACATGGAATTGGGCATAGAAAAGGTAATTCTAAGTAGGTGTCATGGCCAAGTGATAAGTCACAGAACAAGAACTATAATTATATGTGTGTTTCTTCATTGTTTTATTATATATGTATGTATTACTTTTTACATACAATGCACCCACATAAATAGCATGCACATAAATATATTGTGCATAGAATGCTCAGGAAACTAACGTGCAAGAGGTTGTGAATTTTGTAAAATAACTATTAATATGTGAATGTTACATGCATAAAATACAGTATGTGTGTATATATATTTATGTAAACACATATATAAACATTTTTCTTTCACTTCCTCCCTCATCCCATTACTTATAAAAGATAAGATGTAAACAATGCTAGTGCATTTTTAGTTGTATGTTTGTAAATTGTTTTCTATTAGGCCAAGTATGACTTTATAATTATCTTTATTTAGAAATTACACATGGTTTAATGAGATACATAATGTGTACACATGTCAAGTTAACAAGAAGTGATCTGTGATGATTAATGTCATACACCAACTTGGCTAGGCTATGCTTCCTAGTAAAGTGAGTTTTCTTGGTGACGTGAGATGAAGCCAATATAAATATAGTTGTTCTGGCAAAGTTCTCTCTTTTAATCCTGCAAATGACTTGTCATCCTCTGACTTCCCATTTTCAGGATGTGAGCCAGCAGGCTGCCATCTGAGTTGCCAGCTTTGAGCTTGTTAGCTCCTGCAATCATGGAGATTCAGAAGAAGCCTCCATCCTGACTCCTGATCCAAGAGTTTGGGACTTGCCAGGATCCACAACCATGTGAGTCATCAAATATTTGACCTAAGACACTAGTTCAGTTTGAATGACTGTGAATAGGAATGTCTGATATCCTTGGCATATATTTGGTAGACTTTATGTTGTTGTTGTTGTTACTCTATTTTTGTCAAGTTTATTCAAACTCCTGACTACCTTTGCGCAGTAGATCTGGATTTGAAATGGTTTTCAGAATTACATTTCCAACAGTAGCTGTGATCTTTCAGACATAGATCACCAGATCTTCTAAGGCACCTCTGTGTGTATTTAAACCACACACCTTCTGACTAATAGCCAAGTGCTTAACTGCACCATTCAAGGATTTGGTAGCCTTTCAGAGAGATCATCAGCCAATAAAAATATGGTCAACAGTGTCTATATAAGTTAAGCATTTTTAGCAAGGATCTCTGTGGCATAAGGATTTTCCATTTCTTCACAGTATCTTTCCTTTCCTTGCTAAATTTGGACTGTTCTTTTTATCTGGTGCTTGAACACTAACCATGTGGGAGTAAAGAGAGGTGAGCCAGAGCATCCAGGGAAAATCATGCTGGGATACAACTTTGACCAAAACTGATGAGTTTGCACACTTATAATGGGAACCCAAGCTGTTATTCCCTTGATAACTCTTCAGGCTGCCTGGTAGACATAGCTTTCCCTCCACAGTGGATAACTGAGACTAGGTTAGTCACTATTAAGATGCCCTCTGCCTCGGATATATTATTTTTCAATAATATTAACTCTTAGGAAAGAAGTGCATTAAACTTGGAGAATGGAGACCTGAGTTTTCATCACAGTCTCTACATTTATTCTCTACTGGATTTAAACTCAGAAACTCACCCTACAT
>NW_022103896.1:45994371-46010414 GCF_000313985.2 Echinops telfairi | reverse complement strand
TGCTCCCATTTGCTCTGATCAGACATGCCCCTCTCCCCTAGCTGCAGCTTCATTGCCGTCCTCTCAAGTAGCTTCTTCTGGGGGGAGGGGCTGCTGTCCACATAGCTGGCATGGGGCCGAGCCCTCAGGCCCCTCCACTGGTTCCCCAGAAAGCAGTTTCTTATATACTCTAATCATTACAATTGGAAGTATGATATTTGATAGTAGCTGTCAGTAAAAATAATCCAGAATCCACATTCATAAAAGTTGATTAAAAGAAGTAAAACTTAAGTAGAATCTCCCTTAAAACAATGCTGAAGAATGTAGATGCGATATTAGCAATTCTGAAACTATTATCAACTGATAATTAGAAGGAAAACCTTATTTCCAAGGAAAGCAGACTATTTTCATTTCATAATTATTTTGACTGCCATTCTACTTTTTAGAGTTTAGAAAACCGAGGAATTCAATTATTTTTTTCTTTTATATTTTTGTAAAAATCCACGTAATGAAATCATTTCAAAATATACCAAATTAATATTAACTCCAATTAATTACTCCTACTCCCCATTCATCAACTCTCTTGTTATCTGAGATTTTTTATTTACAATTTTGGAAAAAGGAATCACGTATTTTCCACATTAACCATGTGTGCCTGGTAGTAATTAATGGTGAAGTGTGAAAGAAAAGCAGGCGGTGGTGGTGAAAGTCATGTGTCAATTTGGCTAGACCATGATTCTCAGTCCTTTGTCCATTTTTGGATGACATAATTGAAACAATTTGGCAATCACAAATGATCTAGTCATCCTCTATTTTGTGATATAATATGGCCAATCCTCCATTTTCACAAAGCACCCATGTTCACTTAACAAACTGGTCTTTGGAACCCGAATGTGTCAATAAGTGAGGAGTGGATGCAATAAGAATCAGTGCTGCTCTGGGCATAAAATTTTAGGAGAAATAATATGACTTGAGATAGAGCAATTTTCAAATATGAAAATAACCATTTGTTCTACTACTTTTTTTCCCTCTGGAACTAACTTTAGGAGAACCTCAATTTCTGACTGAGAATTGAAAGTTCTCATATGATAATTAAAAATTCTGTCTATTGACAAATGGAAAGGGAGTTAAGGAGCACTGACTTTCATATTGACAGTTAAGGAAAATCTGTATATTATATTCCTCATATATAAGAGTGATGCTTTTAAGTAAGAAAATATTTTATTTATTTATTCTTAAGCAACTTTATGATAAGTGTACATACTGATTATATAGACATGTGAAAAAGCTCCAAACAGTTGTCAGCCTGCTCACAGGGCCACCTTACTCCGTCTACTCAGGAGCATCAAGACGGTGCAGACTCTCAGCGACCCTGTGAGTTTCTGAGACAGTCGTTCTGCACCGGAGGAGAAAGGCCCATCATGCTCCAGCAGAGTGACTTGTGGTTTCCAAGTGGCTTCCAAGTGCTCACCTTGCAGTTAGCAGCGTGATGTGCACGAGGGTGCCTTTCCCCCTCAGTAGGTTGTTGTTGTTAGGTGCCATCAGTTGTCTCCAACTGATCGCAACTCTATGCACACCACAACAAAACCCTGCCCAGCCCTTCGCTATCCGCATGGGCGTTCCTAAGTCTGAGCCCATTGGGACAGCCATTGTGTCAGTGGGATGCTTCTCCACTTTACCAAGCATGATGCCCTTACCCAGGGACTGGTCTCTCTTGACAACCTGTCCAAAGTATGTAAGCTGAATTCTTGCCATTCTTGCCTCTGAGAAGCACTCTGGCTGTACTTCCAAGACGAATTTGTTTGTTCTTTGAGCAGTCCATGGTACCTTCAATATTTGTGTCCTACACGACAATTCAAATGCATCCATTTCCTTTAGTCTTCTGTATTCAACATCCAACTTTCACATGCATATGAGGCCATTTAAAATACCATGGCTTGGGTCAGGGCACTTTAGTTCTCAAAGTAACATCCTTGCTTTTCAGTACTCTGAAGAGATCTTGTGCAACAGACTTACCCAAAGCAATTCAGCAATTTTGATGTCTCAACTGCCGCTTCCATGAGCATTGATTGTGGATCCCAACAAGACACAATCCTTGACAATGTCAATATTTTCTCCATTTCTCCTTATTGGTCCAATTGTGACGCTTTGGGTCTTCTTGGTATTGAGTCAAAATACGTATGAAGGCTGCCGTCCTTGATCTTCATCAGCAAGTGCTTGAGTCCCCACTTTCAGCATGCAAGACTGTGTCATCTGCATATGCAGGTTGTTAATAAGCCTTCCTCCAATCCTGGGGCCACGTGCTTCTTCATAGAATCTGGCCTTTCTGGTGATTTGTTCATCCTACTGATTGGATAAGTAGAAGAGGAAGGAAAACACACACAAATTATACCTTCCACCTGTGAGAGAGGAAAGTATGAAAACCAATCAGCAACAACAAAAGGTTGTCAATTTTTTACCTAAGAAAGGGGAAACCCAGATCCTCACAACTCTATGAGCAGAGTCCTCTCACACAGAGAGAGCTGAGGATGAACGACCACAGCACCATGAGGAGATGCGGACCAGATTGTCTGGACAGCTCAGACAGCAAACAGAAGCTGCTGCCTCCACTGTGGGAGGGTCATCTGAAGACACGGAAATGGCCATTCAGATGATGGGTGTTTTCATATCAATTATTTGTGGGATTTCATTTTTCATCTGAAGAGTTTTGCTTTGTTTTGTTTTAAACCTTAAACCTAGGCATACAATTTAGCTACTTCAGGACAATTAAATTCTGCCTACCAATTAGTAGAAATCAGCTCTTAGTAAGATGATGTAAACAATGGAAAAGAATCATTTTTGTTTGTATTTTGAATTATTTTCCCATTTAGATATTGTCTCATTAGCCAAGTTAATAGGGAGTGCTGCTAGAATTTTGCTCTTCTTCAAATAACGTAAGAATCATTGGAAGTCATTGTTAAAGAAAATTGTCATTAAACAAATAAGCATCTGACACAAAGTCTTCCAGAACGGGTAGAGCCATGGGAGCAAGCTGATTAGATAGAGATCATGGCCATGTGGAAACACTTGCTTCAAAGGCCTTCGTTCATGCCCAGCTGTGACAGCAAGCAAATTCTCTGTTTATACATAAATAGTGAAGAAATTGTCTCTGCAGTCTCTGTAAATATTTGGGCTTCGTATGCTTACAAGTGGACAAGTATATGTGTCTGTACAAATACATGCATGTGTGCCGTGTGTATACATGTATACATACACATATCTTACAATCATACAAGATACATATCCTTCATTTTAGTATATGAACCCTGGTGGTGCTGTGGGTTAGGCATTGGGCTGCTAACATCAAGATTGGTGGTACAAACCCACTAACTTCTACAAGGAATGAAGGAAAGTGAAGTTTTCTGGTCTCATAAAGATTTAGTTTAGAAAACTTTATATAGGGTGGCAATGAGTCAGAATCAACTCTGAAATGGATTTGGCTTAGGGCTTATACATATAAATATTCACCCATGAGGGTAAATAGAAAATATTGCTACCAATCCATAGAAACTCATATAGAAACCAATCCCTACTAAACAAAAATATCAAGATGTGAAGCTATTGTTTCTTAACATATATCCAGGTCTATACATTTTTGAATTTTGTATGCTTCAATGTCCCTTTCCAAAAGAATCCTGTGCTCCTCAATTTTATACCATGTCAAAACAATAGCTTTGGAATCCTTGAGGATCCAAATAATATTCCTTTTATAAGTGTTCTTTGAGTTTGGGAAACAAAAAGAAGTTTTGAAGGAGCAAGGCCCTTCAGGGCCGTAAAGTGAATGGGATAAAATTTCCCAAAGGAGTTCTTGACTCTAAAGAAATTCTTGCTACCCTCAAATATTTGAGCAAGGAAGTTATAACGGGGGAAAAAAATTCCTTGGTGCAAAGTTCTTGGCATTTTTTCTCACAAATACTTTGTTCTGTTTTCTTAAAACTTCTTCCTAAGAAGCTCCTATCATTACCCTTTGTTCTCTGAGAAAAATCTATCAAGACTCCTTGGAAAACCCAAAACACTGCCCCCATGAACTAAAGAGTCGAACTCTCTGCTTTGAATTTAACTGGCCCCACAGACCCATTTGAAGCTACTACATTGGTTGGGCTTTGCTCTCTGCCTGGTTGTGCCATTCTATATGTGTGCATGCCCCACAAGTCAATCTGTGTTCCACATCCCACCTCCCCAGCATGAGTATGCTTATGTAACTAAAAGCATCACACTGCCCTTATGCTATTTTAAAAACCATGCTGTCACAGCAAGGGAACAAACACAAGCAGCAGGCAGAACCTGTGCATGGCACATACCCTGTGCAAGCAGAGTTATTTGTACATAATGTTCTCATCTCCCACCAGGAAATAGCTATGCTTCATGAAACGTCGGAAACCCACAGAAGTTCGAGAACTCACTTGGCAGGGTTTATACTGTGTTCACCTCTCAGGATGTCCTTGTTTCACTTGGCTAATTTCTTGAGTTCCACTGCAAATCCCCTGTGGGGCAAAGAGCCTAATCTTCTGTCTAGCAAGGAAAGGAAGGAGAGAGAGAGAGATATGTTATTGACTAAATGCTGCCTGGACTATTAAGGGAGACAGTGAGTATAGAGATACATTGCTTATATGCCAGGCTGCATCAACTACATTTTGCTTTAGAGCATCGACCAGAGTTTTACAAGGCTATGCTTAGGGAGATGATCTGTTTTATGTATAGAGAATGTACAGAGGATGAAGTGTGAGTCATTAACATTCCAAGCTAAAGACTGGTATCAGAAAGCACCAATGTGACCACGTGTCTTAAAGCACAGCCATTGTGAACTTACAGTGTTGGCAACCACAGGGGCAGTTCTATAGTACCTTACAGGGTCGCTATGAGTCAGAATTGACTCAAAGGCGGTGAGTCTATTTTGAAATTTGTTTTGGGGGATTTGGGGGTTTTTTGTAGGCAATTCAAATGAGGAACTACTATGCTATATAAATTATACTTGAGAAAAGCAGTTTGAACATTCCAAGTTTGGCCATTCAGGATAAACAATATAGACAGGGACAAAGGACATTACACTGGACACCTTTCTCGTATGGTCATTGAGGTTTTATATGAGCCCCTTCTTTCCATCTGTCAAAAAAAGTGGACGGTCTGCTCTGGTTTGACTAAATTGCCTACACTTGGGTCTCTTTCTTTGCCTCCCAAATGCTGCAAAAGTTCAGGAAGAAAGATTTGAGAAGTAGTGATGATTGCCTTGACACTCCCAATTTTTGAAAAATGGTTGCAGTGGAAAAGCAGAGAAAACATTAATAGAGTAGGATAAAGTTGCCCTTTATGAACAGGATAAATGGACAGGGGTAGCAAATACTGGGTCTCAAACTTCCTTAAGTAAAATAAAGAGACAAATATTGTCATTAAATCCATGGCAACTCATGGCAGCCTCGTGTGTGTAGAGTCGAAGGACTCCAAACAGTCAAGGTTATGACCTTTTAGACGCCGACAGCCAACGTGTTCTTCTGAAGTGCTTCTAGAATATACAGCCTTTCAGTTAATAATGAAGCACTTAACCCTATGCACCACTCAGGCTCTTCCCACATCTCCTTGTCTCCTGGGAAAAGTGCATTCAAACGGCATATAAAGGGGCGCATCTTTATTGGCAAAGTGATATTGTGCTCATTTGCCTTCCTTTTACAGAAGAGCATTAGGCCAAAGAACCATAGACTCACAAATTCCTCTTCCTCCCCGTTTTACAGACGTCACAGAACTGATTCTGGTTTGCATGTTACTACTGGAATGCCAAAATGCCATCTGGCTCATGCAAGTCTGCTCATTCAAGCCACACAAACAGCCACCCTCACCAATCTGGGACAGTGGTCCTCACTCCTCTGGCCTTTGGGGATTAGAGGGGGGCCACCAGGACTGCCTGTGTCCTCACTGTTAGTGGTTCCTCCTGAGAGCACAAGAGTAAACAGATTGACTGCAGCTGTGACCACATGGGATGGAACAGGCAGACAGGTAAGATGGCACAGCATCTCCCAGCCCCCAGTGGGCAAATGACTTACAAGCTCTTCAGTCCTAGCATTCAATAAAACATTTCCAGAAGAACTGAGATTTCATAACAAATATTTGGAGTGTAGAGAAATCATTTTTTCAATTCAAGGTTGAGTGAATTCACCATGTGGCAATAACCCCAACTCCTCAGCGTGGGAGAGCCCAATAAGCAAGACGTGTATCGGGCTCAATGGTGCTGACTTACTAATCCGTAGTGCAAAGTCCCACCTGGGGCTTATGGCAGCGTTGAGGTTGTTCACCACAGGTGAGACTTAGGTGAAATGGTCCACAACAGATTAGTTAGCAAACACAATTCAGCCTGCGCATATCTTGCTTACTGTAAACTGGTGTGTACTGTGCTTACTGGTTAATCTTCCCTCTCCTGCTGCTCCTAATTATCTCCTCAAGAGAAATGAAAATATGTGTCCATGCAAAGATGTACACAGGTGTATTCATGGCAACATTATTTATGCTGGCCAGAGATATTTATCATTTGATGAATAGCAAACGGAATGCAGTCTATCCATGTAATGGATTTCTGCTAATCCATAAAAAGGAATGTGATAACTGATGCATGCTACAACATAGCTAGGTGTCAAAAACATGACGCCCAGTGCACAGAGCTGGAGGCACCAAGCACTGCATAACCTCTGCCTCCAGGGACAGGAAATAATCCGTTTCGGTAAATATATGGAGCAGTGGCTCTCCACCTTCCTGAGGCCGCGACCCTGTCATACAGTTCCTCGTGTTGTGGCAACCGCCAATCATAGCATTATTCTCGTTGCTACTTCATCACTGTCATTTTGCTACTGTTATGAATTGGGCGACCCCTGTGAAAGGGTTGTCCAACCCCCAAAGGGGTCAGTGACCCACAGATTGAGAACCGCGGATCTAGAGAAATGGGTTGCTGGAAGCTGAGAGTGGAGCAAATGGACACAAGGGATCTTTGGAAGATGGTGCAAATGTTCCAGAATGGAAGTGTGGCCCTGGTCGCACAGCTCTGTAAGTGTACTCAACATTCTGAACCAAGCAGTTAAACAGGGGGCCCCAAGCGTAATGGTCACAAGTCAGCAATGGCATAAAGTTAGCCTTCCGAAACATGACAGGAGAAAGATTAGACTTTCGACTTCCATAAAGGGTTACAATCTTGGAAACCAAAGGGGCAGTCCTATAGTACCTTACAGGGTTGCTATGAGTCAGAATCGACTCAAAGATGAGTTTGTTTTGAAATTTGTTTATTTGGTTTTTTTGGGGGTGGGGTTGTATGCAATTAGAATGAGGAACTACAATGCTGCATAAATTATATTTGAAGAAAGCAGCTTGAGCATTCCAAGTTTGGCCCTTCTGGATAAACAAGAGGGGAATTAAGGACATTAAACTCAACACCTTTCTCGTATGATCATTGAGCTTTTATATGAGCCCCTTCTTTCCATCTGTCCAAAAACCGTGGACATCTGCTCAGGTTTAACTAAATTACCTACTCTTGGGTCTCTTTCTTTGCCATCCAGATGCTGCCGAAGTTCATCAAGAAAGATTTGAGAAGTAGTGATGATTGTCTTGACACTCCCAATTTTTGAAAAATGGCCACAGTGGAAAAGCAAACAAAACGTTAATGGAGTAGGATAAAAATTGCTCTTTTATATCATTTTGTATTTTCTCTATAACAGGTATTTCTCTATAAAAGATAGTCCAGAAAAGCAAAGTATAAGTATAAGAGATGGTTTCATGACTATTGTTAGTATCAGGACCGTTATCATTCAATGGTGAGTGGGAGTCCAGGAGAGAGAAAATTCTTCCTGTTGCCTCCAGGGGCAGCTGACCCACAGCCGCCATGATGTGCAGCCGGACCAGGTTGGTGAGCATCAGAAACTTTCATTTCATTAGGTAGTTGCATAATAGTCTTTTATTTTTGACTATATATGCATTAGCAATAAGCAATGGAGATGTGCTATGGAGGAAAGTTATTATTTGCTAATTTGTTGCTTTTAAAATACACAGCACACTATCTATTATGTATCATGCATTACAATTACAACAACAGTTTAATTAATCACCAGCACCCTGTTTTGTACCAATCGACAGCAGAATTCTGGGTAATGGTGTTGTTTACCATTTAGCAAGTAGCAACATTTCACTCTGTTTCACTACATTAAACTGCTCAAATAAAGCAAACGGATATTGAAAAGAGTTGGCCATCTGCCTTTATTTTCTTTTACTTTTGTTAAAAAAAAAAAACCTTTCAAAAGAGAAAGAACAGAGCCATGAAACTGATAGTGACAAAAAGCACTCCTTACATTTTGGGTTTTTTTTACAATCAGATCAGAATCTCATCTAAATGGAGTTCTGATGAATAGTTTAAAAAATAAAAAAGAAGGCCGCTTTGTGGATTTGGAGTGGGTCTCAAGACCAGCCATGGAGCCTAATGATTATTTAACGGCACAGCACTCCAAGCTGCCTTCGGCGAGCCTCCTTTCCCCCCTTTAAGAGTTTGATGAATAGGTCTTGTGACAGCCATTTAGGAGCAAACAAGAATTCATCAGCCTGCATAAGAAGAAGCCAGTTTATAGATTAAGTTTCCTGAGGTAATTCATGAGGTCAGTCCCATTTAGAGGAAGACTATTAGGGCTTGGCTCTCGAGAGTGGTCATCCAGGGGAGTCACTCCAAATGGACCCGGCTCGCACAAAGCCCCCTTTCAGAGAGAAGCCTGCCATTTTTATGACCTGGCTCCTAGGACGCACACCAGCTTGTCACTGTGCAGATCTGCTAGGGCAAGACCTCGTCACTCTATTAAAGAGCTCTGTGACCCTATTGATTTGAAGTATTTAAAGCAGGGGTGAAGTTCAAAGCAATTTCTTTTCTATACTATTACTCAGTCTCTCTGTGTGCTAGCTCCAAAACATCTGCTGTCAATTCCTTTCTGTTGTCGGACTCTGGAATCTGTCACCGGAGAACAGAGTAGTTTTATTTAAAATAAATTGGATTCCTTTTCAGTTTTTAGCATTTTGCATTGTGATCAACAGTGTATGCTCCTTCGTCTGCCAGGAGACTTAACTGCAAGCGTATCTTTTTATGTCTCTTAAGGGTAAGACTGAAGCAGCATTAGCCTCTAAGGTTTTATAATAGAATCAAGTCTTAGAAGTAGGTAGCAGCCACCAGTTCCTCTAATTGGCCAATCAACAAAAAATAACAACCTTTCATTAAAAAAAAAAAATTACAGCAAGGAAAAAAATGCATCTCCAACTGTGGTTCCAAGACCCAAATGCTCACAGTATCTTTTTTACTTTTATTTGCTCCCAGAAATGAAAAGAGTAAACAGCTCCGTTATTTTTAAATGTCAGCAGGTAAGGCAAAATTGGGAGCCAGTTTTGAAAGGTGTTTTGCAAAACAATGTGGGCTGCCATACTTGTTCTGAGAAAGCGGCAGGAACCAGAGAACATTTTGAAGAGTTAATAATACTTTAGGCATTGTGCATACATTATCAAAGTGATAGTGGGAGATTGGTAGCCTTTTAACTGACTTGCCAGGGAGGCTGGCCTGGCTCTTAGGATGATTCTGTGCTAAACCACAGTGTTATCAAGAAATTTGCCCGACACACCAAACCTAGTTAAGAATATATTATTTTACATCCACTATGGATATGATTTTTTTTACTATGTTTTTAAAATTCTGGGCAAAGGGAAAAAGTACAAAGGATTGGTGTAGTTTGGCTTTGTTAATAACAAATCCAAAAGAAGTTGCTGATTCCCCCTGTGCTTTACATATAAGCTAGCTGTCGTCCCGGTAATTCCAAGGAACTGCGGTCCATACGGTTTCCAGGGGCTGTTCTTCCAGGTCAAGATCTCCAGGACTTTGCTCTGAGACAACTCTAGATGGCCTCAAACGTCCAGCCTTTCCGTTAGTCTGCAAGAACAAGAACCGTAGTCCCTAGAAGCTCCACCTACTCCTCTGGAACCTACAACTAGAATGTCGTTTCCTTTTCTACCTTCTCCTGAGCATTATTTCAACTCCAAGCCATCTTGCAGAGTAATCACTGGAGAGCATGCTCCGATGAAGGGGCACACTAACAAAAGCTCTCACTGGTCCCCAGAGCCTAAGGAACAAAATCCAACGCCGCCTTTCTGGCATTCAGAGCCCTTCCGATTCTGGTCCCTGATTTGACTGGCTGGCATCCTCTGTTGAAATCTAACGAAGCCACTCACCATCTTGGTCTGCATGTCGTTTCCCTCCATATGGTTTTCCGTAGGTGCTATCAAGTCAGCTCCAACTCAGAGGGAACCGATGAGCAACAGAATAGAACACTGCCCAATTCTGCGACATCCACAATTGTTTTTTGAGCCCATTGTTGCAGTCACTGGGTCAATCCATCTCATTGAGGATCTTCCTTTTCCCCCCACTGCCCTTCTGCTTTACCAATCCTTATCTCCCTTTTCAGGGGCTGGTCTCTCCTACTTGCATGTCCAAAATCTGAGAGATGAAGCCTTCCATCCTTGTTTCCAACACGCACTCTGGCTATAGTTCCTTAAAGACAGAGTTGTTTGTTCTCCTGGCAGTCCATGGTATTTTTAATCTTTGTCACCAGCACCATAATTCGGATGCATTGATTTTGGGATCTGCCTTACTCCCACCATCCATTTATTCCCAAGGTTTTAAGGACTCTAGCCTTAGCAGCCCCCTTTCTGGTGAGCTCTCATTAAGGTTTCTCCCTATTGGAATCTCTTCTTGGATATGGCCCAGTTAATTAAAACTCATCATCTACTGTCTCAGAATGTTGCTTCACAGTAAATGGCAATATCATTCACCAAATTGCTTATAGCAAATGTCTCTCCCTCACATTTAACAGCATTTCTTTAAATGTGAATTCAAATTAGAATTCTTTATTGAACCACAGTGGTTCCAGGAGGACTACTGTCTTTTAAAATCCCCAAAAGCTCAGAACAGCTCTTAGGCAAGGTATATGAAGGTGAAAATCATATCCTGTTTTTCAAGCTGAAAAGTATAAGGCTACAGCTGCAACCTGTTTTTCCATGCTGATTAGCCTCACTGATTGTAATAATATCCTATAACAGAGTGTGGGTCCATACATAGCATCTGGGAATGAGATTCACAATAACATCCTGAAACAGGGTTGACAGTTATCTGAAAGCTATAAGGCAAGATAGCATCACCTCCTCTTCCCTGGGGTGGGGGGAGGGTAGGTCAGAATATTGGGGTAGACTGGAACATTCCCCACTGGTCTTATGGAGGAATCGAATCATTGATTCTTAACAGCCAATTTTTAACTCCTTATTTTTCTTAACAGCAATTTTTAACTCCTCATTTTTCTTAACAGCAAATTTTTAACTCGTGTTTCCTATCATCTTTACATCTCCCATTTTTTTACCACCTCTCCTCTGACACAAGAGACTCCGTATACTATAAATGGCTAACACATTTACTTGCTGATCCAGATTGGCTATTTTAATCCACTCAGAGGCTCCTTGGAAGGAAGGCTTCCAATGTTATCAGTCATTGACTAGCATGTGGAGCAGAGTTCTCTGTCATACATGGGTTCACCGTGAATCCAGCTCCAGTGGACAGCAACAAGGATGGTAATGCTCTAGGTAAAGCATTCATGCTATGCAGCCATGTCTGAAATACCCAGGTGTTAGTGTGAGATCCCATAAGAATTAATAACACTGTGCTTGGAGACCCCATTGTATGTTACATAGACCTATATTATTTCATGTACCAGGGTTTTGTATTTATTTGTAGTCACCACCTGTATAGAGGAACTGACAAAATTTGCTTTTTCAATGAACAAGGAATCCTAAATTTTAGTTTTCTAGTTTAGGATGAAAGAGAATCAATAACCCTTTCTCTCAGTAAATTAATAGTAGACTTAAAATGACAATTAAAATAATAACGTTAAAATTAGAATTATAATAGAATTAATATTAAAGTACCACAAGGTTTAACCCATTTTCAATTTTAATGCAATTTCCTGTGAATAATATTAGGTGCTTGTTGCCGTCAGGCGCCATCTAGTCAGCTATGGCGAGTCAACTACCTGCGATGCTCCCATGTACAACAGAGCAAGACACTGACCGTTCCTGCCCCATCCTCACAATTGCTCCTGTGTTTGAGCCCAGTCATGTGCCCTCTGTGTCAATCCACCTTATCAAGGGCCTGCCTCTCTCTCATTGCCCTGCCCCAGAGAGTGAATTCTGCTGATAAAATGTCCAAAGTACGTGAGACAAAATTCAGCTACCCAGGGCTCTAAGGAGCATTCTCACTGTGCTTCTTCCAAGAAGGAAATGTTTACTTTTCTGGCAGTCTATGTTACTTTCAGTTTTCTTCATCAGCACCATAATTCAAACACAGAATTTCTTCTTAAATTCCCCTTATTCAATGTTCAACTTTCACATACATTGAGGCAATTGAAGATGTCATGACATGGGGCAGGTGCAACTTACTTCTCAAAGTAACATCCTTGCTTTTCAGCACTTTAAAGAGGTGGTGTGCAGCAGATTGACCCAATGCAATTCATAGTTTGATCTCTTGGCTGCTCACTCCTTAAACATTGATTGTGGATCCAAACAAGACAAAATCCTAGACAGTTTAAATCTTTTCTCTGTTCATCATGTTATCTCTCAGTCCAGTGGTGAGGATTTTCTTCTTCTATACATTAAGTTGTAATCCATAGTGAAAACTGCATTCCTTCATCTTCGCTAGCAAGTGCTTCAAGCCCCCCTCACTTTCTGCAAGAAAGGCTGTGTCGTCTGCATATTGCAGTTTCTGAATCAGCCTTCCTCCAATCCTGATGTCACATTCCTCTTCATATAATTCAACTTCTCTGATGATTTGCTCAGCATACAGATTGAATACGTATGACAATAGGATACAACCCCGGCACACACCTTTCCTAATTTTAAACCATCTAGTATTCCCTTGTTTTGTTCAACTGCCTCTTGATTCGTGAACAAGTGCCTCATAAATACAATAAGGTGTTCTGGAATTATTTTCCCCAAGGCTATTCATCGTCTGTTATGCTTCACACAGTCAATAAAACATAAGTAAAGATCTTTCTGGTATTCTCTGCTTTTAGCCAAGAGCCATCTGACTCCAGAAATAATATCCCTTGTTCCACATCCTCTTCTGAATCTGGCCAGAACCTCTGGAAGCTCCCTGTCAACTGCTGCAACCTTGTTGGATGATCTTCAGCAAAATTTTACTTTCACATGGTAGCAATGATATTGTTCTATAATTTGAGCATTCTGTTGGGTCACCTTTCTTTGGAATTGCTACACATACGGATCTCTTCCAGTAAGTTGGCCAGACAAATTTCCTGGCATAGAAAATTGAGTGTTTCCAGTGCTTCATCAGCTGTTGAAATATTTCAATTGGTATTTTATTAATTCCTTGAGCCTTGTTTTTGGCGAGTGCTTTCAGTGCAGCTTGAACTTCTTCCTTCTGTACCACTGGTTCTTGCTCAGATGCTACCTCCTGAAATGGTGCAATGTCCTTTTTGGTGCAGTGACTCTGTGTATTCTCTCCATCTTCTTTTGATGCTTCCTGCATATCATTCAATAGTTTTTCCATAGAATCTTTCCATATTGCAACTCAAGTCCTCATTATTGCCTTTAGTTCTTTCAGCTTAAGATATGCTGAGAATAGTTTTCCTTGCTGGTTTTCTGACTCTAGATCCCTGCACATTTTATTATAATAGTTTACTTTGTCTTCTCTAGCTGCCCTTGAAAATTTTCTCTAGCTATTTGACTTCATCATTTCTTCCATTTGCCTTAACTACTCTACAATTAGAGAAAGTTTCAGTATCTCTTCTGACATCCACTTTGACTGTTTCTTTTTTCCCCTGTCCTTTTAATGACCTGTGCTTTTTTCATGAATGATGTTTTTGAGGCACTACCCCAGTACATCAGGTCTTCTGTTATTAGTGTTCAATGCCGCAAATCTATTCTTGAGATGCTTCTTAATTCAGGTGGAGTAGATTAAAGATTGTATTTTGACTCTTGTGGACTTGTTTTCACTTTCTTCAGCTTCAAACTGTACTTAAATTTGAGTAACTGGTGGTCTGTTCCACAACAACCCCCGGCCTGATTTAGCTGCTGACATTGAGCATCTCCTGCAGATGTAGTCAAGTTTATTTCTGTGTATTCATTTGGAGAAGTCCACATGTACAGTCACCTTTTGTGCTGTTGAAAAGGTATTTTCAATGAAGAAGTAACTGATCTTTCAAAATTCTACCATTCGATTTCCAACTCCATTTCTATCACCAAGACTGTATTTTCCAACTACTGTCCCTTCTTCATTTTAATCACCAATAATTATCAATGCATCTTGATTACATGTTTGATCAATTTTAAACTGAAAATGGCAGTGGAAGTCTTTGTTTTTCTCATAACTAGCTTTAGTGGTTATGTTAGTCCAGGTAGACTAGAGAAACAAATTGATGGAAACACCCATATGTATATAAGGGAGAGGTTTATATACAAGAGCAATTGGACATTGAGAAAACATCCCAACCCGGTACAGTCCAAGTCCATAAGTCCAGTACTAGCCCATATGCCCAATACCAATCTATAAAGTCCTCTTCAGACTCATGAAACACATGCAATGATGCCTAATGCAGGATGATCAAAGGACAGTGGGTAGAACGTCTTTGGATCCAGTGGTGTTGTAAGCATCTCAGCGTTGGCAGGGGTCTCTATGTGGCTTCTTCAGCTTCAGAGGTCTGGTTGCATCAGTGTAGGTCCATGTGGCTTCTCCAACTTAGGGCACTAGTGTAGTTCCATGTGTCTTGTCAGCTGAATATCTCCCAGGGAGTGGTAGAGAGAGAGATGTGTCTCACACCTCCAAGGAGGAAAAATCAGGATTTCCCAGAATCCTCAGGCGAAGGCCATGCCCACACAGAGGCCTCATTGGCTATGATCTGATTGGCAGGCCAGACTCTGCCCCTGCATGCTTAGTCCTTAAATTGACAATTATTTAGCTACCACAGTGGTAGTACATAAATTTGAATAGTTATTGATAGGAATTCCTCGAATGTGGGTAGGTATATTCCTATCACAGACAACATTGTACTTTAAACTTGATATTGAAATGTCCTGTGTGATGATCAATACAAAGTCATTCCTCTAGATTGTGTCATTCCCAGCATAGTTAATCATATGATTTTCTGATTCAAAATAGCCAATACCAGTCCATTTCAGCTCACTAACACCTAGGGCTTCTATGGAAATGTGTTCCATTTCATTTTTGACAACTTCCAACTGTCCTAGATTCACATTTCTTACATTCCAAGTTCCAATTATGAGTAGGATTTTGCAGGTTTTTTGTCTTCTCATTTTGAGGCCTGCCACAGCAGTAAGTGAACGTCCAGAGGACTGTTCTCCCACCGGGTGACTCCCTTCCCTTCTTTATGGCTGACTCTGCTTTGAGAAGGCAGCTCTTCCTCAGTTCTATTTGGAGTGCCTTCTGTCTGGAGGCTCTCGTCTTGTGGCACAGCCTCTGGTAATGTTCTGATTCTAATCATCAGGACTTCAGGGTCTGGCAATGTTTTGATGCTATGTGTCAGGTTCTCAGAGGCTAAGTCCTCTGAATTGGACAGGCTATTCCTTCTTTGTGGTCTGTTCTTAGTCTGGAAGCTCCATTGAAACCTGTTCACTTTGGGTGACCCTGCTGGCATTGGAAATACTACTGGCCTAGTTTCCAGCACCACCACAACACACAAGCCCCCACAGTACAACAAAGTGATAGACACGTAGTGGAATTATATGATACTCAGGCCTAATTGGAAAATAGTTGAACTGTATCTGAACTTTCTTCATTTTTAAAGACTATTACAACAATAAAAAATCATGCCTTAGTGGTATGTTTATATAAGCATGATAATTGCATCATGTACTCCACAGTATTTTCTAGAAATGATCTGTGCTGCATATGTTGTAATATGTTATGTTCATATCAGTTAGAACAGAGTGCAGGCTTTATTTCTTTTTTTCTG
>NW_022103896.1:45992068-45993419 GCF_000313985.2 Echinops telfairi | reverse complement strand
TCATTTTCTGTACTAGGAAAAATTGATCCTGTTTATTTATTTTTAATGACTTAGAATTCAAAGTAGTCACAGAGGGAAAATCCAAGCGAAAATATGGACATATTGTATTGATTCTATTTTTATTCTGCGTCTATCTGTATGGTAAGACACTGACTTAAACCAAAAGAGAAAATCTGTGCGGTCTTGAAAAAATACAAGATCCTTACTGGGTTAGTTTGCCGATACTTGGAGAAAGTTATGATTCTTGGTCAACTCTTCAAAGGGCTTTCAAAACGTTATGACAGCGTCCCATTATCTCATAGTTCCAGTGGTACATGAACTTTTTGAAGTCTCCTCACAGCTTTTGCCATTGTCAGTCATGGTATATACTGATTTTACACTGACCGTCTTACAGTTCGATGGAGGACACCGTATTCAGGACCTTCATTTTGTGCAACTGCATATTACTTTTAATTCTAATTATTGAATGGCTGTTCTATAATCCAAAGTGATGATGGGTAAGAAATTTCACAAAATTGTAACTAAAATTATTTTTCTATTTCTGAGACTAAGTGATTTAAATACTAAACCCAAAATTTATGCTTTAAGTTGTTAGATGATTAAAAGAAAGAAAGAAATTCACCCTTTGCCTTTTTAATAACACAATTCAAACATCTAAGAATAGATTTTAGATTTTAAAAGTTAATTTAGAGAAGCAATATAGAAAAATAATTAAGTAACTATCAGACATCCTTTCATTACATTTTAATTCAAGATACTTTTGTTTAACTGTCTACCTTGATTACAAATTAGTTATGGCACAATCAAAAGAGTTTTTTTTCCCACAAGACAGAGTAGAAAAACTTCAGTACATAACAACAAGTAATTCATAATATCTCAAATTCAATAAAAAACAACTAGGCATGAGGGGGGAGCACAATAAACAATAAAAAGACTCATTAAGAAATAAAGAAGAAAAATAAATGTGGAATTATTGTGGAGAATTTCCTTAGAATATGTGAAGTATTCTATTCTTATTGGAAGATATGTTGTGATAAATTAAAGATATATTTTGTAAATATTTAAGCAACTAATAAGAAAAAAAAGACCCATCTGTAGGCAACTGGACATCCCCTTACAGAAGGGTCACAGGGAGGAGACAAGCCAGTCAGGGTGCAGCGTAGCAATGATGAAACATACAACTTTCCTTTACTTCTTAAATGCGTCCTACAACTACCCCCACTCCCCACTATTGTGATCCCAATTCTACTTTAAAAATCTGGCTAGACCAGAAGATGTACACTGATACAGACAGGAACTGGAAACACAGGGAGTCCAGGACAGATGATCCCTTCAGGACATTGGTGAGAGT
>NW_022103896.1:45990333-45991532 GCF_000313985.2 Echinops telfairi | reverse complement strand
TGTATCTTAAGCATAAACACTCAGAGTTATATGGAGCAGGATGAACACAGAGACAAATGAGCACATACAGGAAAGGCAGATTCTCATGACAACAGAGACACATGAATGTACAAGCCTGGGGACGCCAATGATTCCCGGCTACTGGAAGCTAAATTGAACAAAGCAGGGGCCTCTCCTTAGAGCCGCATGCTAACACAAGACTTCTAACCTCCTAAACTGTGAGAAAATATTTTTAATTCTTTGTTCAAGCATAGGAACAGTCGTGAGGATGTCACAGGACCGGGCAGGGTGTCATTCTCTTGTGTGAAGGGTCCCCACAGGTTGGAACCACCACCATCGGACCTAACAACAATAACAAAGGTGTTTCCTCGGTGCTATACTGCACGCTGACTGGCTCATCTCTTCCTTGTGACCCTTCTGTAAGGACATGTCCAATTGTCTACAGATGGGCTTTGGGTCTCTACTCTGACCTCCCCCTCATTCACATCTATATACTTTTTCATTCTGGTTCTTTGATGCCTAAGACCTGATCCCATCGACACCTCATGATCACACAGGCTGGTGTGCTTCTTCCATGTGGGCTTATCTTCAAGCCTTTAAGACCCCAGATGCTACATCTTTTGATAGCCAGGAACCATCAGCTTTCTTCACCACATTTGCATATGCACCCATGTTGTCTTCAGTGATCCTGTAGGGAAGGTGAGCATTGCAAAATGCCAGGTTATTAGAACAAAGTGTTCTTCCTTTGAGGGAGTACTTGAGTAGAGGACCAATGTTCATCTGCTACCTTAATACGTAACAAATAAAAATATGTACATAGATCAATGTCCCTATCGTTATACTATAAATATATTTACATATGTACATGCCTATATTTAGACCTCTATAAGTGTCCTTTGCCTCCTAGTTCTTTCCTCTATTTCCTTTTACTTTCTTCCTGTCCCACTATGATGTTTGGCCTTCATTTGGGTTTTAGTAATTCCTCTTGGTTACAGTGCCCTTGATCAAGCCCTACCAGCCCTCCTATGCACTCCTCACCATCGATTTTAGATCACTTGTTGTTCCTTTGTCCCTGGGTTTGTTAACACCCACTCCCTTTCCCCTGCCTCCCTCTCTCCCATGTTCCTTCCACCCCCCACCCCGAACCATCAGTCCTGTTGTTTTCTCCTCTGGATTGTTTATCACACCTATATTATCTA
>NW_022103896.1:45969867-45988525 GCF_000313985.2 Echinops telfairi | reverse complement strand
ACATGGAGGGAACCTTTCACAGCAGAGTTGTCCAGTGCAATACACTATTTGATTTCCTGATACTGCTTCAATGGCTATTGATTGTGGGTCCACTTAAAATGAAATCCTTGACAACGGCAGTCTTTTCTCCATTTCTCATAATGCTGTGCATTGCTCCAGGTGTGAGGATTTCTGTTTTCTTGAGGTTGAGCTGCAGCCCTTCTGAAAGCTGTAGTCTTTGACAGGCATCAGTGTGTTCTCCAAGTCTTCCTTTCTTCCATTTTAGTGAGCAAGAGGATGGCAAGTTGTGAGAGTCTTCCTCTAAACCTGAATCCACATTTGTCTTCATATAATTCAATTTCTTGCATTTTTGCTAAGCATACAGATTCAACAAGTATGGTGAAAGGATTTAACGGTAATGCACAGTTTTAAAACTACACGGGATTGCCTTGTTGTGTTCAAATGATTACCACTTGGTCAATGTACAGCTTCCACATGAGCACAACTAATTGCTTGGGAGTTTCTTAGTAATGTTATCTTTATTTTATTCACTATGCAAGGCCAGATGACATTGCATAGTTAACAAAACATAGCTAAACATATTTCTGTGAATAGCTGGGGAACCTTGCCAGATATAGTGCATTCCATCTTCGTTTGGGTTGGAAGGCCCCAAAATATGACCAAAAGATTCCTTCTCGAAGTGAGTTGACCTTACTGGTGTGAATGGAGCAAAGATTTCAGGCCCTTCATTTGCTGATGGGGTATGACTAAAATGGGAAGGAATAGTCACAAATATCTATTAATAATTCAAATGCAGAAAGTAATATATATGAATCTAGAACATTTCAGAATCTATCTCAAAGTGAAATGCTATCAGAGATAGGATATTTGTATGCTAACAAGGAAGACAAGTGAATATGATTATTAATCAAATTTCATACATCAACCACTAATATCAGTGTTGATGAGATTGAAGAATTTTAGTAACTTCTACAGTCTGAAATTAATCAACTATACAAACAAGATGCATTGATAATTACTGGTAATTAGAAAGTAAAGGTTGGAACAAAAAAAAAAGAGCAGTTGTAAAATATGGTCTAGGTGATTGAAGTGATTCAGGAGTTTGCTTGATAAAATGGTAAGATACATGTCTTATTTACTAGAAACATCATTTCCAATAGTATAAATGGTGACTATGCATATGAATATCTCCTGCAGGTATACATAGAAATCAACTACATCTGTGGAAATAGATGAGGGAAAAGCATAATATCAACACTCAAAGCAAGTCTCAGGGATGCTCATATGCAAGGTCAAGTTGAAGCTGAAGAAAACTTTATCAAGTTCATAAGAGCCAAATATAACCCTAAGTATCCACTACCTGAATTTAACAAAGTAAAGTATTAACAATGAACGATGTAAAGATATGAAGCTATAAAATCAAAAGGGAGTAGTAAGACAGTTGATATTTCTCAAGTTGAAAAGAAACAAGCAAAAATTCAAGCTTTGGTTTACAATATTGAAGGATAATATGGACAAAAATTGAAGGATTTGGGAAACATTAAGAGATGAAGGGAATACATAGGGCCACTGTACCAAAAGAGAATTGGCCAAAGTGCATCCATTTCAGGAGATAGTATATGATTAGGAACTTATGGAAGTGGGGAGCAAATAATGAATACAGAAGAGGGGAGGATGCACTACGTACATGTCTGTACATGTGGTGATGTATGTGCAACTCTAAATAAGACTGAACTGTGGAAGTGTAGTATATGTGAATTATAACTCAATAAAACTATTGATGGGGGTGGGGTTGAGTACTGATGGAAGCAAGAAGTCCGTGCCCCACTGAAGGCATTATGGAAAAAGACGGTTCTACCAAGTGATATGTATGTGAAGAAACAGATGCAGCACCAAAGGTGCTCAGGAACTGACTACCTGGCACTCAACCAAAAGAAATCTATATTCATGCCCTTTGTAAAGATAGGTAAGTCAACAAAATGTAGAAATTATCAAATATCACATGCAAGTAAAATTTTGCTAGAGATCATTCAAAAATGGCCTCAATAGTACATCAACATGGAACTGCCAGAAATTCAAGCCAGATTCAGAAGACAGTAAATGAGGGTTATCATTAATGATGTCAGAGGGATCCAAGCTGAATGCAGAGATTATCACAAAGACATTTTTCAGTATTTTGCTGACTGTGCAAAGGCATTTGGTTGTCAAAGAGTTAAGATTATGAATTTTTATAAAATTTTAAATATTTAATGTAATTATAATACTCTTAAGGGAAAAATTAATTATTCCTATTATTACTAATACCACATTAAGCAGCAAAAAAAATAACTCAAAGGGGAATTTCTACAGAAATATATAAACTGCTTTACCAAGTTATTCTATTTTAATTCGTTGAACGTGTCTACAAGAAAAGCTATCCTAACTCAAAAGTTCAACGATTTCTTGACAAGGGTGACATTCTTTATGTCACAATTCCATCTCTGCCCCATCACGTCTCTCCTACTGATCTGTCCTCTCTGCCCCTTGAACATCTCCTGTTCTTTCGGGTTACTGTTATCACTTCAGCCTTTTAGAGGTAAATCTTCAGTGAGGCACAATACTAAAGACAGATTTTCTGTATTTAGCTACATTATTGTTTACGTTTCCCAAGTTTTGACTTGAAATATTTATAAAACAGGTAAATCAGAATGTGTTCTACTTTTTAGAAAGTATTTTCAAGACAGAGTGGAATCAAAATTCTGAGCTAATTATGTGGCAAATTCAATTAGTGTAGTCACCTAATCTAAATTATGCAGGCTCATTGTAGCTGAAATGGAACTAAGAAAGCAAGGCCACACTGCCCAGGACCCAGCCATGTGCAAAGAGACATTTTAGCAAATCCTGCCGATGTTAATGAGCAGAAATTGATAATTTCCCTCCTATTTTAGCTGTTTTGTTTATATGCACATGTGGGGGAATAAACCATTCCAAAATATTCTGAATGCATTTATTAAATACACACTCTAGGAAGAAAATAAAACTAAGGGATAATGTAATTTTCCCATGAGCTGTGTTATCCTCCTAGTGCAGATAGAGACTGAGAAAACCATTCTAATGTTTATTGACTATACAGGTAACTGGCCATATGGAATATTCACAAAATAATCTGCATAACTCATGGATGACCAAGAGCAAGTCAAGGGCATTGGGGGAAAGAAGATAATTCTCCACTTGTTTAAAGTTTGGACTTCGGAAGTACATTCATAGGCCAGTGCTGATTTATAATTCCCTGGCAGCTCAGTTGCCGGATGTCTACTTGTGATCAATCCTATACTACGACTTCATAACAATCGGACATTAAAAAGAAGGGAACACTGGGGTTTTTAAGGAATAGTTTAACCTGCTAATCTTAGATTCCTTCTCTCCTGGGAGTAGACCATGACAAAGTGTCATTTGGGAAACGGGAACTCCCTGACTTCCCTCCCGATGGAGTGGGACTGGGGGATAGTGGCCAAGATCCCCTCGGGTGCTTTAGAATAGATGTAAATAGTCTACTTTCCTCAAAAAAAAGTAGAAAAGAAAGAAAATAGGTAACTATAACCTTAAAAAAGTAATTACACTGACTACATTTATTTACTGTTGCTACAAATTACCAAAATTTTAGCAACTGAAAATCACCCAAACTTGGTTTCTTCCAGCTCGGTTGGTCAGAGATCCAAAACTACTCTGAATGGCCAAAGTCAAGCTTTGGGCCGAGCTAATTCCCAAAGGATCTGTGCTTGTCTCCTCCACTACCAAGTCTGCAGGCATCCTTTGGTTTGTGGCCCCATTACTTCAAACTCTGTGCCTGTTTTTGCGTTGCTTTTTGTATCATCTTTAGTCAAATCTCCCTCTTAGAAGGGTTTTTCTGATTACATTGGAATCTCTAGATACTCCCAGACAATGTTTGCATTTCAAGATCCTGAATTCAATCCCATCTTCAGCATACCTTTACCATGTAAATTCATGTTCACAAACCCTTAGGATTAGGAGGAGCTAGTTATCTCTAGAGGCCATTATTCAGATTGATTCACTGATGTTGGTGGTCCAGCATGACAGAACTGCATGACTGTTGATAAGGTCCAGCATGACAGAACAAGGAGTGATGGTGGGGGTGGAAGTGGTGGCAATGATATTATTGACGAAGGTGGTAATGTTAATGTGAACAGAAAGGCAGGACAGAGACTCGAGTGAATGAGGGTGGTCCTGTCTCAGTGGCCATTAGGGTATTCACATGTAGCTCTAAAAAAGAGGGGCCAAAAAGAGGGACCAAAAAACTGGACAGATTGTTGACCTTTAACAAACTAGTTGAGTATATTCCAGAGCAGAAGCTGAAATGAAGAGACAAAATTGCCAGCTTGTAGGACAATAGTATTTACACAGAGAAATAATGTCTTCCTGTAAGTATGTAAAACCTAGAGAGGGCTGGGACACGGGAAAGAATACATGATCACATGAGGGGCTGACCTGTCATGGAGAAAAGCGAATAGCTTCATGGGACTAGGGAGATATGGGTGTTAACTTCATAGAAAGACGGTTTCTTCCTAGGTAACCTCTCTGATATTTGCTGTATGATTCATTTTTATTAGTTTGCATAGGGGGTGACTGTATCCTCAAAGGCACACGTGTGGCTCAGAAGCTGCTGTGTGTGTTCATGTTTGGAGGGTTCAATTATGTGCGGCACAT
Source organism: Echinops telfairi (assembly GCF_000313985.2). Classification (NCBI taxonomy): domain Eukaryota; kingdom Metazoa; phylum Chordata; class Mammalia; order Afrosoricida; family Tenrecidae; genus Echinops; species Echinops telfairi. The sequence continues at coordinate 45,983,821 of NW_022103896.1, read as the reverse complement.
TAAGTCACACTGATTCTCAACTAAGGATGCTCTGGCGACTTCAAGCAGTCTCTCTCAAGGACACACCATCCTCGCAGAAGCTTGATACCTCAAGAAGTATTAAGATTTCTTCTCAAAAGACAACTTACCAGCATGATTGCCTATGTTGCAGCTCCTGGAACACTAGGGCATCCTCCTGAACAGAAATGCTTTCCCTCTGCATGTAACAGTATTAGGCACCTAGCGGCCAGGTTAGAGTTTTGACAATTAGCTTTCACAGTACCCTGGAAAGATGGGAATGTGTGTCCCAAGCCTCCAGAAGGAAAGAGACTTGCTCTGGATATGATAGTTGTTTTGAAACTCATTCCACCTTGACTTTTATTCTCTTACTTAACTATTGATGAATCATGCTAATTCCATGCACAATGCCTATATCTGTGTCATCTCCATTATGAGCTCATAGATCAAATCCTTTCAATTCATAGAGTTTTGGCTGGTTTCGGAAATAGATTATTAGGACTTTCTTCCTAGTTTTTCTTAATCTGGAAGTTCTGCTAAAATCAGTGCTGTATCATTGCAACATGCAAGTCTCTACAGACAAAAATGCGACAATGCTTGAGGTGCACCGGTCCGAAGCCAGTCTGCATAGAAAGCCAGTCTGCCCTGAGCCAGTATGTGTTGCTGTCCAGCTGATTAGGGCTCTTGATGACCCCGTGTGGGTGGGTCTTGGATAAGTGTTGTAAAAGCCCCCATTCCACTGTCCTATAAATGAAAGATACATTTTCTCAGGGAGAAATTTTCATCAGCCACCTCTAAGCATTTTGCAGGTAGAGATTCCAATTCCCCTCGTGCTTCCGCATGCTCAGCACCCTGTCCTGAGAAGTCTGAGTTTATTGGACATCTATTGTAGCTGACATATTGTCGCAGTGGGGGCGAATAGGTGCATTAGACAGATGATCTTAATTGGCTTTCTTCCAAAATATTTTTTTTCTAAGAAGAGACAGCTGAAATTCATTCACATTTACAATTAGTCAAACTTTCTTTCATTATTGAAATGCTTGCTGAAACAGCAGCCACATCAGGGTGACAAATCCCGTTATCATGCTTTCTGCAATTGTCTCCCCCACAGAAGCCTATTGAGAGCATTGTCTGAGTTTGTGTATGAGACTGACAATCAAACTCCAGGCAGAGGAACAGAGGGGGCACATGCAGCCTGCTCCAAAGTGCTGTGTGTGTGTGTTTGTATTTGCTCAGCAATGAGATCTAAGGTTCTGGAGAAATACGAGGAGGCACTATGTGTACTAATAAGATCAGTCATTGGGCATTAGTGGGATTCTCATGCTTTCAGCCTTTAGCTTTCTATTTCTTTTTTCTTGTATTTTTCTCTGTGAACTTCAGCAGGTGCTATTTGTTTGTCAGGCAGTTACTAGGGAAAACGAGAGTAGTGGGGGAGTGTTTTTGTTTTGTTTTTTAAGTGACCAGTTAACAGCTGAACTCAAATGGCTGTCAATAGAATCATGATAAAGGGCAGACAGAAAAGAATATAAGGTTTATATTCTTTTATATTGAGAGTCTTATGGAATGAGCTCATTCATGAATAGACCAAGAAGGAATTTATTGCTTTGAGACTTGTACCCACCTTGGCCAATGCCAGTGAAAGACGCACCAGGCTGCACTGGGCTGGCTCTGACAGTGCATTAACGCTGCCAGATTTGACATGTATTTCTCTCCTTGAGAATGAAGGAAAAATATGTAAGACCTTAAAAGACAGAGTGGAAAGAGAGGAGAGAAAGAACAGTGGGGGTGGGAGGCGGGGAAGAAGCATCAATGAGGCAATGTTGATACTGTTTCTGTTCTCGAGAGACTGAAGGCTGGTTTGTTTTTCACCAAATAAACTGCCTGAGGGATGCTGTTTACATACCTTTGTTTATTTATTGAATTGTCCAACACTGCAGCATGTTGTTTTCTCCCTCATTCATCTTGAGTGTTGACAGTTCCTTTCTCTTTTGCCAATTCACCTAGAATCATGTTGGCTAATACAATTGGCACCCTGTCTCATCCCCATAGAGCTCCCTCTCCTCCCCAAACTGTGATTCCTGTCCAGTGAACCCTGCTTTCCTGACAGTTAGCTTTGCTCCAACTGAGAAAGATCCATGTGGTCGGTGCCAAAGTCTTTTTTTTCCAACCCTGCCCCCCCCCCCCATGGGCGTATCAGGCAGATGAAGAATGTGAGACTGAGGAATGAGGCCATGAACAATGTTGCATGAAAGACACTAGCTAAACTTAATGTCATGACTCACATAGAATCTGAACTTTGCATGGTGTTGTCACCGACACTTTGTAAAGGTTTCCTCTTAGCTTGTACTGACGGAGAAACGAAGAATCTCCCTGTATTGTAAGTACCAGCAAGGAGAAACCAATGGCTGTCATAATGACCTCGGTATTTCTTAGACAACTTGTTGCCAGCACATAGTGAGTGCTCCCTAAAGACTTAATGAATGAATTATTGGATTTAACTCAATACTGCCTCTGATTGTGTGACTTTGATAACTTACATAAGTAGTTATCTACTATAACTATTACTATCAGAATTATTATGTGCTAGATACTCAACACTGTTGGCAAAACATCATTTAAAATAGTATCTTTGCTTTCCACAAGCCTAGGATGGAGAATGCTGTTTTTGTTGTTGGGTGTTGTTGAATTGCTTCTTAACTCATAGCAACTCCACATGTGATGGCTAAGCTTGTGTGCCAATTTGGCTGGGCTACAATTCTCAGTGATTTGTCAGTTATGATTTAGTAATCCCCTATGATGAGAACTGATATAATTTAATCACTTCTTTGATAAGATTTTCTAAAAGCTTTCATTCAATCAAAAAGGATTTTTTTTCCAGAGGTGTAATCTGCTTCTAATATATGCTGATGCAATGGTAAATAGTGATTTGTTTTTACTTGAGCTAGATCCTGCAACTGGCTGATATCAGACCTAAGATGCTTTGGATTTAAGCCAATGGCCTGCCATATTTTCTGTTGATCTTGGGAGTCATCTTTAGCCTGCCATATTACCTGCCAACTTTGGACTCACTTGCCTATACATATAACCAGCAGCCTGCCGTGTGACTTGCTGATCTTAGATTTGTCAGCTCCTGTGGCTACATGCATCAAGGGAAGCCTCCAGCCTGGCATCTGACCAAATCTTTTCCCCAGGAAGCTGGGGTGGGGAATGGTGTTGAACTGCCAACCATTCATTTAATAGTTGGGTGCTGGGGTGCACTTAGCTATTGCACCACCAGGGCTCCTGAGGACAGCAATAAAGCTAAAGAATAGGGGAAAAGGAATTCTGATTCTCAAGGTAAAGAAGAAATGATTATGTCTTTATGAGAGGGACAGTCAAGAAAACAACTTTGGAACTAAGTTTTGGAAGTAGGAGTCAACTATCCGGGCCCTTGACTTGTGAGCCCCAATCCAGTCAGTGTGGCCATCTCACCATCATGGGATCACCTTTACAACTGGAGCTCCTCTGCTCTGATTCTACTTGACCGCTGTCATAGGAGACTGTGGCATCTGGATACCATCTACTGTCAACAGAATCTTATCACAATGTCTTAAATAGATTCACCTGATAACTTTCCCATTTCCTTTTCTCCAAGTTCTGGCATCTCCTGTGATTTCCTTCTCAGGAATGATGGAGGAAAGGGATGGATTATAAAGTTTTAGGCATTCCCTTTATGACTCTTGTCCATATATTTAACCCACATGAATATGCCATATAAACAATTCACTTGTTACACAAATGTAGGCTTGTGATGGCTGATGGAAGAGAAATGAATGGAATGATCCCAGTGTTCTCACACAGTATTCTCGTAATATGTTTTGCCACCTTTGACTTGCCACCTTTCTCAAGGACCTAGAACATGTAAAGAGGAGTAATTGTTGCTACATTGTTTCACGTATAAGAAGTTTCTCAGGTTCAAGGACAATATCCATTGTTTCTTTTACTAATAATATGAATGGGTGACTTTGATCTTTTGATTGTATAGCAGCTGAACCACAAGTCGTGGTACCAGTTTCATGGTCCAGGCTTCTTTCCCAATTTTGAAACCAACCTTGTCCTCAGAGAAGCCACAAATAGTACGTACAATTAGGGAGTTAAAAGAACCCCTGGTGGGATGGGGGTTATGAGTTAGGCTGCTAAATGAAAGCTCGGCAGTTTGAAACCACTAGCCCCAATGAGGAAGAAAGACAAAGCTTTCCCCTGGGAGACCCACAGGTGTCGTTCTATCTTCTCCTGTAGGATTTCTATAAGTTGGAATCTATCCTATGGCAGGGAGTTTGGTTTTTGAGTTTGGATTAGGGGGCAAACAGGGTACCACAGTCGGGATCAGTAAACAGTACTGATGCAGTCTTTGGTCCACAGCAACCCCTCTCTTCGGGCAGCAGCCAAGTCTCTCTTTGCTCCTCATTTTCTGAGCCATGCATTTGCCTTGCTTTTGCCTTCCTGGCCCAGGAAGCCTTCCCGTCCTCTGATTCACAGTCCCATAGTCTGAGGCCAGATGCTTCTCTGTGCCACAGCATAGAGCCCAGAATTATAATACACCATGTAAGAAATTATGGCTAGACCGGCCATGTGAACTGACTATGTCTCAAGAAAAAGGAGGAATAAATAAAAGAAACATTTAGTAAACACCCACTACATGGCAGGAGTCATAACAACCCTTTTGTTGATAAGAGCCGCCCACGTGAGATGCACATTATTGTTTCACGATTACCGATGAAGAGACTGCAGCTTAAAGAGGAAGAAACTCAACCAACTCAATTGTCCATCAATATTGAGCATTAGACTGCCATACTGAATTCAGGCTGAGAAAATCGGTGAAGCAAGACTAGTTTGGGGTAATGGGTGTTACAAACGTTTGGAAAAACAATACAGAGGGCACTTACCTCCTTGATAGTTGAGTTTTCATAGCTGTGACCTTTCTAAAGCAGATTCCCAGGCCTTTCTAGCAAGGTGTCTCTGGGTGGGCTCTGGCCTGGTCTTTATCAACCCTCAGCCTCCAGAACAGTGGTTCTCAACCTTCACAACGTGACAACCCTTTAATACAGTTCCTCGTGTTGTGGTGACCTGGTATGTGGGCTTATCTGCATTTCGGTGGACCCGCCTGGGGACGGATAGAGGAGCAGTGTCTTGGTTCCTAAAACCATCGGAAATATGGTCTTACGCCACCCCGTGACAGGGTCATTCAGCCCCCAAAGGGGTTGCGACCCCCAGGTTGAGAACCACTGCTCCAGAAGACTATCAACAAGTTAATGTGAAGAGTCAGTTCTCGATTTCCTGTTGACTTTCATTATGCCTATGGCTATTGAGCTCCTAAAAATTTACAACCACCTAGCACTTGACAGTTCATAGTCTTTTCTCACATACACATCTAATTTAATTCTATTAACTATTCTAAAATTATTATGATTATCGGTTCCTTATCTATAAAGTTCAGAGAAATTGGCTTGCCCGAAAGTCACTGCTATAACATATGGCATGTCACAGGTAAGATTTTGACATAGGCCTTCTTCCTCTACTAAAACATAACAGTATTCATAAAATTAAAAAAAAGAAATCACTCTCACAGCCTCGAGTTGATTCAAACTCATGACGACACTACATATTTTTTCTGAGTTGTAAATCTTTAATGGAAGCAGATAGCCTCATCTTTCACCTGTGAAGTAAGTGTTAGGTTTGAACAACAAACAAACCTTGTCATTCCAACTGCACGCAGCACTGCAAACAGTCTAATCGTCCAACACCTCACTCACAGCACCACCTGGGCTCCTATATGTATGCCATCACATATCCTTTTCCTGATTACTAAACCATTAATGTAAGAATTTTCACCTCCAGTTGTCTGATGACAAACAATTCCTAATGTATATATTATATATGTATTATATATATTAGAAATTCATACATTTCAGAGTTTGCCAGGAGCTCAGAGGCAATGAAGGAAAAGACCAATTGCTTTTGACATTTACTTGCCTATTGACAGTTCAGTTTATCTGTTGCCAGCAAGTAGATTCCGACTCATAGCAACCCTATTAGAAAGAGTAAAACTGTCCCGCAGGGTTTGGAAGACTATAGTCTCTATGGAAACTGAGTGGCCCATCTTTGTTCTGAGGAGGGGCATGTTCGAACCACCAGTGTTTGTTTGAAGATAGTGCTGCCAGGACTCCTCCACTGTTCAGGATATTATGGGATAGGGAATTATACATCTATCACCTGATAAACAGCTTGATAATCAGCCCTTGAATCCAAAGGGCTCACCTTTTGCACTCTGGCCTGATGATGCATCTCTCCACATATTTGTGTGCATGCAAATGAGAAGTATGTAGATGTATGCATATTTTTATCCATACACATATGTATTTATGTACACATAGTAATATAAAAATATAGATGCCACTTCCTAAATACCAAAACATGCCGTCTGAATGAGTGTGTTACTCTGTAGAGTGAGAGGCGTGTGATGCAGATCATCTATGACATGCTGTACATGTTGTACACAGACCAAATTAACATCACTCATTTTGAGTTTATTTTAAAACTTGGAGAATGGATTGAAGGAAAGCTTCCAATTAAAAATAAAATTTCAATAGCCTTGAAAGCAAAGCAGTTTGCTCCGTTGGAAAGTTCTTCAGAATTCCCGCAGAAGATAGGGGATTATTTAGGCCCCTCAAGTGACTAGTATTGAGAAATGCATAGAAATGCTAGGTTTCCAGAAGTGCTTGGGTTTAAGTAAAGTGCCAAGGGAAAGAAGGGCCCCTCAATGAGACAGATTGACACAATGACCACAATGGAGTCCAGCAGGGAGGTGGCCCAGGCCTGGGCAGCATTTTGTTTTGTTGGACAGGGGCACAGCAAAGAACAGTAAGAGTGCCCATCTCCGAAACCCACAGGGGCGGTGTTAGTGGGAACCGACTCGATGACAGAAAGCTGGTTCACCTAAGTCTTCTGGCTGTGCTTGAAAGATCCCGGGACTTCCACGACAAGCCCCTGTTGGCAGCATCCTTAGACGAAACGCGGAATGCTTCCGTTGGTTTGTTTGCTTGTTTGAAACCAGCCTACGCGTCACAAGCGCACTCGAGTCCATTTTAGTTTTGCTTTTCCTCCTTTTATAACCAGTCAGCCCAGGGGCGGGTCAGATGGGCAAGGACCCTGGAGGAGTTGTAAACCCGTGACGTTTCTCTGGCTCTTTTTGCCCCTAATTTTTATTTTATTCATTTTACTATGATTTGTGTTGTTTTCCCCTGTAGGGGTGGAATGCAGCACACACCAAGAGAAACATACGGTGTGTAGTTGTGCAGCCCTGAGAACAGGGACAGAGTCCCAGTCAACCCTCTGTGAATGTGGCTCTTTCTTCTTCCCTTTTTTATTTCTTTTCCCACCCGCCTTCCCGCCTTCCCTCTCTGCCCCATCCCTCACCCCCGCCCTCTTGGCCCTGGCCTCCTCATAGTCTTCAAAGTCTTTTCTTTTAGGGTGAAAATCATTTATTATTTCTTTAGTCCATTATAACAATGGAATTTTATAAACATAAAATATTTATCTTTGTGGGATGGACTAACGTTACTGAATATAATATCCTCCAATTTTATCTATGTCAGGAGGTGGTTGACAGACATAATTGTTTTTTTAAGGGTACATAGGAATACATTGTGTGTAAGCCACTGTAGTTGTTTGTTTGTTTGTTTGTTTTGCTGGCTCGCACAGAGGATTAGGGCTGAAACCACTAGCGATATCATCTCCCCAGGGCAGCCGTTAGCTGATGGTTGACAGGGAGAGGAGGTTCAGAGCCCTTGTAGGGAGGACCTCTGAAGCTTGGGAGTACCATTCACATTCTAGCTCTCCCCTGAGACATCAGCCTGAGTCTGCGACTTTGTCTGCAATTTTGACCTAGCCTCTTCCCAGTCCTGCGCTCCGCTCCCTCTTTTGTGACCACTGTCTTCAGGGAGCTTGTCCTTAACAAGTCATTTGCATATTGTTTCCTCTCAGAATCTCCAACATATGACACCTTGGAATAGATAGTACTTCCAGCCCATCTTCCCTTCTCTTCTTTTCTCTCCCTAGGCTCCTTCTGTATTAAACATCATCCTTGCTCACCCTCATTCACTTTGAGTCCACTAAAAACTGCCAGATACATTCATAAACTACTTTAACAAGAGCGTATGGCACATTCATAGTATGAAAAATACTGTTCTAAGTGCTTTACTGGTGTATTAGTCTAGGTACTTTAGAGAAACAAATCCACAGCAACTCATGTATAAGAGAATTTTATGTAAAGAAAGTGTGCATCACGAAAACATCCCAACTAAATGCTGCCCAAGCCCACAAGTCCAACATTAACCCAGTAACCCAACACCAGTCCACAAAGTCCTCCACCTCACAAAACAGAGGCAATGATGCCAACTGCAGGAGGAAAGCTGAGTCAGTGAACAAATAAGCATCTCAGCACTAGCAGGGGTCTCCACAAGGCTGCTCCAGCACCCAGGGCTGCATCGGGATAGATCTATGTGGCTTCTCCTTGGGGATGTCTTGTAGGAAATCCATCTTGCAAGCTGAAGCAGGGAACTGCTAAGGCAGCTGCACCCTGGTGTGACCATCACAAAGCAAGAGACCCGAGAACTAGAAAGGTGAGGCTCATCACTCATTTATCCCTCCACCTTTAAATTAGCCCCGCATGTGATTATTGGCCAGGCTGGCACAATTAACTGACTCAACTGGTATTAACTCATTTAATCTTCATGGAATCTCTACCTCTTGGAATTCCAAGTCACCCACTATTTTTTCAAAGTTTACTTTATGCCATGCTACAAAAGACCAGCACTGGAACTTGTTTTTGCCAAACAAAAGTAGTCAGAAGAGGACTTCTTTTTTGTGAAAAAAAGAAAAAAAGAAAGACAAAAAGCAAAAGTAGTGTTCAGTGTTGGCTTTGCAGAGTCGTAAAGAGACAGGGCACGCTCCAAGCATCAAGAATGGAGTCTGCAGGGTCCTTCCCCAGGAATTGCACTTAGTACCTCAATATCAAGCTGTGATGGGTAGGCTTCTTAACCTGACCAATGAACACATGTGGGATAATTTGAAGGGCAGTTTAATTGAAGGTGGAGAGATAAATGGCTCGGCAAGACTCACCTTTCTTGTCTCTTGCTCTTTGATGATCTGACCAGCCTTAACTGGTTCTCTGCTTCAACTTGGGAGCTACACTACCTGTGGGACATCCAACCTGTGAACTGTGTCACTGTAGTTTAAGGTTCCTTCAAGACCTGGTTCACCACTCTACTGGTGTATATATCGCTTGAGCTGAGGACTATTGGACTCTGTCATCTGACTGACTGTTGGTGACCTGCCTCACTGTTTGCTGCCTATGGCCAGATTGCCTGAATTGCTCTACAGAGGAGTCAGCTGTCTGCTTCCTTGACTTGTACCTGATAACCCTCATGACTTGAAGGACTGCCAGTGTATTAGCTGTCTCATGGAAGTGAGTTGCACTGAATCATTTGTATTGCTCTATAGACTAATTAGCTGTTTATTTCTTTGGTTGTATCTATCTATCTATAAAATCATACGTGTCTTAGTCTTGTTTCTCTAGAGAACCCTAACACACAAGCCACCATAGTTTGGAACTGTGTCTGTGAGCACTAAATGCTACTGTCATTGTAGGTTTTATGCCTTACTTGATATGGTTTGTTTGCTATTTCTCTTGCCCTGGAATGCCCCAAAATTTTTGGATGGAGAGGTGAGGGACTTATATTTTTATTTCCACTTTGCTGTTAGTAGTTATGAGTCGCTTTGAACACAAAGCAACCCTATGTGTTACAGAATAGAACTGTCCCATCCTGTCTGTGATCATAACAGCAGTAGGTGCCAGGGCCTTTTGTCCCTGGGTAGTGAAAAAGGGGAAGGCCTTTCACGAGATGAATTGACAGTAGCTGCAGCAATGGGCTTAAACATAGAAACAAGTATGAGGATGACTTAGGACTGGGTGCTGTTTCATTCTGTTGCACAGGGAGTCACTATGGGTCATAGTGACATGCCCCTATGAGTGCATATCACTGAGGGCAGACGACAACAACAACTGTTGAGTGCATTTGAACTGTCAACTTTTAGGTTAGCAGGGAATTGAGGCAAAGAGAGGTTAAGCAATTTGCCTAAGGTCAGGCAGCTAGGGTTGGAAGTGAAGAATTCTGGCTTCAGAGCCCACACTTTCAGCAACGCATCATATTTTAGACACGAGCTTGCCTTTCTACATCCCAAACCTGGTTTTCTCATGGACTTTCTCTGCCACTGGTTGTCTTTACTTTTTGCTTTCTCTATAAAGGAAAAGTTTGTTTTTACAAACAAAATATTGGAATGTATGGTTTTGTAAATACAGCCTATATTTATTGTTTTACTAATCTTATTTGGAGAAAAAAATTAAACAGCTCTAATATTTGTCAAATGTTAAACTATTCTTTTGTTAAAACAAATCATCTGTTTATTTGGAAGATGTCCATTATTAATACTTTTTAAATTGTTGCTAAAATATTAAACAGGATATCGTTTCTACATTGTTCAGAGATATATCCAACATTTTAGAAATAATGAGTATGTTTCCTTAATTCTCATTTTTTCCTTAAGTTTGTGCTGGTAGTTTTGGTCATGGAGTGATCAAATTGCATTGTTTTAGAGGATAATCTATTTATTACAAATGTGTAATAAATTACATGTAATAAACATTACAGTCATTAAAACCTACCTACTTACCCATATCCTGCAAAATCTCAATATGCAATCACTTTGTAGTACATACTTAAGTAGTAGGAATAATTCTCCTTGGAAGGTATTACATAAAGATTTTTTATAAATAAGGTTCATGTACACACTTACAGAAAAATTGTGTTGGGGGAAATAACATGTACGTATTATTACAAACTAAGCATTCTTCTAAATAATTTGTGCTTATAAAATTATTTCATCCTTGCTGATCTCAGACTTGTTATCCACACTTTATATGTAAGCAAACTGTGACACAAAGATTAATTATGTTTCCTAAGGTCACAAAGTTAGTAAATGTTGGTGAGAGAAAAATGGATCAGACCCTGAGAGAGAACTCCCCAAACTATGTTGCCTTATAACCTACCCACTGCTCTGAAATCTATTCTGACTCAGAACAGACCTCCAGGGCAGGGTAAAACTACCCCTATGGATTTCTAAGACTAACTCTTTACAGATGTAGAGAGCATTATCTTTCTCCTGTGGAGTGGCTGGTGGTTTTAAACTGCTGACTTCCAAGCCCACTATGCAACCCAGGCTCCTGCCTCATGACTAACTATGTGGAAATGTAAAGACCGGGTGATCTCATGTATAAAGATTCATTCAGAATATCCATTCTGCTTATGAAAATACCACACCAAGTCATCATGATGAAGTATCATAGATAGGAGCCTCATGAAAAAGATGGGTTTCCATTTCTGTACAAACGAACGTTAAGGCAAACAACTTCCCCCAGGTCCTATGAGCCTTTGCTAATGATACCTAAAAGCTCATGATTTGAAGCTGTCAACATAATCCAGATCTGAGGGCATGACAAAAGCATGGGTGGCACAACAGTAAAGTGCTCAACTACTGACCAAACCTTGGTGGTTTGAGCACTCTGTTCCCATAGCAATTACCCTGTGGGGCAGTGACGTCACCTGAGGATGGCTTTGAGTTGAAAATCCACTAGACAGCACCTAACAGCAATAGAGAACAGCAAATCCGCTTGGGGCCTGGCAGGTCCAAAAAAGGAGTTAGCATTTCATTCAACATGAAATGGGGATCGATGAGTTATGCACAGGGCAGTGGCATAGAGGACTTACATTTTAAAAGAATGATTGTATTGTGAACAAAAACAGACATGTATAAGGATAAGTAGGGTCCCAGTTCATGAATGTACAGGTTTATTCTAAACAAAACATATGTAAAACTATCTCTGTGGTCAGCGTATGGCTGCAGGCAAATTCTCTCCCAATTACACCTTGACTTAGACTCACTAGAGGGCCTTCAAAAAGAAGGTGCAATCAAAGCAGTGGATTGCAAGGGGAGGTTCTAGGCCACTTAAATTCGGGGCAGAGAGCTCTGTGCAGAAGGTTTAAGCGACTGGTTACTTTTTATTTTATAAGGGCAATTTTGATCGATTTTCTTGACGGACAGAGGATGACTATGAGAGATTATTAGGAAGAAGTTTCAAGAAAATTGAAAAACTCCACTGGTGAGAAAAAAAAACAGAGAAATCATACTGAGTCTGTCTTGTCTCCATGACAATACCCTACTGTTATTCTGGGTACTTTAGAGAAACAAATCCACAGAAACTCATGTATAAGAGAGAGTTTTATGTAAAGGTTAAGTGTGCATCAAGAAAACATCCCAACCCAGTGCTGCCCAAGCCCACAATTCCAACATTGACCCATTAACCCATATGTCCAACACCAATCCACAAAGTCCTCCTCCATCTCACAAAACAGATGCAATGATGCTGACTGCAGGAGGAAAGCGGAGTCAGTGAATGTGTAAACATCTCAGCGCTGGTAGTGTTCTCCACACGGCTGCTCCAGCATCCAGCGCTGCATCGGGGTAGGTCCATGTGGCTTCTCCTTGGGGATGTCTTAAAGGAAGTCAGCCTTGCCAGCTGAAGCAGGGAACTGGCTAAGGCAGCTGCACCCTGGTCCGACCATCATAAAGCAAGAGACCTGAGAACTCGAAAGGCGAGGCTCACAGAGACATTTATCTCTCTGCCCTCCAATTAGCCCCCAATTTATTGGCCAGGTTGGCACAATAAATTAACTCACCTACTCATTCTTTGAGAGTAGTAAGGGCTGTCTGCCCCCTGAGAATTTGGGGGGAAGCCATTCATCTGACAGCCCTGTTTTGCACCTCGAGACCTCTTTTTGTTCCTCAAATTCAAGGAACATTTAAAAGGAACATGATTTGAGTCCCCCAAGGATGCTAACACTGCCTTTCCGATGGATGTGTACATTGAAGGGCAGAGAGGTGTCAGCTAGCTGGTCCTGATGCCTAGGGAGCCCATCTAGAACAGCATGGACCCACGCCCAGCCCCTGCCTCCTCACAGTTGTTGCTATGCTTGCGCTCCTTGTCGCAGCCATGACATAAGTCCAAAAGCATATTAAAAAAATAATTCACTGTGACCAAGTGGGATTCTTACCAGGGATGCAGGGATGGTTCAACATACAAAAGACCGTCAGCATTATTCGCCACATTGACAGGAAACAAGATAAGAACCACATGATAATATTGATAGATGAGGAAAAAACATTCAACAACATCCAACACGCATTCCTGTTTAAGATACTCGTATCTATGTGTGCTCAAATTCACAAACCTGCATTCAATACCAACAAGTGGATTTTATTGGAAATTTTTTAAACAAAAGGAAAATAACAACCAAAAAAAGGGTTAGGGCCCATTTTCAACCAGTTATATGGAAGTTATACTATGTTACAATGCAGTGAATTACTTAATTTGGTGCTTCCAACCAGTCATTATAACTCCCATCAGATGAGTGAGTAAAACTATGCAAACACGAGGTACTTGCAGCCCACCAAAGGGATTACATAACTTACCAATAATGTAAATAGGGAGCATGGGGCACGATGTGGGGATGAAGGCCATGGAAATAAAGTATATGAAAAGGTACACGAAACTATTGTGGGGATTAGTCAGCTTTGTCATCCTGCTAGGTTTAAACTGAACCATACCAGAAGCAAGAAAGGATGGTTTACTACATATCAAGGAAGAAAAAAAACAGGAGAGGAGCATATCCTTTGACCATGCTTGGTATATTTTAATTTGTTCGTCGTCAGTGGATTGATGTTGTTGCTGTTTTGTTGTACAGTGTTGCTTGGTTTTGCTCTGTCTTGTTTTTATGCATGTTGTCTCCGCAGGCCTGTCTGG
>NW_022103896.1:45958225-45964194 GCF_000313985.2 Echinops telfairi | reverse complement strand
TCAAGTAGAAGGCAAATGTTTTGAGAATGATGATGGCAACAAATGTACATATGTGCTTGACACAATGGATGCATGTATGGATTGTGATAAGCCCCCAATAAAATGATTTTTTTAAAAGTTCTATTTCACAACATGTTAAGAGTGGGATGCACAAAGCCAATAGTTTTTAATAGAAAAGAATCAAGTTTCAGATTAGTCTGATGAAAATTAGAGAATCATCATGAATGTTCCCTATATAATTTTATAGATTTCACTTCTATCCTTAATAGCATCAGCCCTAGAGTTTTACTTTGTAATCATTTTATATCTATTTTCATATGGGCCACATTAGCATATAAGCAAATAATAAAGGACTTCATCATTTCTGAATTATTATGATATTGAATTATTTCTTTCAAAAATAAATTCATAGTTTACAACCATTAGAAAAATACATTGTTTATTCTACCTTGATTCTGCAAAAGAGACAGAATTGCTACAAAACTGAGACCATCAAGATCTCGATCAGTAACAAAGCCTGTTAGCCGCGCAAAGCCCTAGTGGAATTCTGAGCCTTTAGTTTTTCTCACACAACTGCTTGCTTTGCTCTCAAACCCCCCGCCCACCCCCCACCCCCACCCCCCCCCACTAGACATTGCCTCTCACCTCTGTGTTTGCCCTTCTTTTCAGGTGAGCAACAAAAATTCAGCTGCACCTCATCAGGTCTTGGTTTTTATTCGCCAGCAGACTTCCTGTTCATGAGTGCTTTTCTGCCCAGCCCTTAATCTGAGGTAGAGAGCAAGAATATGTAATTCCTACAACCAGCAGGGTTGTCTAACTTTCTTTAAAAATTGGGGTATTTAGACTGGACCTGTACGTTCCATTGCAAGGCATACTTCAAATAAATACATTTGGTGGTGATTGGCGTATATGGAAAAGATGGCTAAACTGGCTGGCCTGTTTTCTAAATTGACATCTCTTAAGATAATTGGCCAGAAATGTGTAGTGTAAGGATCAGATAACGCACAACCCTTTAAAATACTTTTGTCTAACTAAAGGCTCACAAAAATTCTGTGACACAGGTATTACCATCATTCTCCTTGTAAAGACAAAGCAACTGAGGATCAGAAATGTTCAGTGACTTTCTCACAGTTACAAAGATGGGAAGTAACAGACCTGAGAATAACATGAAATTGGACTGATGTCAAGGCCTACCCTTGAACCCTAAGAGTCTGTTAAAAAGACAAATATCCTCAGCTCTCTGTGTGTGTGTGTGTGTGTGTGTACATGTGTGTGTGCAGCCTTGGTGGCCATTGGATAAGAATTGGACTACTAACTGCAGGCAAGGTAGTTTAAATCTATGTGCTGCTCCAAACAGAAAGGTGAGGCTGACTGCCCTCATAAAGACTTATGAGAAACCCAAATATGCTTGCTATTAGTTGGACTCATCTCTGTGGTGGTGGGTTTGGCTTTCATATACCCACACATACAAATATATACAGGATCAATATATATGTGTGTATCTATATGTTGTTAGGAGACAGTGAGTCCGTTCCAATTTACATCAACCCAATGTACAACACCAGAACAAAACACTGGCCCTGTCATATTCTCATATGTGTCCTATGTTTCCGCTCACGTTGCTGTGATTGTGTTCATCCACCTCTTGGAAAGGCTTTTTTGATAGCCTTCTACTTTACCAAGTATCATGTCCTTTTCCAAAGTACACGAGATGAACTGTCACCATTCTCAGTTCTAGGGAACATTCTAGTTCTACTTCCCCCCAGACAGATTTCTGTGTTCTTCTGGCAGTGCCCTGTAATGTGAATGTTCTTCACCAAGACAGTAAGTCATGGGCATCAATTCTCTGACGCTCCTTCTCCATTGTCTAGCTTTTAGCACATGAAGTAATTGAAAGTGCTTTGGCTTGGGTGCTATCTATTAGATTTCTAAAACCTGCCCCACATGCTGGTCTTCATCACAGCAAGGGGTCATATGTATGTAAAATATCAATTTTTGTAGGGTTACATCTCTCTTTTTGTTGTTGTTAGGTGCTATCAAGTCTGTTCTGACTATGTACAACACACTGATCAACTACAGGGTCACACCTCAGCCTCGTCAACTTCCTTATGTTTGAGCTCATGGTCACAGCCCCCATGTCAATCCATCTAGTGAAGGTCTCCCTTTTTGGTGTGGTGGTCCCTCTAGTGTACAAAACATGATGTCCTTTTCTAAAAATTAGTCTCTCCTAATAACATGTCCAAAGGACATTTCTCTTTACACCTAATATTGTTTTGTAACTTCTTTTCTTGTGGCAAGACAGGCACCAAGGCATTGAACAGCCATCAGAAGACCTGTCCTCTTGATTGATGAGGAAAGCTGCGCGTGGAGTTGGTGTTTCTCCAGCCTACCGTCTATTAAAAGTCCCTCACTTAAAAACAACACAACACTGCCATCGAATGGGTTCTGACTCGTAGTGAACTTTTAGGACAGGGTAGAACTGCTCCTGTGGATTTCTAAGACTGTAACTTTTTAGGGGAGTATAAAGCATTCTCTCATGGAACAGCTAGTGGCTTTGAACTACCGACCTTACAGTTAGCAGATCAACAAGCAGGCCTGCTGTTGTTGTTAGGTGCTATCAAGTTGGCTCTGGCTCATAGTAACATTATATACACTAGGATAAAACACTGCCTGGTCCTGAGTCATCCTCACAACTGTGTTGGAGCTCATTGTAGCCACTGAGTCAGCCAATCATGCCCAGGACTTTCCTCTTTGTCACTGTCTGTTTACTGAGCATGATGCTCTTCTCCAGTGACCAGTCTCTCCTGTCCAAAGTACATGAGATAAAGTCTCACCATCCTTCTATCTAAGGATCAGTCTGGCTATCCTTCTTCCAAGACAAGTTCGTTTGTCCATGATGCTTTCAATATTCTTCATCAGAACCATAATTCAAATGCATTTATTCTTTTTCATTCTTAAACCAATGTCCAATTTTCACATGCATCAGAGGCAACTGAAAATCCCTTGGCCTACATCAGGTGCACGTTAGTCCTCAAAGCAACATCCTTGCTTTTCAACACTTCAAAGAGGTCTTGCACAGATTTACCCACTGCATTATTTGATCTCTTTCTCTTTTTTTGCCGGGGGTGGGGGGATGGGGTGGGTGGGGGGTGCAGTTGAGGAGGATGTGACAGAGTTTATAATTCTTTTTTAAATCATTTTATTGAGGGCTCTTACATCCCTTATAACATCCCATACATCAGTTCCCAAACATTTTCTTTCTACTTGAGCTCTTGGTATAAACTCCTCATTTCTCCCCCTCCCTCGCCCACCCTCATGAATCCTTAACCAATTTAATTACATGTTATTATTATTTCACATCTTACACTGTCCATTAGCTCCCTTCACACACATTTCTGTTATTCATATCCTTGGTGGGTGGGGGAGAGAGGTGGTTATATATCCAAACTTGTGATGGGTTCCCCCTTTTTCCCCCATCCCCCTCCCAACCATCCCCCTACCCTCATGATATTGTTTCTCCCACTAGTTTTCCTGAGGGGTTTATCTGTCCTAAATTCCATGTGTCGAGAGCTCTTATCTGTACCAGTGTGTGTTCTCTAGTCTAGCCAGATTTGTAAGGTAGAACTGGGTCATGGTAGTGTGTGCGTGTAGGGGTGGGGTGGGGGGAACATTCAGGAACTAGAGGAATGACGTGTTTTGTCAGTGCTATACTGCACCTTGGTTGAATTGCCCCTTCCTTGTAACCCTCTGTGGGGGTATATCCAATTGTCTACAGATGGGCTTTCGGTGTCCACTCAAACCCTGCTCTTTCACATCAATGTAATTGTTTGACTGCTGGCACCATTGGTTGAGGATCCAAGTACAATGAAATCCTTGACAAGTTTAATCCTTACTCCATTTGAACTCAACTGCTAATGCTTGGCGGTTGGAACCCACCAGCAATACTGTGGAAGAAAAGGCCTGGCAATCCACTTCCATATAAATTAAAGCCACGGTGGTTTTTTTGTTTGTTTTTAATCATTTTATTGGGGGCTCATACAACTCTTACCACAATCCATACATACATCAATTGTGTAAAGCACATTTGTACATTCATTACCCTCATCATTCTCAAAATATTTGCTCTCCACTTAAGCCCCTGGCATCAGCTCCTCATTTTTCCCCTCCCTCTCCACTCCCCGCTCCCTCATGAACCCTTGAAAATTTATAATACATTGTTTTGTCATATTTTACTCTGTCTGACGTCTCCCTTCACCCATTTTTCTCTGATTTTATGGAACTAAGAGAGGTCCATGCTTTGAAATCAACTCAACTGACTGCAACTAACAACAGCAACATTTAATTTAAATTACAACTAACTAAAAGTTCTCTCTGATTATTTCAGTTATTAAATTCATCGCTTTCTTCTTTTTTCTTAAACAGAAGTCTTTGACCACTACATGGACTTTCTTAAGAGATCCTAGAAAATTAATTACTTCCAGGAATCAGGGTACCACTTTCTGCCCCTCAAATCCATTAACTTGATTTGATGTTGCAGCCTTTACAAGACCATCCTGGAGTTTCGTTTCCCACTCTCAAACATTCCTTTTGGTGTTCTTTCTTGATTCATTAACACCGTTACCATCTCCACCTAAAGAATTTTCCAAGACTTTTCTTTATGCTTACCTAGCACAATCACTTAAAATTTCTTCATAAAGTTTCAACCAATATTCCAAATATGACTTATAGAGTGTTAAAAATACAGGAAATCACAAAGAAAAAAATCCGAATGATCCGTAAATCTTAAACTAATTGGGCAGTTTATTGGGTTCCGCATGCTTTTCCACCAGGAACCCACGATCCAAACCATAAAATATGCCACTTAATATGTATTTTAAACTGAACAGTGATCTAAATATAATTTGGTTTTGCATTTTTCAGGTAACTTTTATACTGATTATTTCTCAACATCATTTAAGACCCTTTAAAATTAAGATTTTTAAATAGTGATGTTTTCTTTTTAAAGAAGGTTTTCCAATCAAATATTTCTGGGGAGTGCAGACACGAATGATTTTTCTACACATGGAAGGATTATGTAGTTGGCATCATTGCTGAAAAGTCTTATTAGTTCCATTCATTTATTGATATTAGTTTTTTCAAGGGGTCACATCTATCATATAAATAGCAACCATTTTTATTTTTTACATTCCACCTTACATACACCTTATTACTTTTCCATGTAAAATCAACGTCTAGAGCAATATTAATTTGCAGTAGTATAATGGGTCAACATTTATTTCAGTTTACATACCTTATTACTTCTCCCTATCTTATCATGTCAGATAAACTCTTAGTATTGACCAGCAGTGGAAATACAGATCAACCTTTTTTTTCCTTAACATTTTTTTAAAGATCATTTTATTGGGGGCTCTTATAACAATCTATACATCAATTGTATCAAGCATATTTGTATATATGTTGCCATCATTATTTTATAAACATTTACTTTCTATTTGAGCCCTTGGTATCAGTTCCTCTTTTTTCTCTCCCTCCCCCGCCTCATGAACCCTTTATAATTACAGGTTATTTTTCTTTTCTTTTTTGTTCTTGATAGATTTTTTTAATTGTTTTATTAGTGGCTCATATTCTTATCACAATCCATACATACATCAATTATGTAAAGCACATGTGTACATCCATTGCCCTCATCATTTTCAAAACATTTGCTCTCCCTAAGTCCCTGGAATCAGCTCCTCATTTTCTCCCCTTCCTCCCCGGTCCCCACTCCCTCATGAACCCTTGATAATTTATAAATTATTATTTTGTGATATCTTGTCCTGTCTGACATCTCCTTTCACCCACTTTTCGGTTGTCAGTTGCCCACGGAGGAGGCACATGTAGATCCTTGTAATCCATTCCCCCTTTCTAACCCACCTTCCCTCCACCCTCCCAGTATCCGCACTCATAACACTGGTACTGAAGGGATCATC
>NW_022103896.1:45944425-45954327 GCF_000313985.2 Echinops telfairi | reverse complement strand
AGACCCCAGACACTATATCTTTTGAAAGCTGGGCACCATCAGGTTTCTTCACCACATTTGCTTGTGTACGCATTAGGTGAGCATCACAGAATGCTAGGTTGTTAAAATAAAGTGTTCTTGCATTGAGGGAGGGCTTGAGCAGAGGCCCAAAGTCCATCCACTACCTCAATGTATTGCCATATAAATCTATGTACATAGGCTAATACCTCTATTGCTATGAATAAATATATTTATATATGTCCAAACCTGTGTTTGTTCTATCCATAGCTTTGCCTCCTAGATCTTTCCTGTTTCCTTTTACCTTCCTCCTGCCCTACCATCGTGTTTGCCCTTCTTCTGCCACTTAGTAATTCCTCTCAGCTAGATTGCTGTTGCTCCAACACCTCAGGATCTCTTCATCCTCCTGGTTGTTGATTTTATTCCCCTAGTTGTTTTCCTATGACATTGTTTGCTCACCACTCCCTTCCCCTGCCTCCTTCTCCCCACAAGTCCCTTGGAACTGTTAGTCCCATTGATTTGTCCTTGAGCTTGCTTCCCATGCCTGTCTAATATGGGTAGGCAAACCAACAATAACAGTGTCCAAACAAAAAGAAAACAAGATTGAATAAAAAGGGAAAAGAATAACAGCTAAAAAATCCTGTAAAAGCATAGATAATTACAGGTCTTTCTGCTGACCTTTATGACTATCTCCCCACTGGTCGGGGGCCGGGGGAGGGGGAAAGGGAGGGTCGGTGGCTTCCAAGAACTGCCCTCCTAACCTAAGTCTATTTTGGGGGCTCCTCAAGGCTTTATGGCTAGGCTTTGCTCCCATACTGATCTGTTATGTTCCCTTCTTGGTTCACCCCACTGTGGGGGTGGTCAGACTGGACTAACTCCCCACTGTGAGTCCCTGGTATTGTCCTCGATGGCGGTATGCTCCAGCAAGGGGTCATCATGTCTTGAGCTGTTGTCGGCCCTACAGTCCTCTCTGTTTCTTACCACCTCCATGCAGGGACATCGTCCACATGGCTTGGTGTGCCAGTATGGGGTCTAAACCCTCTCTGTTTTTCTTTCTTGGTCTGCTTCCAGGGGCATGACATGCTGGCCCCTCTCCCCAACCTGTAGGTTTAGTGTTGTTTTCTGTAGCACATACTTTCTCGAGAGCAGGTCAGTTTGACTCTGATGGGGACTGGCCCTGTAGCCCAGTCTTCTCATGAGTTGTTTCACGTGGTTACATTGTCCTCAAGGTTTGGCGTACTGTGGTGGAGTCTGCTTGCACACTCCCAATTCTGTGGAGACATAACTAATACTCTCCCCGTGGGTGGGTTAGCGCCCTGCTCCTCCAATGCCATCATCTCCCTCTGTTTCCCCCCTTTTCTCCCTCCTCCCCATTCTCCATCTTTGTGTTGGAATGACATGGGCATAGATCAACTTTTTAAAACTGGATTTTAGTTACTAATATTATGATTGTTTACATTTAATTCCAAGTTCGGCTAGTTTTTAGCTGAACCTTTTGATTATTTTTAGTAAATGATTTTATTTGGGGCTCTTAAGGTTCTTAATCCATACATCTATTGTATCAAGCACATTTGTACATTTGTTGCTATCATCATTTTGAAAACATTTTCTTTCCACTTTAGCCCTTGCTATCAGCTCCTCTTTTTAATTTCCATCCACCACCCTCTCACCCTCATGTCCCCTTGACAAATTATAAGTTATTATTATTTTCATATCTTACACTGTCTACTGTTTCCCTTCACCCAGGTTTCTGTTGTTTGCCCACCTCAGGGGGCGGGAGATTATATGTCAATCACTGTGATCAATTCCCCCTTTTTCCCCATTCTCCCCACCCCCACCCCCGCCTTCCCCCTACCCTCATGGTATTGTTACTCCCATTATTGTTCCTAAAGGTTTATCTGTCCTGGATTCCGTATTTTTAGCTGAATCTTGGACAAGCCACCTATTTTCCTCATGCCTCAGTTTCTTTAGCTACCACTAAGAAACAACAATAATTTCTGCTTCATCAAGTTGTTTCAAGATTTAAATGTCAGTTCTAGTCTCCATCACTCTAAATCAGGTGAATGTATATTGCCCTTTTTATGTTATCTAGATTTGATATCAAAACAAAACCAAACATCATAATAATAGCTTCCAGTTTTTTGTTAAGAAACAAGCTGTAGAAGCTATGACTTACTAGCTCCTTAAAAAGAAACAAACACCTACCTGGAAAATCAACAATGTTGTTGTAGGGTTTGATTACTGATATGATCAAATTTGCCAATTTTGGGGGAATTCATTTTGGAAACTGATATTCTCTTCTTTAAAATCATGAAATTAGTTTTCAACTTTATTGGCCTAAATTATGAATGTTAGGTTTTGTGTTTTTCATCTCTACCGTATTTTAATGTTAGGAATCCTGATGGCAGAATAGTTACTCAGGTCAGTGGTTTGAAACCACCAGTAGCTCCTTGGGAGAAAGGTGAGGCTTTCTGCTCCCACAAGAATTGCAACCTTATCATTCACAGGGGCAGTTCTAGCCTGTCTTAGAGGGCTGCTATGAGTCAGAATCAATTTGATGACAGTGAATTTGGTTTTTTTCGTTAGTATTTTGTTAAGTTTTATTTTATAATTTCTAAAATTGTTGGTTTTTTTGGCTTTTTTGCTAATTTCTAAAAATAAAATTTCCCAAAGGTTTCTTATGTTATTTGTATTTTCAAAAGAGAAAAATATGTTTTTCCTTTTCTATTTTGTGGGATGTGTGTGTTTTATTCAATTCGTTTGTGTTGATTTACTCTTTTCTTCCCATTTAAAATTTAATTTTATATTTTCAGCACCTTTACTAGCATATAATTCACATATGATGAATTGAATAGTTCAATCATATTAAGAAGAGTTCTGAAATCATTACCAAAATCAATTTAAAATTTTTTCTTCTACTCATGGTTATTAGCTCCCTATTTTCCCTCCCCTGCCTTACCCCCAAGAAACCATTAATCTAGTTACTGTTTCTATAGATTTACCTATCCTGGATTTCATATATAGAAAAACATACCCAAAAATAACATTAAAATCTCAATCTAAAAGAAAGCAGAAAATAATAAAAATCATAATAAATTTAAAATGAGTCAAAAGGGAGTTTAAATGATTAGATGTTAATTTTAAGCTTACTGCAGCTGCAATAATCCACTTTGCAACTTTGCAATGCACCCTGCATAATAGCAAGGCTATTTATATCCCTGGTTTATGGTCAGAGAGAATTCACCAGAGGCTTAATCCACGTGTATTTCCTATTCATTTTTTTTAAAAATTAAACTGAAACAACTTTAAAATGGGTCAAAAGGGAGATCAAATGACATTACATTTTAACCTAACTACATCTGCCATAATCGACTTTACAATGCTCTTTCTGTTAACAAGGTTATTCACACCCCTGACTATATTTTGATTTATTGCAATGTCCTTTTCCCTGTCTTGTGACTTGAAAGCTCATCTTATACTTTTCACTCTATGTGTTTTCCTTATGTAGACCTTTAAAGCTATGTTTTACCTTCGTAGAGCTATGATCTACCACTAAATTACCTTCACCCCACAGTCTTGATATTTGGTAGTTTATTGTTTTTCCTTCTAAATGCTTCTTTATTTCCATAATAATTTCTCCTTTAATTTTTGTCCTATTGAAGTGTGGTTTCAGTGCCCATATATATGAGTTTCTTTTGGCTTCAAATGAAATATTT
Organism: Echinops telfairi; assembly: GCF_000313985.2. Lineage (NCBI taxonomy): Eukaryota > Metazoa > Chordata > Mammalia > Afrosoricida > Tenrecidae > Echinops > Echinops telfairi. Next base: position 45,950,614 of record NW_022103896.1, on the reverse strand, counting down.
TACTTCAAATGTGCAATTTAATGTTATTCAATTGTAGTAAAAACAAATGTGAAGTTATTAAATTATAGTACAAAAAAATGTGATTTCCTTATTCTAATTCTTTGGTATTTGTTAAGATTTGTGTTTTAGTCTGATATATGGTAATATTGTGAAAATGTTCCATATGTGTTTACTAAGAATTTCAATTTCTGAATTTGCCATTATGGGACTTCATGCATGTGTGCTACATAAAGCTTAATAATTGTGCTATTTAAATCTTCTAGCTTAAATAATTTTCATAGAAATCCTGCTTGTACTGTAAGCCTATGGAACTGATATTATTAGGAATACAGCTTTCTTTTTGCTCATTCTGTTAATTTTATTTTCCAGGGTTTATCTTTAATTTGCTCTATCATTATCTTATGATCTTGTTTGGTCAGTTTAAAGAAAGGACTTCAAATGAACAACATCTAGGCAGTTATTTTGTCTATTTTAATGATCCTTGGTTCAGTTTCATTCAAATTTTACCTTTGAAAGTAATTAAACTTACATAAATAGTAATTAAATGAGTCCTGCTAGACACTCTACTAATGATAGAAAAATGAATTAAGATATAGCTTATTTTCCTAAATATTTTTAAGACTAGCATATAGACCAATGTAAGCAATTGTTCTTAAATGCCCTCAAGATGGTCTGGTTCATGGTAAGCTCACATACAACAGAAAAAACTCTGGCCCAGTTATGCCCCATCATCAGAATTGTTATGTCTGAGACCATTGTTGCAGCCACTGTGTCGATCCATTTTTTAATAAGTGTCTTTCGCTTTTTTACTGACCTTCTCTACCAAGCACAATGGCCTTCTCCAGGACCTGATCTCTCCTTACAACATGTCAAAAATACAGGAGATGAGGTCTTGTCATCTGGCTTCCATGGAGCATTCTGGCTGTACTTCCTCCGAGATAGAATTGTTTGTTTTTCTGTCAGTCCATGGCATCCATGGCACTATTCTTCACCAACACCACAGTTCACATGCATTAATTCTGCTCTCACTAAGGGAAAAAAGTTCCACTGCCAATGAGTCAATTCCAATTCATAGAACTCCTATAGGCAGAGTAGAACACCGCCCCCCCCCGCCCCCATGTGTTTCTAAGACTTTAAATCTACTTGGGTAGACAGCCTCCCGTCTTATTTATCCATTATCTAGCTTTCACAGGCATATGAAGCCACCGAAAGCACCATATCTTGGGTCAGGCCCGCCTTAGTATTCAAACTGATATCTTTGCCCTTTTACATTTTAAATTGATCTTGCACAGCACATTTGCCTAATGCAATACATCATTTGATTCGGTGACTGCTGCTTCAATCAGTGTGGATTATGGATTTGCATAAAACAAAGCCCTCGGCAACTTTCACCTTGTCCTTGTTTACCAGGATGGCGTCTTTTGGTCCATTTGTGAAGACTTTGGTTTTCTTTACATTGAGTCACATCTATACTGATGACTATAATCATTGATCGTCACCAAAATATGCTTCCTCCTTGAGCTCAGCTAATAAGGTTATGCCAACTTCTTTTCCCCAGGTTGCTAATGAGCCTCTCTCCACTCCTGATGCCATGTTCTTCTTCATATAGTCCAGCTTCTAATGTTATTTGCTCAGCATACAGATTAAATAAGTATTGTGAAAAGATGGAACCTATCACATACTTTCCCTGACATTAAATCATGCAGTAGTATTTACTTGTGTTGGAATGACTGTCTCTTTGTCTTTGTGCAGGTCCTGCATGAGCATAATAACATATTCTGAAAATCATATTCTTCACAGTGATATTTAGAGTTTGTTATGATCTACATAGTCAAATGCCTTTGCATAGTCCTTAAACACAGGTGGACATATGTATGGTATTCTCTGATTTCAGCTAAGATCCATCTGACATCAGCAATTATATCCCTAATTCGATGTCCTCTTCTGAATTCAGCTTGAATTTCTGTCCTCTTCCTTTTGGTGCATTGCTGCAACTGTTTGCAAAATTATCTTCAGCAAGATTTTACTTGCATGACATTGTTGGATAATTTACATATTATGTTGGGTCACTTTTTGTTTTTAATAAGTATAAATTTTATTTCTTCCAGTTGGTTGGCCAAGTAGCTCTCTTCCAAATTTATTGGCACAGACTAGTGAGTGTTTCCAGTGTTTCATCAGCGTTTAGAACAGTTCAATTCATATTCATCATTTCCTGGAGTCTGATTTTTGCTAATGCCTTCTGTATAGCTCAGATTTTTCCCCCTTCAATACCATTGGAACTTGATCATATGGTATCTTTTGAAATAGCTGAAGGTCAACCAAATGTTTCAAGGAGAGTGGCTGTATGTATTTCATCCAACTTTTTTTGAGGCCTCCTCCACCATTAAATATTTTGCTTGTGGAATCCTTCAATACTTCAACTCAAGTCTTGAATTTTTTCTTCAGTTTTTTCAACATGAAAAATGTTGAGTATGTTCTTCCCTTTTGGTTTCTAACTTCAGGTCTTTGCACATTTTGTGATAGTGTTACCTTCTTAGTCTCCCTTTTGAAATTTTCTGTTCAGTTCTTTTGCTTTGTCCTTTATTCCATTTGCTCTAGCCATTGTAGCTTCAAAAGCAAGTTTCAAAGTTTCTTTAGATATCAGTTTGGGGCTTTCGCCCACTAATTTTTTAATGTTTATGATGTTCTTGGTGTATAATGTTCCTGATGCCATCTCCAAATTTGTCTTGTCTTTGGTCATTAGTGTTCAATATGTATTCTTGAGATGGTCTCTGAATTCAAGTGGGATACACTCAACGTTTTATTTTGGCTCTCATAAAATTGTTTTGAATTTCTTCAACTTCAGCCTCTATTTGCATATAAGCAATTAACCACTGATGGTCTATTCCACAGTTGGCCCCTGGCGTTGTTTCAGCTGATGATATTGAGCTTCTCTATCTTCTCTTCACATAGATGTAGTCAATTTGATTAATATGTTAAGGTCTACATGTATATTCACCATTTATGCTATTGAAAAAAAGGAGTATTTTCAATGAAGAAGTCATTGGTCTTGTAAAATTCTATCATGTGATCTTTGGCTTTCTTTTCTATCACCAAGGTCATATTTCCAACTATTGATGCTTTTTTCTTTGCTTCCAACTCCCATCCCAATCACCAGTAATTTTCAGTGCATCTTGAATGAATGTTTGATCGAAGTAAGACTAAAGAAGTTATTAGAATTCTTGAATTTCTTTATCATTGAGTTTAGTAGTTGGTGCATAAATCTGAATAATAATTGGTATATTCACTGCTCCCCCTATTAGGTGTATAAATTCTAATTATCCTATCACAGACAGATATTAAATGTTCATTTTGATTATGAGTGTGAGGCTATCTCTCCCCTGATGATGAAGCCAACCACTAAACATGCCCCTTAGCCATATATGGTGAAGAATCCTAGAGTTTTAATTGAGTAGAAAGAATATTTAGTTGTGTCAAAGACTGATGTATAGAAGAAAGCTAATTAAAGAGGGGTCCAACGTAAAATCCTCTGTAGCCACTCATTGGGTTCTCAGAGACTCGTTTAATGAACTCAAACATGCTTTAAAAAATATGATCAATAAACATTGTGTTGTTAGGTGATATCAAGTTGGTTTCAACACATAGCAGCCCTCTGTATAACAGGCTGGAATACTGCCCGGTCCTGTGCCATCTTCACAACTGTTCTCATGATTGTGCCCATTGCTGCACAAGCAATGCTGCATGTTGCCGGTCCATCTTGTCATGGGCCGTCCTCTTTCTTGCGGCCCTTCTACTTGACCAAGCATGAAGTCCCTCTCTCGAGACTGGCCTCTCCTGAAAACGTGTCCAAAGTACATGAGATGAAGTCTTGCCTCTAAGGAGCATTCTTTCTATATTTCTTCCTGATATATTTGTTTGCTCTTTTAGAATTACCAATGCACTAGGAAATAAAAATGGCCTTCGGTCATTCACTGTCATTCACAGCTAGTGGATTGATTCTGACTCATAGCATTCCTATTGGACCGAGCAGCACTGTTGTTGGTTTCTGAGATTGTAAAGCTACATCTTTCTGGCCCAAATAGCCTTATGGTCACAATTTTGGGGAAAATATTTATATGGTTTAACTCATTTTGTCTGGAGCATAATTATCCCAAAAGGTCCAATATGGTATGATATCTGACAGAATGAACCATTACACACATCTTTGGATGCCCTGTGTAGCACCGAGCCATAGAGAAATGCATTAAGAGATCAGTAATTCAGCTATGTCTTGTCCAGCACATGTTGAAATATGGCTATTTTCTATTAAAAAATTAAGTGCATACTTTAAACAGGAGCTACCGTTATGAATTTTTATGATCAGTGATCATTTTGTTAAATTAAAATCATGTTGTGGTTTCAATTCTTCAAAAAGGAAAAATATAACATTAAGAGCCTTTAGAAGCCATCAAGGCATACCAAGAGAAACTTTTCAAAGGCTTACTCTGGATAGACACAGTTCCATCTTAGTCATGTCTGGGCTGGCTCATGATGGGTGAAGGCCAAGTGAGAAGATTCCAGGGGCCTTTCTAACACCAGCTTGTCAAATCAAATGGAGACAAATGGAGCACAGGGAGCCAAGAGCAAGAGGGAAAAAACAAGAGCACGAGGAAGAAAACATAAATAAGGAGGATCAAGTTAGAAAAAAGGTGAGCTGGGATGGGTTCTCCAAAGACAGTAGCTCCTTGGTTCCTTTCTCAGCGGTGCTGTTGACCAGCACTGCAACATACGAGCATTGGACTCTGAAACATATCACAGCTTATGTGGGGTAGAAGACACCAGAGCCCACTGAGGATTTAAATAAGCTGAAGCCTTGTGTCTTCTATTCCTACCTGCTCCTACATGTCAACATAAAAAGAATTCAATTATTATAAAATGAAGCTAACAAATTCATAAACAAATTATAAGCTTAGGTACACAGTTTTATAGTAGAAAACTATTGAGCTAAAAATACTTTTGTATTTTTAAATGTTTTCCTTGAACAGCACAAGAAAGCAGCGACCTTGGGCAGATTACGCATTTGTGTGTCTGGTTTATATATCTTTAAATGTATTGTATATTATTCTTCCTTGAACTTACCGCAGGCATGCCTTAAAATCTAGTTATTGGAAAATTATAGACCAAAATAATGTTAATGTAAATGTGTAGAGCTCCGTATTGTAAGGTTAGCCAAACAACTCACACCATACTAAAATTAGTAGTGAGGAAGCTAACCTCACAACAATTTATCATTCTAAAGCAAAATTAGCAGGAATTGGAAGCCATAGCAAACAATTAATGCACTAAATCCAATGTTTCTTTCCTGAAAATAAGGAGTCCTTGGGCATAGTGGGTCAGTGTCGTGTTGCCAACTGTAAGATATCACTGTGACTCCACCAACCCCCGTGAGGGAGACAGAGGGGCTTCTGATCACATAAAGATCGACAGTCTCCGAAACGCAAAGGGGCAGTTCCAGTCTGTCTTATGTGAGTGGGAATCTACCGAATCCCAGTGGTTTGGGTTTGGTCTGCAGTAGGGGAAATCCAACTTGATGCCTATGCACATTTGAAGCAGGAGATTTCATTGATGTCACTGTTTGAATACATATTCCAGTATTAATCAAGGGCCTGCTATGCACACCAGGCATTTTTTGTTGGTGCTGGGGACACAGCAGTGAAGAAGTTATTTCCATCTCTCCTGGACTAGAATCTCCAGATGAATGTGTATTTTCACAGAATCTGGGCCCTGGTCCAGAGTAAATAAGAAGTCAAGCAAAGGTACATCTTGCAAGAATAGACCACCCTTGGGAGGGCATTTTAAGTAATGGTCCAGTAACCAGCATAAGAATTTGAAATCTGCCTCATTTCCAAATTTCAGAACAAGTTTGCTCATGCAGTGTTCTGTTTTTTAAAGAGCAGAAGGTCCAAAAATTGATCAAACATGCCTATGTTATTATGTGTACTAGTTATGGATGGATTATAATGTTTGACTATTTATTCAACACTCACAATGTAATATTTTTAACCCTTTGACTAATCTGCAAAGTCTTTGTACCCTTACAAAATACAGTGACATAATTTTTCTGTGTGCGTGTGTGGATGTGTGTGTTTACCTCTCCATAGCAGAAACAATATAGGGGATGGATTTTTCTGGTGCTAACAATATTGGTTC
>NW_022103896.1:45942618-45944110 GCF_000313985.2 Echinops telfairi | reverse complement strand
CCACACAGAAAAGTAGTGCTTAAGAATCTTTGAGATGGGGGGAAAATGCATTTTCTATGACCATTATGGTAATGATTACAACAATTGCATTACTGCTCTGTCTAACTTTAGCATTTTTAAAGGAAGCATGGGTTTGTTGTATTCCATTTCGTTTGCTCTTAACTGTCCACGCATCTGACCCTCCCCAGTGAATATAAGCTGCTGGCAGCAGTCCTCCGTCAAGGGTCTCTTGAAATTTTTTGTTGTTGTTCTCTTGAACTTTATGGACACTTGAGTTTGAGTGCAGCACTCATTCTCAAGGTCAGCGGATCCATAACGAATCTTTGTTTCAGAGGTAGTAACAGGGCAATGTCACAGCAGTCTAGACGTGCTTGTGAAAAAACAAGTGTCCTTTCTAATATCTTATCCCATGCTAAAATATCCAGTGTTCTTCTGTATGGCTCTTGAGATACCGCTCCAAATTAGACTGATAGCCCGGCTTCTCAAATCTGCTATCTATTTATTCTATTATTTCCAGGAAAGAAAGATATCAATCCAAGAAACAGTGAAAAGATAGCCTCACCCACCTTCAGTCTCTTTCCTGATTTTGTACCAAAACTCAGTTTTAATTTGTACCCCTTTCGATGTATCCATAGCAAGCAAGTATTAACGTCTGTTTGTAGTCTGCCTTGAGATTGAAGAAACCACAGAACCAAAAGTTCTAGCAAGGTTTAAAGCCAATAGCATCAGGGCAGGTACATAAAGAACTTTGCTGTGCTCTGGATTGCTTCATTAGCAAGGTTGCCGAACTGCAGGAAAACCAGGGAATTGCTTCCTGTAACCTGTCACGAGGTTTACCCCGCTCAGCTGTCACCAGGTTGACAAATTACCTCCTGAGACACTGTCAGAAGCGGGCAAAGGAAAAGGGAGAAGGAACTCCATTTCTAGCTCTAAAGGTGCAGCGGGTTGCTGTGTTATTTGGTTCCTCTATAGCTTTTTATTAATTGCTGAGATTAAAGGGGCTGCAAACCATAAAACACCAGGCAAGTGTGAGGGGCTGTGATTGCTTCTACAAGTCAATTTTAGAGCTGGAAACTTTAGCTGTGTTCGTTTTCATGTGAACCCACACTGTTGTCAGAGTCTGTCTGAAGCAGCAATGACTGTGGCTTCCGTGACAGCACACATTGCCTGTACACAAGGCAGGCCTGCCTCCAAGTGAGGTTCAGGGAATTGATGCCTCACACGAGTGCTTTGAGAGGCCGAGATCAAAAGCTCTTTTAAGCATATCATATAATTATGATCATCAAGAAGCATGAGGCGAGGAGTCCTAAACTCCCAAATTTTCAAAGCAACAAAAGCAGCACAGATTTAATGGGACTTTGAAGTCAGAAAAATCTCTAGGTATTTTCATTATAGAAACTCACAACTAATTAAGGAGAGCCCTATCTGGGCCAGTGTTTAATTATGTTTGCTTGTCCGCTTGTGTCATGTACTGTGTTCTGAAAGTAGAGGG
>NW_022103896.1:45939306-45941514 GCF_000313985.2 Echinops telfairi | reverse complement strand
GGGCCCACTTGCTAAACCTAGGCGGTGGTGTCTAAGAGAGAATGTTAAGCAAAGCCCTGCAGCCCCATCCAGACCGTCTACATTCCCTGACACTGAGGCCTAGTATCAATTGTCATCAACTAACAAGCAGTTTCTTTCTTTTAATTTTCCCCCCTTAGGACTGCCAGTTTCACCATTGACATTGTCTAACTTCACTCTCCTGACATTCCAGTTTGTGACAACTAACGTCGACTCATAGACAATAGCTGGGCAGCACCACACCTGTGTCTGCGTGAGTCTGATTCTTCTGAGAATCCTGTCATGGTAACAGATGCATGAGATCAATGCCTGATAGAGCATCTGGAAACCGAAGGAACATTGAGTCTTAATTCTATCCGCTTGCTTATTTCCTAGCTAAAGTAATATTAACTAGAGAGAAGGATGGACAAGAAGGAAAATACATTGTTACCTGCTTTATGTATAACTCCCCTAGGAATCAGGTGTAACCCAAATCAAAACCTTGCACAAGAACAAATCCCTCAGGATTTTCAAGGGAAGCCTGAAGTGGGAGACAGGTGTTAAAGGGCACATAGGCTCTCATGGCTCCTTCTGCTGCCCCACCCTTCCGGTGACTGCTAATGCCCCTGCTTCTCTTCTGGGAATCCCTGAAGGATGGAGCCTCTTCCTCTTGACCATTGAACTGTGTGGAGGTCCTTTATGCCTGCTCTGTGCATGATTTGCTAGTCTAAAGCATCCTAGTCCTCAGCTTCAATGAAAGTCCATCCACTTTCCAGAGCCGTGGTTAGCATTTTAAAAGCAGTGGGACCCTCTTTTGAAGCGAAATCTTCAGTAGAATCTCAATGCAAAAGAGATGAAAATCAAGCAGCTGTCACTGAAGTGGAGGCAAAAGAAAGGGCAGAGTTCTAGCTGCAATTTCTCACCATGGCCCCACCCACCTTCTGCAATGATTTATATTCTCCGGGGCTCAGGAGAACGAAACACAAACCAGCAATGTATGGGACTCATTGAATTACTGAAGATCTAAAAATTCAACTAGATCTAAAAATTCAACCCCTTCATTTCAGAAAAGAATAAACTCTGTTGTAAACAACAACAACAACAACAATGATGAAATAACGTCCCTCCAGTACATGCAGGTAGACTTGGTAGTCAGGCTTAGCATTTTTATTTCTAAACTCCAACTTGATTCTTTTTCCAGGCTGCCCTACTGTCCTTTTGCTTGCATGGGATCCATGAGAAGTGAGCAGAAAAGCAAAGGGGCATACAGCCTTGACTTCCCCTCACTTTCTTATCCCCCCCATAAATTTCAACCAATCAGGAGTCCTGGTAGCACAATGGTGAAGCATGGACTGGCTAACGAAAAGAACGTGGTTTGAATGTGCTAGTTCCCTGGGAGAAAGATGCGGCAGTCTGCTTCCAGAAAAATGAACAGCCTCTGCGACCTTATGGGCCAGTTCAACTCTGTTCTAGGGGGTCAGAGTTGGATCAACCCAGAGTCAAAATCAACTTGACAGCCATAGGAGAAACGATCAATTATTTATTCCTGTCAGAAACCATCCAACACATAGCGGTTACAACAAAGACCGTTTGTTTCCCCATAATTTTCTGGGTGCCCTAACTCAGAAGGATGGTTCTTCCACCCCACGCCAGGGCACACGGCTGCGTTCATGGGGAGCTGATTGAGTTGAGGCTGGAACAGCCTAGCTGCTCCTCCTCCTTCAGCTCATCTCTCCAAGCAGCCATTCATCGTTCAGCAATTGTATTAGTTTCCTACATCTGCCCTAGCAAAATTCCATGAACTGATTGGCTTATATGCACAGAGACTCCTTCTCTATAGTTCTCTCACAGCAAGAGGTCCAAAAGGAGCGTGGTGGTCCTGTTGGTTCCTCCTGAACGTTCTGAGGGACGTTCTGTTTCATGGCTTCCCTCGAGCTGCTGTCGGGACTGGCAGTGCTTGGTGTCCCAGGGCAGATGCATCTCCATCTTTATGTTCCCTCTTCACATGAGTCTCTTCTTTAAGGATTCCTTTGTGTCTCTTCTCTTTTAAAAGGGCACCATTCATATTGGATTTGGACCTATTCTACTCAGTAAATGTCATGTTAACTTATATGCACAGGTATCAGGGTGAGATAGTTAAAGTTTATGGTGCCAACCTGGCCGATAAACACATGTGGGGTTAATTGAAAGGTGGAGAGATAAATGGCTCAG
>NW_022103896.1:45921535-45938971 GCF_000313985.2 Echinops telfairi | reverse complement strand
CACTTACCCTTTATATAAAATCTCTCTTATATATGAGTTTCTGTGGATTTGTTTCTCTATCGTACCCAGACTTACACACAGGGCAAGGATTTCACCATATCTTTTGGGAGACACAATTCAATCCATAACAATGGTGTAGCTTGAGTGTGGCTACCTTTCCAAAAGCTACTTCAGAAATTCCAGAATGTCATTTCTATCGTGTTCTATTGGTCAAACCAGGTCACAAGTTTAGGCCAGGTTCAAAGGAAGAGAAATAGTTCTTGCTACCTAGTATTAGAAGTAACAGCCAGTGTATGGCCTCTGTAAGCCTCACATCCATTTTATCATTGGCTATTCTGTCCTTTCAATCACACTTACACTGCCCCTATCAAAACTTTAGATTTTGTCATCCAAGGACCTGCAACAAACTTCCAACATGACTCCTAACCTCCAATCTCACCACCTTTAGGCCATTGTTCTGAATGATTTTTCTGAAACCTTAATCTGATCGTGTCATTACTTTCCAAAGTTTTCACCAGGAACTTTTCAATGTTTCCCAAGGATAAAATCCATACCACATCAAATTCGGGGGCTTTTATGACCTGATGCTGCCTACTTCTCTACTCTCATCCCTTTCATGAGTCACCTTATATTGCAGTTCCTAACACCCACCCACCTCCTGCAATAATTTGTATTCCCCGGGGCTCAGGAGAAGTCTGCTAAATCCTATTCAACATGTGCCCTTATGACCATCGGATTCTTCATGATGCGACATCAGGGTACTCACAGACCAGATGTTACCACAAAGGAATCACCCAGAGGAATATTCCACGACCACTGAACGGCTCCCACACTTAACTGAAGGAATGACTGCTAGAAAACACAAAACTGATCATCAACAAATCTTTCAAAGACCAAAAACATTTCCTAATAAAGGACCAGGCTTAACAAAGTCCTGAGTCTGGATTCTAGGAAAATTCATAAACACGCCATGTGGAGAAAGTTCAAGGAGAGCGGAGAGAACATCAGACCGTTGAGGTTTCTAAGGGATGTTGGATCTGCAGGTCCTTTTTTTTTGGTAAAGAAACATCTGCCGGTGTTTGCAAACTCCCCAGGGTACCAGGACCCACTTGTTTAATGCTGGAAGAGACTGTAAAGTCAAGAGCCCCCAGGGACATTGAACTAGGTCGGCTGCCCCTAGGGAAAGCAAGATTTCAGCTGAATGCCGATGCCATTTTGGTGCCAAATAGTGGAACTCCTTGATATTAATGAGACCCTACCAGTTCAGAGCAGTTACACTAAGTGACACTAACCAGAAAGTCTACTGGGAAGTTCACCCATTCTTTCAAGGTGTCCATCTGAGCCCGCTGGGGTTAAGGGACTCTCTTAATTAGCCAATCCACTCCTTTCTGCTTCTGCAGCCCTAGTAGAGGTTTCGTCATTTCTGCTCACCTGTGTGCATCCCAGGCCAACAGCCAGCCTTTGAATAGGATATAGCATATAGCATTTCTTTTAAGGGTATTAGCAATAATATCATGGAGGCCAAAGCGCCGTGATTTTTTTCCCCCCAATGCTATGATTGCCTTGGCTATTTTCAAGGGAGAGATGCCTACCTGCTGACAGTCACCTCAGCCATTCCAATTGAGCTCCCTGATCAACTCAAGTAAAAAAAAATTTTTTTTAAAGAGCACAGTTCTTAGCCGCAGACAGTGGCTCTCATTCATGGCTGCCCTGCCAGTCTCAGCACGAGTTGCCATGGTTATTGGGAACCAAGTGGCACAAAGGACCAATTTCACAGTTCATTATCTAAGAACTAGTGGAACCTCAGGAATTTAAACGTGGGCAAGAATACAAAGCTTGCATATGTATCTAAATTTGACAGCATAACTGGCTCTGAATATTGTTGAGTTCGGGCCAGAGGTACCTGGAAGAAGGAACTGGCCTTTGCCTTCCTGACACCCCGACTTCCCACAGCAACTGTGGTGGGGTGCCATTGAGTTGATTCCAACTCATAGCAACATCGTGGCACAGAATATGTCTGCCCCAGAGGGAGCTTTGCTATAGATTTAGGCATGTTGAGGCCTGATTGAAGGTAAGAGCATGGTTTTGTAGAATTCTGACTGGCATCAGGATTTTTTGAGTCCTTAACCAGGTGGAAACACATACAGCACTAGCCTCCCTGGATTTCTGATCGTTCCAATTTGGCTAGACCACTGTACAGGCTCCTTTCCTGGCTGGTTTTCTCCGCCCAGCCTGGACTCAACGGCGCACAGGTGGTGGCAGCTGTGCAGATGAAAGCTGACTACGGGGTAAGCAGTCACCACATTCCCTCTGAACCTCACAGGAAAATTCTAGTGAGTTCAACTTCTGGGAGGTGCCAGGGTCTTCTGTTTCACTGGGGCTGGTTTGCCCACATCAAGCCACGCTCGGGGAAGGGAGCGCATGGAGCCAAGTCTGAAACCCACTCAGCCCCTGTGGGATTTGAGTTTAGCTCTTTTAAAACAACATTTTGATGAGTTGTGTGCAAATGAATCAGAAACATATGGATCCAATTTCCCTTGAAGTGTACGTGGGTTTAAAAATTAAAGGGAAAAAATGTGTGGCACTTGGGTATGTATCAAAGGGAAAATGTTTGAAAAATAGTCCAAGACGCTTTGCAGCACATGAACCGCGCCTTCCTTCTCTTGGCCAGAGCAATTGCAGCAGAGTGAGAAGTCCATCGTGGGACTCTGAAATTATACACCAGGCAGTGGGCCCTGTCATCCAGGCTCGGCCTGCAGCCTCTTGCAGCATCCTGGCACCTGATGAGCATCACCCAGCCAATGAAAAGCAGGCACCTTCCAAGTAGCCCGGTCATCTCTGTGCTGAAAATGACCTCATCAGACAGATGTTCAAACAAGATGCCTGCACTCTTCTGCTCCAGTCAACTGTAGCTCTAACAGGCAGACCGTGTGCAGACCGAGGAGAAAGTGAAGCTCCGCGATACAGACCATAAGTTCCATCTCCTGCACCTGGTTGGTCCCCAGGCCAGAGACCAGGGGCAGACGCGCAGCAGATGGTTTGGTAATTGGGGCTCTGGTGGGAAACCTTTAGGCTTTTGAGTCCTGTTTGTTAGCTTGCCACATCCTCATTGCCAGGCTACCTTCATGGCAAGAACAGGCTCCAATAGTGTGGGTCCCAGGGCAGGGTTTCCTTTGACCTGACAAATTCCAGAATCATTCAGGAACTGACAAGAAACCATTGCTGTGATATGAAATCAGTACAGGAACCTGGTATCTACTGTTATACGTGGAAACAGGAAGCTGGCACTCACTGGAATTGTCCTATTTTTCCAGATCTTAAAACGTTTTCTGCCTTTGACAGGAAGCCTTTGACAGTCTTGCCATTTTTCCTCTCTCTTGTCTGAGTGAGAAATATTTGAGTTTTCTTTCTCCAGCAGCGTTCTGCCCTCCTTGGATTCATTCCTCCTTTCGTGGGTTTTACTGTAATAAACTTGCAAATGAAAGAGTGGCTCAAATTAAAAGCAGAAATTATGAACCAAAGAAAGCCCTTCCCAAATCGAGAAGTTACCACATAAGTGCTAACTTTCTTTCCTAAAAAATAGGTTCTATTAACTATAATTCCTAATGCAAGTAACCAAAGCCACACATTTTACTTGTCAAAATTTTACCTTGTCCTGCATTACTCGTGTCAGTTTGCCCCTTAATGAGGTCCAGCTCCTTCAGAGAAGTGATTGTAGAAAATCAGATTTAAGAGAGATGATGAGCTACCACCGTTAATCAAGTAAAAACATTTGGAAGACCACCCCTCGGGACCTCGAGGCTTCTGTCTCCTTGGAAAGGTGGGTGGCGGAGCAGGGGAGAGTACCAGAGTCCCCAAGGCTGCTATAGGAAGAACTGAAGCTGAACCCCATGTGTATCTCTCCACCTTGACCTCTGAAGGTCCTACCATGCAGGCTTTATCGGGGCTCGAGAACTCGATCTGGACTCATGGAAGCTTTAGCAGTTGCAGACCTTCGCTCCCAATTGCATTGGCTTCAGCCCAGATTGTTCAGTGAGATGAAATCCATCTCACTGTTCTCCCCATCAAGCACTCATCCACCCTAGATGTCTCCTCTCTGATGATTTGGCCTTCTTCATCTTATAAACAGAGCTGGGTTATCGATAGCCGCCCTAAGCATTTTCCTTGCTAGTAAATTTTAAAGAGAATATTTGTTTATTGATACAATGACCCCTGAAAGACAGATTGTGCCTGAGTAACAGTTTTAGTTACATGGTGGCACTCTGGATGTATACCCAAGGCTATCCTCTGTTGTCTCCCACTCCTAGACTTCCCCAGTAGAGAAGTATAAACTATTCGTTTGCCTCCATTACCCCCAAGCTGCCCACTTTCATCCCCAGTAACTTGTATCATAAGCAAATACTTCTCCCACCCTTCCACTGGTTACGGGAAATTAGACGAAGGGAAATTCAATTTGGTGTTTAAAACGTTGTTGCATGTTGCCACCAAATTGACTCCAACTCACGGCGACCCTACGTAGAATAGAAAGAAGTGCCGTCCAATTCTAACCCTCTTGAAAACCACTGATATTCTTGAGTCCACTGAGCAATGGTGTGTTCTGAGTTCCTTCTAACGTAAGGAATGGCGTTCCAGCACTATACCAAACTATTACGACCCATAGGGATTTCCGTGGGCAATTTTCAGAAGTTGATCTCAAGGCCTTTCTCCCTTGTCTGTCTTAGTCTAATAGCTCGGCTCTCCACATTTTTATACAGGTGTGTAGCTTCTGGCATCATGGAAACATGCAAACCACCACAACCAAAGTAAGAAATTCCTAATACCAACATCAACTTCTCAAGGATTTTCACATTTTTGTCATTCACCAAATATTTGAGTGCCTACTGTGTATACCTAGCATCGTCCTAGGAACCACAGATAAGAAAATTACTTGGGAAATTGTTGTCACCTCCAACACCCTTCAATTTCTAATGGAAAAACACAGGTGTCTAAGCCAATTATTACAATTGAGTGGCCTGAGGATTCAGATAGAACCATATAAAGTAAGTGTGTGTGAGAAAGGAAGTCTACTGTGGAAGGGGAGCCTTTTGAGTAGGGATTGTCTACTTTGGAAGAGTGAATTGAGGGAAGACTCATGAGAGAAGGTAATATTTCAGGCAGGTCTTGAAAAAATATATAAGCGAATGGATTTGCACTCTCGAGCTGAGAAATAGTATGGTGGCATTTCAAGCAGAAATAAAAATAAGAAGTACAGACCCAAAGGCATAAACCAGCCTAGAAACTTAGTTAAATATCTTGAAAATTTTCTTTCTACATATTTTATAGAAAGAAAACCCTATTCTGTCTTTAATGGTAAACTATGTGAATATGAGAACTAATGAGAGAATCAGAGGTATGTTAGTTTAGGGAAACCGTGTCCAATAGAAATATAACAGGAGCCAGAAATATGAACCACATATGTACTTTCAGTCTTCTACTAGCCACATTAAAAATGAAAAGAAATCGGTAAAATTCATTTTAATGATATACAGTAACCCAAGGTATCAAACATTATCATTTCAATATGTAACAATATAAAATATATAAATGAGATATTTGCATTCTCTTTTTCATCCTAAGTCTTTGAAATTCAATATGTGTTTTCACAGTCACAGCATACCCCTCTTTGACTAACCACACATTTCAAGTGCTCCATAGCGACATTTAGCTGATGGCTACCATATTGGACACTGCAGATTTAATACATTTTGAATTGGCCTAGGTTCGGAGCAAAATTCTGTGTAGCTTCTCCATCTGCAAGTCAGCTGTGCAATTAGCACGCTCTAACAAGTGTGAATGTGTGGAGGAGGAATGGAAAATGCCTGGCATGTGCATTGTTACTCCCACTAACCGTTGAAATTGCAGCTCTTACTTCACGGATCATCCCCGACACACTTTGCCACAGGTTTATCAGGCAGGGCTTTCACAGGGGAAGGATTGGGGTGTAAGATGAGCCCAGGTGCCCCACACAGAACCGCCCCCATGTCTTTGGACTGCTCCAGGGGGCTTTTGTGGCTGTCATGTTGGTGGCGGCCAACCGCCAGGCCCAGATATTCTTGTCATCTTAAAAACGCCATTGCCCAAGAATTCACAGTCCACTTCATTTCTGTGCCTTATGACACGGGAGATAATTTTCGTTTCGACATACAGAGTGACGCAGGAAAACCAAGAAAGGGTCAAGGCCATGTTCTCACATGATCCTTCGTGTTTCTCAACGAACGAAAGAACAAGTTCTTATCGATGGGGACCAGGTACAGTGGGGGGAACGACATGCCTGAAATGTTCAGAATTGAATGCCCAGATGGTGGTGACGGTGTGGCCTAAGAACGCCCGGAGTCCCCGCTGTCATCGAGTCCACTCTGACTCACAGCGATCCTGAAGGACAGAGTCCATCCGCCCCCGCTGGGGTTTCTGAGGCTGCCCATCTTTGCTGGAGCTGAAGTCCTCCTCTTCCTTTCACTCGAAGCTGGTAGAGCAGAAATGGTGGTTAGCAGACTGTGGTAGCTACATCACATAATCTGGTGTCTATTTGAGGATTCAGAGTGAAGGGGTGGAGTTTAGCCTGTCAATCAGGTGAGAGCCAATGAGGCCTCTGTGTGAACAAGGCCTTCTCCTGAGGATTCTGGGAATTCCTGTATTCCTCCTTGGAGGCTGGAGACTCTCTCAGCCCACTCCCTGGAAACATCCCTGTGGAGAAGATACATGGAGAGAGGCTGATGGAGCCAGACCTCTGGAGCCAGCAAAGCCACGTGGAGACCCCTGCCACCGCTGAGATGTTGACAATGCCACTGGATCTACAAGACTTCCCACCCACTGGCCTGTGATCTTTCTGCATTCGATGTCATTGCATGTGTCCCATGAATCTGAAGAGGACTTTATAGATCTTTATCGGACATATGGATTAATATAATACTTATGGATTTGATCTGGACTGGGCTGGAATGTTTTCACAATATTCAATTGCTCTCGCATATAATCCTCTTTACTATACACATATGAGTGTCTATGGGTTTGTTTCTCTAGTCTACCCAGACTAAAACACAGGCCAACCCTTAACCCACTACCTCTCCCCCTCACCTCAGGGATCCTTAAAAGCCAAGATAATAAAACTTCAAAAAAAAAACAACCAAACTCACTGCCATTCAGGCAATTCTTATAGTGACCCTCTAAGACAGGGTAGAACTCCCCCTATGAATTTCTGAGACTGTGACTCTTTAAGGAGTAGAAAGTCCCATCTTTCTTGCAGCAGAGCAAGTGGCTGGGGTTTCTAACTATCGACCTTGTGGATCTCAGGCCTGCGCGTAAACCACTACAGCGCCAGGGCTCCAAAAGTCAAGATAACAAAACAAAACAAAACAAAAAACTCACTGCCCTTAAGTCTGTGCTGACCCATAACAATCCTATCAGACAGAGTAGAAGGGCCCCTGGGAGTTTCCAAGGCTGTCACTCTTTAAGGGGGTGCTCCATCTTTCTCCCACAGGGTGGCTATGGTAGTCCCAAGGAGTAACCACTACCTCACTAACTTACTCCCAATAGCAACCCTCTGTGGGTTTTAAAGACTGTAGCTGTTTACCAGAATAGACAGCCTAGTCTTTCTCCCTTGGAGCTTCTGGTGGTTTCGAACTGCTGACCATGTGGATCGCATCCCAGCGGGTAACCACTACACTGCCAGAACTCCTTAAAATTCAAGAAAGGCACTACTAAATAAAGACACGGGCTAGAGGATTGGTAAAATATTTGTGAGACAGTTCTAGAAAGCTATTGAAATACCCCATAGAACACCCTCCGGGCCCAAACCACTCCACACTCTGTGTGTACCCCTCGGGACGACTGTCTCTGTGGTCACATTGAAGGGTCCTTGTTTAGCAGATTTTTACATTTATCTTGTTTTATTTTATCCCCATGAAATGTGTGCCTTTCCATCTGAAAGTTTCCCCAGACCGTCACTTTCCATGTCAGCTTTTGACATACATCAGGCAAAGAGGAGAGAGAGAGAGAAGAAATGAGGATTCCCAACTGCTTTGCAAACTTTCCACATATGTGCTAATTAGTGATTCCATCTGAAAATATTCCCCGGAAGCTGGATGGGAACAGAAGACTGGGATAAATAATGCAAAGACCCTGTGGCCGTGTCACAAACACCATCAGCAGGGCTGTTTGTGAGTTCGGAGAGAATTCCCAAGTGCTGTGCCTGGGAATAAAACATCAATGAGGTACAGCAGTGGTAGCAACCTCAGGGTTATCACACACACACACACACACATGATCCTTCATCCTTTTGGTTCAGGCAACTCTTTCAACATTTGTAACTCAAACGCCCCTCCTTTCAGGTCTGGTTTTATAGAAAGTGAAACAGCATTTCTCACATTCTGTGTGCCGGGCTGCTGTTGAAATGTGCAGTTTTCATGCAAACATGAGTCCGGTTACATAGGCACATGGAGACGATTAGCTGTGAAACAAGGCATTAGCCCACAGCCTCAAAGACCAAATGAAGTGCTCTCTGATTACAGGGATTGCAACCTCTGGAAGTCCCTTTGTGAAATGACAAGCCTGCTGGTTTCATCTTCTGATACAATGCCCAACTGTGTTTTTTCAGTACAATTGAGTTTCATCAACCAGACCAAAAATACTGCCGGTGGAAATGTGTTCTGTAAAGTCAGTGGAAAAATAACACTAGTCGCTCCATAAATGAGGGGTAAATAGCACTATTATGGTAATTTCTGGTTTTAATGCTTTCAGCTAACACAGGAAGACTATGATTTGAAAGTTGCAGTGGAGATATTATGAGAAACACCTAGATACTTCACTGAGAAGTGCTGCCGAAATGACAGCGTAAATTGTGCAATTTCCCCACCCCAGGCCGGCAAAACACAAGCATTAACAGCCTGATGAGTATGTATGTGACACATGCATGTGTATTTTATTAGATGCATTTCAGGGGTCCCTCATCCAAGGCCAGAAGACAGCACAAGACAGAAAGTCAAAGCTACCCCTCCCGCTCCTCTACCCCTGCCCCACGTCACCCACTGGAGTGAGCCTTCTGAGGCCCTAATTGCTCTGGACCAAGAACAGCTAGAGTGCTCTCCAACTGACCACATGGAGTCCATCATCATTGGGCAGCAGCTGCTTTGTACTGTGCGCGAGCCAGAATGGGCTCCCCACCCAAATCTGTGACCATTTACTGGGGCCTATTTTACCAATTGGCCAACATTTGAGCCTACAAACAAAAGCCTACTGTCTAGGAGAAAACAAAGGGGCTGGAGACAGAGTTAGAAGCTTACCTGCTAATGAGGGTCCTTGGTCTCTCCTGTCCTGAAAATCAAGGCTGCCTACAAGAAGAATAAACTGTCTTCCCTGACAGGAAGTCAAGCAACCAAGTATTTACATTTAGACAAGATCCAGTCTCATCTGGCAGCCTTAAAGAATGCAGGGCTGTCAAGCACCAAATAGAGGCTTTCAAATATCTTTCTCAAGAGCCAAGGATGCCATTGGAAGAGCAAAAAGTGAGCAATTTCTATTAACATCTCAGGAATTGTTAAAAGAAGAAATATATTTGAAAGACACAGCTTGTCTATATCCATCAGAAAGTTTATGGTTGAAGTTTAAAGAATTATTATTATAAATTTAAACACATTAGCTAACTTTTTCCTTTAATGGGAGAAAATAGCTAGCATTTTCACTTTTCACTATAAAAGGGATGTGTAACCATTTGGGGTGGGGTTCTTCATACATATTTCCAATTGTAATTGTTTTAACAAGTTTACTGAGGATGTCATTAATTGCTCTCCTATGTCTATGTCTTGTTATAGTAGAAGTTTATCCCTACCATGCATGAGCATTTACTCAGGGGCTGAGTTGCAGTGTACCCCAAATCAGAGTGTTCCCAGATCGGACTAGAGGATTGGGTATGTGTCATCTATTTCCATAAACAACCATGTGCTCAAAGTTACTTATTGTTCATAAAATTGATGCCCCAATACTTCCTCATTAAACAGATGTCCTACAAACGGACTAGTCCTCGTGAACACATTTATAATATAGGAATTACCTTATATGAGTGTGTGCTATTGCTGCACTAGCAGAACATGGGACAGCCCTTTCGTAGAGAATTCTTTTTCTGGTTAAATTGCGGCTACTTGAATGTATCTTCCAACCATCTCCCTCCCCACAAGTACTAACAATTAGGAATGGCCCGGTGGGTATGCCAGGGTGAGAATCCTAAATCACAGAATGGGACATGAGTTTAATTGAAAAGAAATCCTGAAAACAGGGAAGCTGGATTAAACCTGTCTTTGTCGTGGTGGTGAGATGCCATCGAGTGGAGTCTGACCCATGGCGACCTGACACACAGCAGAATGAAGCACTGGCAGGTCCGTACAATTGTTTCCAGGCTGGGTCTCACTCTTTATTTGCCTTCCTCCTTCCTGTGTAACATCAGACATTTCTGGGAGTTTACTCTTCCAATGTAGGTTGCCCTGCGGTAGAATTGAGTTTGTAACATTTGTAAGAGAGAAAGACAGAGAACCAGTCCAAATACATTCTACATATATCCATTATTGTTAATGATATTACACTATATATTGCTTTTAACAAAGTGAAATACATGACATGGTATATTTTTTCCTGGTAAAAACTAATTTACCCAAATATATAAATATCTGTACAATGGAAAATGCACCCTAGTCATTGAGTACTTGCTTACATGGAAATATAATATCCATATATTCCATATATACATATATTCATAATCTCTGGAATATCATGCAATATATTCACTATAACACTTCAAAACTATGCCCCTAGGTATTTTTCCATCCATATTTTAATTTTTGTGTCAGACTCCATTTTGAGAAAATTTTAGGTGTTATCTCATTTAATCAGCAATCAAGAAATATAAACAGCACAGAACATATCAACACTCAATGTCATTTAGTATACTGTAGGGAGTGGGCTTCACGTAGCAATGGAGCTAGTTAATGCCACAGGGCTAGAAGAAAAGGTTATTCATGATACTTTTGTCCTGTGGCTCATGTTAAAGACGTGAGAAGTCATTTACATGCCGCATTGAACATTTAAAAGAAAACAGCTTTGTTACTGTGACCAGTGTGACGGCTTACGGAGCTGCTCAGAGTTTACGTGGAGTGATTCATACACATTCTCTTTCATTTCGGTCGATGTAACATCCACCCTTCCAGCCTCTCCTGAGCGCTTCCTGTCTCCTTTCCTTCTTCTGTCCTGGGTAAACAGTCGATTATACTAGGAGAGTCGCACCTCACTGGTGTTATTATTCCCCTTAAATACCTGTCTATTGTTTAGCTGAAAATTGAACCCTGTTCAGTAACAAATACCAGGGGGGCCCAAGGGCCACAGGCTCTATCCTGGTGTCCTTACTGATTGGGAGTTGGGCTCTGCATTCTTCTCCCATGCTACTCAGGGGCTTCTAATGGGATCCCTTTTCGGGCAGCTGATTGGGGCAGCTGAGCACCATCTAGGACTGCTCACGGAGACTGATGCTCACAACACATTGAATTTTTTAGTGACTGACTTGTCTCGCTATATGATACTCAGAAACCCTATTATTTAATGCACAGAAAACCAGCAACATTACAGCTGCATGTAAACAGTGGTCTCTGTATGAATGAGTAGGGGGATGCAGTATTTCCTATAACAGAAAAAAAAATTTTTTTTACTGGAGGACAATCTGTCATTCATGACTTTGGGAGTGTGGGACCTGAAAACGAAATGACCCTCCCAGTCGAGGAGACTCGGTTCACCATTTAAACACCCCAGGCAATATCTGTGTGTAATCCCCATTAGGAGTATTTTTAAATCGCTGACAGTTAATGGATAAAATAAATTAAAATGTCAAAAATAAGGCCACACCCTTTTGAGTAGAATTTGGGATCTTCAGAGAGATCTCTACAATATATTGTTATCCACTTAACCTTTCACCCAGTACTCCTGGCCTTCCACTCCTCAGATCATCCGTATTCTCAATGCAGTCAAATACAGCCCAGACAAGAAGCCTCCTTTTCCCATCCTTGCCATTACTTGACACTGCCCCACCTTGTCAACCCCTGTCCCGCTAGTCATTGTTCTGGATCCAGTTACACATGACCTTCCTCTCTGAATCATTTCCATTCCCACATGCTGTTAAGAATATTCAATCACTCGTCTTTTTTTTTTCTTTCCAAAGCCCTTATTCAATGTAGTACACTTCTGTCCAGTACATTTCTGTGGAGTACATAATAGTGCTTACTATGTGTGGGGGGTAGGGCACAATGGTGGTTTAGTGGTAGAATTCTCACCTTCCAGATGGTGACCCAGGTTCTCTTCCCAGCCAATACACCTGAAGGCTTAACTGATGTCGTGATAGAACGACATCAGCAGAGCCTCTGGACAAAGACAGAATTGGAAGAAAGGTCTGGCAATCTACTTCTGAAAATCAGGCAATGACAACCCTATGAAACACAACATTCAATCTTGTCACCTATGGGGTCTCCATGAGTTGGGGGCAACTTGATGGAAGCTAACAACAACAACATAATATTTTATTCACTTATTTACACATTTGACTGTGCTTATTAAACCAAACTATCTTTCAGTGAATGATCATATTTTAATCATCTTCTTTATTGCACTACACTTGAACTTAATAGATAATATTTGCTCAATATGTGTTTGATAAATGAATGCATAAATGAATGGTTGATAAACGAGAAAAACAACGAGGTTCTATAAACTTAGCAACTTGCCCGAGACAACACAGAGAGGACATGGAACCAGTGTGGGAAACCAGATGACTCAATGTCTCTGATTCCAAAACGTACATCCTTTACCGTATAGTCCATGGATAGATAAAAATCACTCTTGTTCCCACATCGCGGTGATTGCTCAAGAAAAATACAAATAAACCAATCAAAAAATGTACCCAAGACATGAATAGACAATTTACCAAAGTGGACAACCTTATGAAGAAATGTTTCAATGTATTAGCTATAAGAGAAATATGAATTGGAACAACAATGAGATACCACCTCACACCAACACTTTTAGCAAAATATTTTTTAAAATGGGAAATCATAATTGCTGGCAAGGATGCAGAGAGATCAGAATGCTTTCACACTGACTGCTGGGGGGACTATAGAATTGTACAAACACCATGGAAATCAGTGTGGTACTTCCTTAAACAAATGCAAATATGAGTAGCTTATGATCCCTCAATCTCTCTACTTTGTATGCACCCTAAAGAAATAAAGATTCCAATAAAACAGACATATACACGGTTATGTTTATTGCCGCAATTTTCGTAATAGCAAAAACATGGAAACAACAGAAAACCCCTATTATAGAGGAATAGCGAAAGAAACTCTGGTGAATCCATACAATGGACTATTGTATATTAATACAAGGAGGCCATAGATGGGGGTCGGAGCAGGGAGAGGGGAGGACAGGATACTGAAGAGGGAGGGAGGGAGGGAGGGAGGGAACGGAGGAGGAGAACCAAGGAGACGGAGGGTCTAACGGGATATTGTTGGTCTTCATTTCTCGAGATGGGCTTGTAACTATACACAGTACAGTGTGTTTCTTTTAAGAAAGAAAGAAAAGAAAGTTCATCTGAGCCAAAATGATTGCTCAGTTCAGTGCTACGGAAGTTTTCATGTTAAAGGAACCTTAAACATCTTCCAGCCTCACCAGCTAAGTGATTTCTAATAAACTCCATCTTCTTCCTTCCCTTCTCCACCTTCATGATACGCTTGTCAAGCTGTAGTTAGGGGTGTTGAATCCAAGAAGCCCAGAGACTCGAGATGGGTGCTTGTGAACTCCACCGCCCCGCCTCTGAGACAGCCAGGTTTCAATCCACTGACTGTCTTCACCCAGAGTGCCAGCCTATACAGTTCCTCGTGCACGTTCCCCAGCTACATTGTCACTTCCATTCGCCAGTAGCCCATAGCCCCTTAGCATTGATTCCTATTCAATGCCTCCTCTCCTGGAACCCCTGAGGGATGCTCACAGGTAATTTAAAGAGGTAGTCTACCGAAAAGCACCTTGGAAGAAGGGCATGATGGTCTACTTCTGAAAACTCCGCCGTGGAGAACCTTGTGGAGCAGAGTGCTGCTCAGCACTTGTGGGTCACTGTGAGTCAGCTCTGACTCTACCTCAGTTGGCATGTGCTATATACGCTCTCTTTCAATCAGCCACCAAATGATCTATTTTCTGATGCTACTTCAGGTTTAGTCTGGCCCC
This sequence comes from Echinops telfairi, assembly GCF_000313985.2. NCBI lineage: Eukaryota > Metazoa > Chordata > Mammalia > Afrosoricida > Tenrecidae > Echinops > Echinops telfairi. Next base: position 45,924,688 of record NW_022103896.1, on the reverse strand, counting down.
TTGGAAGCCCAAGGCTTCAGCAAGACTCATTTCCAGGAAGATTCAGAGATATGAGAGCTAGAGGCATTTATAAAGTTATCATATTTTTCCTAGTCATGTTTGAAATGACATTTTGCTCTCCTCACACACATAACAATCCACCTGGTAGACCAATATTTACGCAGAAAAAAGTTTATCTTTTAAAAATCATCTATATCCAAAACAGTACTTTTAATACAGCCAATATAATTCCTAAATATGCACAAGGACGGAGAGCAGTTAAAGTGAGCTGTGTCCTATATTTTCTCCCTCCCCCACCACTTGATGCCCAAAGGAGAAGCTACCCAATCCTGATGTTTGCCGAATGACATCCATCACGCAGGTAATGACTCATCTATCTCAATACTTCCTTTTAAGTTCGCCCGTAAGAAGTCCGTGATCTCCCAAGTCAAGTGCCTCAGAGAAATCAATAAAACTTCGTCCTATCAGGCCACCAGCCAGATCATTTTCCACCTTTTAACAAGGCAGTGGTTATTAAATGCCTTGTTTGAAAGCCCAAGTGGGGTCATCAGACTTTCATGATGAGAATAATCCATCAATTGTCCATGTGCTACCTTTTCAGGGTCTTTGATATGAGTGATAAAGTAGGTAATGGCCTATGGTTTTCCAATATCTGAACGTGTTCTCCTTTTTCACATGGGGGTTGCAGCCTAGCAAAGGGAATTTCATGACCAGAGGAACTTGTTAAGAGAAAAAAGAATTTCACTGCTTTGTTTCAATCGATGTGCAAGTTGTGCCATGGACCTCAGCCTCAAGAGTTGAGCCCCAAATTCTCTGATTTCTTTACCCAGCTTTTCAGTGACCAGAGATTCAGAAACCCATGCATTTCAGATAGGACACATCTTGTCATACGATGCATGTCATACTCCTTCATTAGCTGGATTCTTGCCCGGAATTTGTAGGAAGAATTCAAGATCCAATATTACACAAATTTAAAAACATGTACTCAAGTTGAGCTCTTTTTAAAGGCAAAACAATCTAAAACCAAACAAAGTAAATATATATTTATAAGTATGTGTGTGTATGCACTTGCACGCACAGAACACACATAATTTTAAGCGTGCCTGTGAAAACAAACCTGTCCCGGAATAGCTTTCCTCGGCCATAATTGCTACGGACTTGTGTTCTGACACTCGTAGACATCTCTGTGAAAGATAAAGACAACCCATCACTTGACAAATGTGAACTCCTTCTCTCTTCCTTCTGGTTTCCATTTGATTTGCTTGGGAAAGCCTGTTGGGGTTATGCATGTTCCACTTAAGATCTAATCCTTTTTATTGTTTTTAAATTAATGATGCAATTAAAAAGGAGACCACATCAAAACCCTCACTGCATTCATCCAAATTTGCAGAATTAATCAATAGAATGCAAATTTCAGTCTATGACAACTTCCAGTAAAAGATTATTATCTGGCATTCCACCAACTACATGTCTATTAAGCCAGCATTCCCTCACGTTGTCAGGGCAAGAGGAGTAGACGTGGTAGTGGGAACCCTGAGAAATGGTGTGATCTTAAAGCATCTTAAAAAATATTAAAGGAAGATTAAATATGTTTACATCGTTTTAATATTCCACATATTTTTTGTGTTTTATTTCTTTGAAATTAGGTAATCCTTAAATGACATATTTGATAATCTCAATGCACCAAGTATTTAATTACTTCCCAGCATTCAATTTCCACAATGAAAGTGACTGAAGGGTGTGATGGAAGTTGAGCTTCTCACATCGTGTTCCTGTGTTACCTCAGAAATAAGCTCTGGCTCCAGGCCAAGGAATGAGGTGAGTACACTTTGCACATCCCGTCGATTTTTTGCTCACTTTAATTTTTATTGAAATTAATTTAGAGATAAAATGATTTAGAGATGAATTAGAGAAAAGAATGTATGCGTCAGCTCCAGCCAGTTTACTGTCCTCTGGTCCTGATAGGAGTAACAGTAGAAGGGAAACCAGTGGTTCTAAGATCCAAACCAAATCTGTGGATTCCAATTCATGGCCACCTTTAGATTGGAGTGCAACTGTTTCCTGGAGTTTCCAAAGCTGAAATGTGTACAGAACTAGACCATCACAGCCTTCTCCCTGGCAGAAGCTAGTGGGTTCTAACCAGCAACCTTTTGCTTTGTAGCTCAGCACTTTAACTTAGATACTGGGCTCCTAGCAGCTAAGTGATCAAATTTTTATGCTTTTTTAAAATTCTTTAATTGGAGGACTCTTACAAATCTCATAACAATTCATCATTCAATTGTATTAAGCACACTTGTACATATATTTCCATCAACATTTCCAAAACGTTTTCTTTCTACTTGAGCCCTTGGTATCGGCTCCTTTGCCCCCCCATCCTTCCTACTCCCTCCCACCCCTGTGAACCCTTATTCAACTACAATTACTATTGTTATTTTGTGTCTTATACTGTCCATTGTCTCTCTTCACTCACATTTCTGCTATTCATCCCCCTGAGTGGTGGGCTATAAATCAAATCTTGTGATGGGTTCCCCCTTTCTCCCCGCACCCACCCCCATCATCCCCCTACTCTCATGATATTGCCACTCCCACTACTGTTCCTAAGGGTTTTACCTGTCCTAAATTCAATGCTTCCAGAGTTCGTATCTGTACTGTTGTGTGTACTGCAGTCTAGACAGATTTGTAATGTAGAACTGGGTCATGGTAGTGGGGGTGGGAGGAGCATTCAGGAACTAGAGTAATGATATGTGTTTCATCGGTGCTATACTGCACCCTGGTTGAATCATCTCTTCCTTGTAACCCTTCGGTGGGGGGGGATGTCCAATTGTCTACAGAAGGACTTGGGTCTCCACTCCAACCACCCTCATTCACATCCATATAATTGTTTATTTTAGATCTTTTGATACCTGATACCTGACCTCATAGACACCTCGTGATCACCCAGGCTGGGGTGCTTCTTCCCTGTGGGCTTATTTGCTTCCCTGCTAGATGGCTGCCTATTTAACGTCAAGCCTTTAAAACCCCAGAGGCTATATATTTTGATAGCCAGGAACCATCCACTTTCTTACTACATTTGCTTATGCACCCATCTTGTCTTCAGTGAGCGTGTCAGGAAGGTAAGTATCAAAAAGTGCCAGGTTATAATGTCACTCTTTT
>NW_022103896.1:45901278-45920205 GCF_000313985.2 Echinops telfairi | reverse complement strand
AGCAAGGGGATACTGCATAGTTTAAAATGAGGAAAGGTGTGTGGCAGAGTTGAATCCTCTCACCATACTTCTTTAATCTGCATGCAAAACAAATAAGAAGTGAAGCTGGATTATATGAAGGAGACTGTGGCATCAGGTTTGGAGGAAGGCTTGCTAACAACATGTGATATGCAGATGACACACCTTGCTTGCTGAAAATGAGGATGATCAAGGTCCAAAAGGACAGCCTTCAGCAGATGGCAACTCGATGTGAAGAAGACCGAAATCCTCATAAGTGGACCAACAGGTAACATCATGATAAATGGAGAAAACGTTGAAGTTGTCAAGAATTTTGTCTTACTTGGATCCACATCAATGCTCATAGAAGCAGACCAAGAGATATATTGCATTAGGTAATTGTTCTGCACAAGACTTCTTAAGAGTATTGATGACGGAGGATGTGACTTTGAGGTGTAAAGTATACCGGGACAAAGCCAGGTATTTTTAATTGTCTCATATACATGTGAAAGTTGGACATTGAATAAGGAAGGCCAATGAAGAATCAGTGCATTTGAATTGTGGTGCAGGAGATTATTAAAAGTACCATGAACTGCTAAAAGGACAAACAGGTCTGTGTTGGAAGAAGTACTGCCAAAGTGCTCTTTAGAGGCAATGGTGGTGAGCTTCATCTGCATATTTTGGACATGTTTTCAGGGGAGACCAGTACCGAACGAAGACCATCTTGCTTGGTAGAGAAGAAGGGAAGCTAAAAGAGGAAGGCTTTGATTAGTAAGACTGACCCAGTGGCTGCAACAATGGGCTCAAGCACAGGAACAGTTGTGAGGATGAGCAGGATCAAGCAACGCATAGAGTTGTGCACAGACTTGCTATGGGTCAGAACGGACTTGATGGCACCTGGCAATAACAGCACATATATAATTGATATGTATGTATGTGTGTTTCCATTTATTAATAGCTATATACACTGACTCGTAGTGACCCCTCAGGACAGAGTAGAACTGAGTTTGTGGGTGTCCTAGGTTGTAAATCTTCATGGGAGTAGAAAACTTCATCTTTCTCCAGCTTAGCTGCTGGTGGGTTTGAACCGAAGACCGTCTAGTTAGCAGTTCAGTGCGTAGTCCTCTAGGCCACCAGCTCTAGATAATACAAATAGAGGGGCACTTGTATAATATTAGCACAGGACTGGGCAATGTTTTATTCTGTTGTTCATAGGGTCATTATGAGTCAGCACCAACTCAACTCCATGGCACCTAATAATAATAATCATCTTATCATTTGACTTGGGATGCATCAGCTCTCCAATTATGATTGGCCTGCCCTTCCTTCATTCCTATTGTTATGATTGTCCTTGTATATTATCCCACACACAGATTTAAAATTCAATCTGATGGAATGCCATTATTTACAATGCATGAAGATTACAAAGGATTGAGAATTCAAGATGCCAGTGCCACTCTGTAGGAATCCAGAATTGTCATTAACCTGAGTCAGAGACCACAGCTCCAATCTAAGTGTGCCTGTGGCTTGACAAAAGTCCTGCATGAGTTGAAGTTTCTCTTCATTAATAAATTGTCCTCCCTAACTTATAGGCATACTAAAAGTGACAACAACAAAAACAACAACAAAACACCTTGAAGCATACTTTTTTAAATCCCACGAATTCACCAGTGAATTACAGATACAAGGTGGGCTTCAAAAAGTTTGTGGGAAAATTGAATTAAAAGGTAATGGAATTTTTTCACATGTGTTTCAAAGCCTCCTAGCGTATCTGATACATGGTGATACGTTTCCTTCTACCTCTTAGATCCCTTTTAGTGTTTATCAACCTAAAGACTCAGGCAGGAGAATAAGAGATGGACGAGAATGCAAGCACAAAGGAAAGATTGCAGAAGAGGGTTTGCAAATAAATCCTCGGCCTCTTCTTCCACAGGGAACTATAAAAATAAAATGATTCAGAGCACTGAAAACCAGAGATGTTACTGGCATCCCCACACACATGCTGACAGACAGGTCATTTTGCTAATATACTAAGTGGAACTTGAAATATTGAAAAATCGATCCCTTTATATTGTAATGACCCAACCAGTGAAAAACGTATATTCCTATTGATAATGACATCCTTGGAACAAAGTGAAGGAGCCTGGGCATGAAACAGAGCATTTTTCAAAAATCACACTGCGCACTCTTTCGAGAATGACACATTTCCTAGCTTACCTAATGCTGTGGTGACATATATTCCATATAAGTAATATATGGAATAAAGATAGATAAATATATACTGTGAAAAATATTTGTAAATTAAAGATAATCATATAAAGTGACGCTACCAAGGCAAAAGTTTAAACTGTGCTGGATACCTGTCAACTAGCATTATTAATGTATGGGGATATTTATAGTTTTTCATACATGATAGCGTTGATGCATGATAGACTCTGAAGTAGAGCATGTAAAAGACCTGCTTTGTAAACAATTTTAGGACATTGTGAAGCTCTAGCATCGCCCCCAGTGGATCATCAGGGAGAACACTAACCAGATATGTTTAGAACAGTATCCAGAAAACTTATTCTAGTGGCTCTTAATGAATTTAGAAGGAGCAGCTTTGGTTTTGAGGGTCCTTGCACAATGAATGGATCACAGGTTTTGTTGGATGGGTAGAATAACAGTTTTTAGTAAAGAAAAGCAGGTTTAAAAAGTTGTTGGCTATTGTCCAAGATATGTAATTCCTCTAGTTACAGGTGAAAACAACCATAAGGCTTCCTTCAATATCCTGAATCCAGGCATTGACTGAGTTTATTGGCAAGGATAATGTTTTGTGGATGTCTAGGATGACAGATGATGAGCTAACCTCGTGGACTAGAAGTGCTCGACAAGACACAGGGTTGGAAGAACTTTCTGGAAAGGACAATAAGTACTGACTTGCTATCATAGCCAGCCTCAAAGATGACTTCCAATAACCCTGGCTCCTGGGATTTACTCTTCACCCGCTGTATCAGAACTGGATGTGTTCGATCAAATGTGGTGGAAGTACTGGTCTATTACTTCTGAGATTAGATCACAAAGGGATTACTGTTTCAGTCTTGATCTTTTTGTGTCATTCATTATGGCTAATCGCAGGTGCATTTTATCGTGATACTCAACCAACCTGGAATAGAAGTCCAAGTGGAGAACAGAGGCCCCCAACAGCAGCCAGCTTCTCTCTGGGAACAGTGAATGAGCCACCGTCAGATGACCACAGCCTTAGCTAACACTGCAGCTTTGTGAGAGAAACTGAGTCAGAACTGTTGAGTCAAGACACTCCTAAGTTCCTGGTCCACCTAAGAAGTCATTACTGTTATTTCAAAAACTAAGATTAGGGGTACTTTGCTGCCCGGCAATGGAGAAGATTGATTTCTAACTGGGTGGCATGGATTGAGGTGTGAATTAAAAGACAGTGGTTAGGAACAGTTACTGAAGTGAAGACAGTGGTTAGGAACAGTTACTGAAGTGAGATAGATTTGAATTTTAATCTTGGCCAGGTTATTCTGGGCACGTTTTCCCCCCCAGCTTTCTAGACTTCTAGTTCCTCATCTCTAGAATATGGATAATAGTAACACCTACTTGTGAGGAGATAGTCCTTTAAATGGCCAAAAAACTTTATGACTCTCCAGTTCTTCCCCTCAGCTGACATCTTTAGGCTTCAGAGACAACCATGGCACATGTCCTTCTGAAGCCGAACAGTTGTCCTATATTGGCAGCAGGGCCAAAGAGATACAATTCCAGGGGGATAACTCTGGGATGACACGCTATGTATGACTCCCTCCTCTCTGGGTGATCAGGAAGGAAAACTTGAACTGCCCTCGGTGCAGTGATATAGACAACCCTTGACCACGGGAGCTAGCGTGAAGACCCTCCTGGTCCTAGGACCTTTAAAATTGCACATTGTCTGTTATCTGAGTTAATAAATACTTTCACTATTACCAACATCATGTACTCTTGATCAGCATAAGTGAACTTAACACCTACGGAGTGTTTGGTGTCATTAAATAAAATTATTATTCCAGTAGTCTGGTGGGTCCTCGGAATCTAGAAAAAGCCTTCAAGGTAACCTACATGTGAAACATACTACCTATTATTATGGGCAAGATTGCATACACCTCACTGGACTAGATGACCTTAGGATCCATTCAAATGCCATAATTCTGAAGATTATCCCTATGAACAAACATACATACATGTATGTAACATATATGCTTATACCTACTTGCATATACAAATATATATCAACACTGTTATATACAATTCTAGTTGTATATTTATGTATATATCATTATACATAATTATATATGTGTGTATGAAAGAGACAATGCTAGCTGAGAAGAGACATTGCTGTGGACTAAAGACCGCGTCCTGGATGTTTTCTGATCCTGGCTATAGTAACCTGTTATCTTCCCTAATAAACTATAGAATTTTGAGATGATGTGTGAGTTGGGTGTGACCATTCCAATAAATTATCGAGCCCAGCCCAGAAGCAGAGTGCCGTGGGAGGAAAGGTTGATGTCAGAACAGGGTCAAAGAAGGATGGACACTGAAGGCACGGCTGACCTCTGCCATGGGATAGCGTGGAGTTGGAGTGCAGACAAAGGAGGGCACACGTGGCCTCCACACTGTTTCCTTTGAAAGATTCCATTAAGCATTTACTCTGCATTGGGGTATTGGGTTAGGTAGGCATTTTTAGGCTATCTCTCAGAAAATTGTTTTGCTGGATATCAATTGGGATCATATCATTTCAAAGTCCCCTGCTGTTAGAAGACCTGGTCTAGAATGAAAGTTGTATAATAAAAGCTACTGAGTGATAATCATGTTCTATTGCAACAAATTAATCATGTGCAAAAACTGGAAAGCATTTCATCAAGCAGAAACCAAGGAGAAGGCTTTATGAGAGCCCAGTATGAGCTGACACTTCATACTCCGGGGACTGGGGGAAAGCAATCAATCCTTGGGTGCTTACTCCCATAACAAACGGAGGCTTTTGGAGAAAGTGCCCTGGGGATGCGATACAGCAAGTCTGGGTCAACATCCTGATAGAGCTCCTGGCCTACACCCAGCTCTCCTCGCTGCCTTCCAGCAACCCAGGCTGTGCTTTGCTGTACAAAAGAAAAACAAAACAAAAGGAAAACCTTTATGAAAACTAGCCTTTGGTGATTGAGACATGGAAACTCTCCAGGCTTTTGGTATATATGTATTTTTTTAAAGTCAGCATTTGCAAAGGTATTTCACTTTGTTTTGCTCTTGTTCTTTTCTCCCTTTCTGCTCTCCCTGCAGTTCTGATAAGGCTGAGAATCATGGGCATTATCATTCGACAACCTCTCTCTCTCTCTCTCTTTTTTTGCCAATTCCAATTTGTTCTGAGTCTGCAGTAAATGAAATAAATAATAAATGAAAAGGCCAGAGGCAATGGCACCATCACCCTGCACACCCAGGGGAGAAGCCAGAGGTTGTAGTAAGCTCTCTGCAGAGAAGATGGAAAACAATGTCTCAGGGGCCCAATTATTTACTGTAGCTGCTGAAATGAGATGATTTATGTCGGTGACAAGGCTGTCCTGGAAATAGTAACAAACTGGTATAAATTTAGATCTATTATTAAAAAATCATCCTTGGACCCAAAAGAGTCCAACTTAAAAAAAATTTCAAGACTCTTTGTATGAATAGACAGATATCAAAATCTAAGAATTGTTGAATGTTCTGATATATTTAAATACATTACATATTGTATGATGTATTTTAAAACATAAGCATGTAGCACCAGTTTATCCTGACACTCAAAAGCATGTGAATTAGACTATAGGTAGAGGAGAGTGGACTTGTAATTGAGGACCAGCTTTAATTTTTCTGGAGCTGTATACACATACCACCGCGTTTAATTGGCCATGACCTTGGCGGAGAAGCAAGCATGGATTAAGCTCACCAGATTGAGATCAGGATTTGGTGACTTCAAAACAGCACCCTACAAGGTCACATACTGAAAATTCCAAATGTCAACTAGCAAGGCTAGCTCCACTGGGGGAACATCACAAGCAAAGTCCTTAAAGCCCCAGGAGAGCCCAGTGCTCCTAATTCCCAGGCCCTGGGGAGTCAGTCACTGGGACAGAGGAGCCAGCAGTTGACTGAAGCTTGCTGGGTCAAGTTCCTGAGTTGTCAAGATAGTTGGTTGTAAAGTTTTTCAAAAGTATTCACTGTCAATAAAAGAAAAGTGAACATCTCCCCTGAATACATGTTTAATCATTCTCAAATAGGTGTTTTACTATGTGTCATGTACATTTTAAAGTATACACAAAACAGCTACTTGGGTGCAATACATGAAGATAACCAGGTGTTCTATATTATATCTTCTGATATCATATCACATCACAGATTATAGGAATGTGGCCAAGATTTGTCGTTGAGAAGGATGAGGGTGACAGAAACAGAACGGGAATGGAGATGGGGGCAAGAAGTAGATGGCATCAGGAGTAGGGACATTTGATGTTTGTGTGCCCACTGCCCATTGCGCAAGGAAACTGTGAATGAATATGAGGCTGTCAGTGTGATTGCGCACCTCTCCAACAAGTGTAGTATTTCTGTCCTTGGGATTGTCAGGAGAGTTTGGGCACAGGAGATGCCTTCTTGACTGATCCTCACTCCACCTTTTTAGCACTCTGCCTTCCCACAATCCATATGGTAACTGGGAGATGGACCAGTAACACAGGCAAGGCAGAGAAATGAAGACAAAGTAATCCACGCAGAGGTGTGGCAGAGGTGGGACTAATACTAGGTAATTTACTCAGACTTTCGTTTTGAATCATCTGCACAGAATAAATGATTAAATTTCCGGTATCTAGACAGTATCCTTACCTTCTGCTATGGAGCTAGGACTCATGTTTATACCAGTATCCCGGTGATGCTGATTCAGGTGACTGGTGGCCACCGTAAGCAAAGACTGGTCTTCCAGATCCTGAAATCCTTGGTATCCTGGTCCCATCTCCATCCTTCCACTCCTTCTTTTGAAGAAGGTAAATCAGGGATGCTGGATATGAAAGAATGTGCTAGAAGCCCTGGAAAGAGATCGGGTAAGGCTGCGTTGAAGAGGTTCCAAAAACCCTCATGCAGCCCCATTAGAGCTTTCTCCTACAATGATCAGTCCAAAAAGCCTGTACTCAATCCGCTAGCCTTCAGCTCCAATCTCTGACCAGAGGCATCTCTTTAAGGTAACTTGCAGTGTAGGGAGCATATTGCAAGAGAAATTACGGGGTGGTCTATTGCGAAGCCTGGGACAGGCTATTGTGAAGAAGTGGGTATAAAGAAGGGGAATGTGGGCAATATGAACTTAGAGAATTTTCATAATTTGGGGCATGCACTAAGGGAGGAGATTAGAAATATATGTAGGGACACACAAGGGAGGGTATTAAATATGATATTTATTGAATATGCTATTTTCTTATATCACAGTTACAATAGGAGTGCCGGAGGTGATCTTAACAGAGTAAATATGTAGAAAGAGCTGAGTTTAAGGAAACGAATCTCATCATTCTGATGGTGTGGTGGTTAAAGACTTTGGCTGCTAATGGGAAATTTAGCAGTTCAAATCCACTGGCCTGCTTCAGTAAAAATGTGCCACCTTGGGAACCTTGTGAGGTAGGTCTAGTCTGTCCTATAGGGTTGATGTAAATCAGAATCAACTGGATAGCATTCAGTTTACTTTTTCTTTTTCTTTTTTTTTTTTTGACTCTCACAAGAGCCTTGGGAATTTGAATGCAAGAAAACCTGGCATGCCTGTAGGCCCAAAAGTTCAGAATGCTTGGTCCTTTATTAGGGAATTACTTATAAAAATTAATAAGGTCTTAGCCACCAACTATCCTAGTAAATAAACAGCAACAAATGATGCCGACTCACAGTGACCCTATAGGATAGAATAAAACTGCCCTGTGAACTTACAAGACAAACTCTTTACAGAAGTAGAACACTGAATGATAGAAATGAAAACACAATTCTCGCATATCCATGGCTGTCCACAAAGAAATACATGACTGCCTAGTCACAAATATGCAGAGGCATGATCCCAAAAGAGCCTTCGAAGAAATCAGCAAGTTTAACATTAACAGATCCTCTCTACTCCCAAATCTTACTCCCTGATCCTCTCATTATGACCATGGAGCTACAACAAATACAAAAAATCTAATAGTTCAAGTTTCCATATTTCTTCTTCTTGGCATGTATAAGTCAAATACGATTTAAGAGGCAATGTGGTGATCCCTGGTGGTGCAGTGGGTACGCGTTGGGCTGTGACCTGCCTGGTCAGCAGCCTCAAACCACCACCAGCTCCGCGGGAGGAAGCCTGGGCTGTCCAGTCGGTACACAGCGACGGTCTCAGAAGCCCACACTATGCTCACTACGAGTCGGCATGGCTGCCATGGCAGTGGCTTTGGTTTGAGTGGTCGAGTAAGAATTATCATCCTTGTAACATTTGATTACTGTCTTCAGGATGAGATATGGTACAATTGGGAATGTCCAAGTTTTCCAACTTTTTGAGGTCACAAAATTATCGAGGTCTGCTATCAAGTGGACTATGATAACTGTTAAAACAATTAGAACCATTTCATGTCAAATCTCTGATGATTTTGTCCCCATCTCAGCTTCAAAAGCCTTCCTACTTATGCATTTTAGCATTAATTCATTCTAGTTGCCATTTGAAATGAAGCTGATGCGTTTTAAATGGTTATTTTATAAGAGAGCCTCTTTTTCACTCTAGAAGAAATGACCTTTATCAATTCTAAGACCTAATCATTTTAGTTAATTCAAAGCAGGTGGGAAATACCTTAAAGGAAGTCATTTGTTATGCACAAGATTAAACTGAAATGTCATCACCGCTCCGTTACCCTCTCTCTCTTTAAGACTTCCTTTCCAAGATGGAATTAATTGTCCCTCATTGGTGTTTTCCTAGCATTTTATATATACCCCAGTTTCAGAACGAATCGCATTATACTGTCATTATTTGCTTACGTCTTTGTGTTCCCCATAAATTTGACCTCCTTCGGGCTGAAGGCGTGTGTATCTCGTATGCCAGTCAAGATCCGGTGGTGCATAACAAGGCGCCAGCTGAATGCGAGGGAACAAACTTCTCACGCTTCTTCCATTGTGTCCTGTAGTCCTGCATAGCACTTGCCAAACTGTATTGCAGTTTGTTTTATGTATTTATAGGACTCTCTGCCTATTAAATTATGGACTCTTCAAGGCAGGTAATATATGCCAATGATCTAGCATGTATCTATCCTCAAACCTCAACTTATTGCAAAAGTATTTAATATGTTTTATACTGGAGTGGCACAAATTGTTAATTAAGTACTAAACTGCCGACCAAAATGTTGTAGGTCCAAACACGCCTAAAGGCATCTCTGCTGTTAGGCCTGATGAGCTACTTCCAAAAGGTTACGTACAGCCTTGAAAACGCGATGGGGTGGTTCTCCTCTGAAGCCTGGGATAACCGTGAGACAGAGTCAACATGATGGCAACCAGCAGCAACCATATCGGGGGCTTTGAAAGGTTCTTGGGAAAGTGAGATTACAGGATAATGTGATTTTCCTATAAACTTTTAAAAACTCCCTTGTACATAGTACAAAAGGGTAAAAAAAATACATAACCGGAAAAAAAAACCCAAACCGAGTCTGAGAGTGAGATAAAAACAAATACCAGACACGTTTCACAAACGGAGCCAGGGACTTGCTTTGAGCGGTCCAATAGCCAAAGCAAAATGGCCACCTTTTGAGTTATTCGATGTAGTATTTAAAACATTCTAGCACAGCTTTTTTTTTTGAGACAATGATGCTTTGCTTTGGTATTTTAAATCTCTGTTTCTCTTTTTCAGCTCCCACCTGAATTTTGTCAAGCCAGGTATTATAACAATGCATGGCAAGTGTGCCAGATTTTTTACACCTAAATCCTGAATGTTAAAAAGCTAAGTTGTCCTTTTCAGAAATAAATTGTGCCTGACCCAACTACATGTAGCCTCTATTTATTGTCTGGAAATGCAGCCTCATATCCAGACAATTAATAAAGAAGGTTGGAGAATGGACACATTTGAATTATGGAGATGGTGAAGAATATTGGACGTATCATGGACTGCCAGAAGAACAAACAAGTCTGTATTGGAGAAAACACTGCTAGAATGCTCCTTTGAAGCAAGGATGGCACGACTTAGTCCCAAGTACTTTAGGCATGGTATCAAGAGAGACGAGTCCCTGGAGAGAGATATCACACTTGCTAAAGTAGAGGGTCAAGGAAAAAGAGAAGAGGTGGATTAGTATAAGGGCTGCAAAAATGGGCTCAAGCATAAGGATTGTGCGACTTGTGGGAACATTGCAGGAGAGGGCAGTGTTCGTCACTGTGAGTGGGAGCCCACAGCAGGTCCTCAGTCACCGCTCCTTTCTCAATAACACAATGTCCTCCGTGCAAAAGTGAATGACAAGATGTATCAAATTGAAGGCGATCTGAAACATAAGGCAAGGGATCCATCTGAAGCATGTTATATTCTGAACAAATTGTACTAGATGTTCAGACAAATAATCCCAAACTGGCATATTCATTTCATCATTCTAGGTCTTATCTGTGAAAGAGAGCATTTGACCCATAAGATGACAAAGTTTTCATGTCACTCTTGCATTTTCAGCAGACTCTATTACCACCCAAAGCTTACAACAAAGCAATTTCTAGATACCACTATAGCTTTTCTTTCTATTTTACATCCATTCTCAAGATAATTTGAAGAGAAAGTTGCAATATTACAACTCCTTTAAACAAGATTTTTGGCCCAAATTCACACTTTTTGTCTAAGATGTGCTTTCATGTGAGATCAGAGAACTGAAGCTAGCTAGAGAAAACGGCATGAGGGGATCACGTCAGTGGGTTCTGTTATGCTGGAACTATCGGGTTTAGACACAAGGGGAGCACACACATTTCATACAGAGCATGTCTGAAGTGCACGGATTTGCTCAACTGATGCACTTAACTCTCAAGAATTGTAATCTGGCATGTGAGAATTTCCATGTGCTACAGAAGGAATATTACTAAGACCTCAAACAACAGACCACATTTCATGAGTTTCCAAGGAAATTAGTATGAATGATGGGGGAGCATGGGGGAGATTCCATCCATATGTGAAAGTTACAGGGTACATTACATCCCTCCTCTTATCGCTGTCTAAGTTCACTGCCCCGACCCCCACCCCACCCTACCCCCACACACCTGCACAAGGACACACAGCTTGTGTGAGTACAGCATCATCTCCATGGACAAGTAGAAGTCTGGGGCTTTATGAAGAATTGAGGTTTGGTGCAAGAATGGGAACCTTGGGTTATTTCTCCTAGAACCCTGATACCATGTCTGCCTCCTCCAGGTTCCTGAGATGCATCTTGCCCATGCAGTTTATATATTTGCCTAGTGTCTGGCACACAATCAAGATTAAACACAAACTTGTTAAAAAGTTGAGTGACTGAATACATAAGCAAATGAACACAAAATTAAAACAGTCCACTGGACACTTGACCCCACAAAGAATGACTATTCGAGTCTCTTGTCTGCTCTTGTTGCCCATACAGGAGACAGATAATAACACCATAGATTATAAAGTGATGTTAAAGTTTAAAAAGTAAGTTCATGTCTATAAAACTCATTTTATTCCTATCACAACTCCTTACACACATTCATACATGCATACAAAGTGATTTTTAAAAGTTCATGAAAATTTCCCATTATCTTTTCATTTCACTTTCCCTTGAACTCTTTGATGTCTTTCCATATATATACATACACACTTAAAAATAAAAGACATAAGCATGTAAAAAGCCCTGGTAGTGCAACAGTTAAACACTCTCCTGATAACCAAAAGGTTAGTGATTCAAACCCATGCAGTAGCTCTGCAGGAGCAAGGTCTGCCAAGCTACTTCCATAAAGATTACAGGTTAGAAAATCAAATGGGAAGCTCTATTCTGTCACTCAGGATCGCTGTAAGTTAAAATAGACTCAATAACATCTAATAATAAACACACACATGCATATATGCATATGTATACATATATGTATATGTATATATGTGTGTGTATGTATATATATATATATAGAGAGAGAGAGAAAGAGAGAGACCCTGGTGACATTGTGAGTTAAGACATTGGCCAAGGTCAACAGTTCAAACAAACCAGCCAGTCCTTGGGAGAAAGATGAGGTTGTCTTCTCAAGCAAAGATTTGCAAAGCTTTGAAAACCTTATATAGGATTACTCTGAGGCAGAATTTACTTAATGGCCATATATATATATATATAGTGTACATATAAATTATATGAGGGGATACCCCCCAAAAAACAGTGGTAATAAGCGCCACCAGGCTTTGATAGTATGCACTTTGCCCAATAAGCAAGCATCAAGCAACTTGCTTTGAGTTAGTGCACCCAGTGGCATCACCTGGTAAGGTTCTCTTAGGTCACAGTGAATTTTTTCCTAAAAGCAGTTTTGCTCGAACCCTATTTTTCATGATGGTGGATTTAAGAGAAGAGCAAGTGGCTGTGAAGTTTTGTTTCCTGGTCAGGAAAAATGCCACAAAAACTGTTGTGATGTTGCACACAGCTTTCAAGGACAGCGCTGTGGGAAAAACTCAAGTGTATAAGTGGTTTTCTCGTTTCAAAGATGACAAGCCTCATGTGGCTGTGAAATTTTGCTTCCTGCTTGGGGAAAATGCTGCAGAAACTGTTGTGATGTTGCACACAGCTTTCAAGGACAGCGCTGTGGGAAAAACTCAAGTGTATAAGTGGTTTTCTCGTTTCAATGATGACAAGCCTCATTCTGAACATCCATCAATTTCCTAAACCGATGGAAATGTCAACCTGTAGTGCATTTGAAGTCCATTCCACCAGGTCAGACTCTTGATCAAGGTTTCTATTGAGAGGCTCTAAGAAAATTGCATAACAGTGTGTGACAGAAAAGGCCTGATTTGTGGCAGATAGGGACTGGTTTTGCCACTGACAATGCACCTGCTCACACATACATCTCAGTGTGCCAATTTGTGGCAAAAAACAGCATGCCTCTCTTGCCCCATGTATCTTACTCACCTGATCTCACTGAGGGTGACTTCTTTTTGTTTCTGTGAATGCAGAGGGACATGAAAGGACAGCAATTTGATGAAGTAGAAGAGGTAAAAAAAATGAAAGAGGTACTGTCAGCCATCCCAACAGATGAGTTTGATAAATGTTTCCAAAAATGGAGTCACAGATTTGACAGATGTATTATGTGTAATGGAGAGTACTTTTTTTTAATTAAAAGATCATTTTATTGGGGACTCTTACAATTATTATTACAATCCATACATCAATTGTATCAGACATATTTGTACATATGTTGCCATTGTTCTTTTCTAGACATTTACTTTCTATTGAGTCCTTGGGATCAGCAACTCTTTTCTTTCCTCCCTCCCCCACCCCTGCCCTCGTGGCCCCTTGATAGATTATAAATTGTTATTATTTTCATATCTCACACTGACTGCTGTCTTTTTTCCTCTCTGGTTTCTGTTGTTTTTCCCCCTGGAAAGGGGGGTAGGGTTGGTTAGCATCACAAAATGCCAGTTTGCTAGAATAAAGTGTTCGTATATTGAGGGAAGATATGAGCTGAGGCCCAGGGCCCATCTGCAGCCTCAGTGTACTGCCTTGTAAATATATGCTCTTAGGACAATACCTCTATTTTTATGGATTATGTATTATATAAGTAGCCACCTCTGTTAATACCTCTGTAGCTTTGCTTCCTAGAGCCTTGCTCTGTTTCCTTTTGCCTCCACCTTTCCCACCATCACGTTCCCATTTCTACCTCTTAGATACTTCCTTTCAGCTAGATTGCTGTTGCTCTAAGACCTAAAGTATATCTACAACCTCCAAGTTGTCGGTTTTAATTCCCTAGTTGTTCTCCTGTCTATGGTGTGGTTTGCTCCACTCCCCCCACCTCCCAAACCACCCCTGCGGCCACCTTCTCCAGCCAAGACCCTCCAGAGATGTTGGTCCTGTTGCTTTCTCCCGGAGCTTGCTTGCCATGCCTGTCTTATATAAGTAGGCAAACCAACAATGTCCTAGGCCAAACAATAATAAAACAAAAGATTGAAAAAAGAAGGGGAAAAAAAACCATACATAGTTCCAGGTCTGTCCCTTGGTCTTCGTGCATCTCTCCCCTCTGGTCCTGGGGGAGTTCCGAGGGCTGCCCCTCCTAGCCCAAAGTCTATTTTGGGGTTCTTTAAGGGCTTTGTGGATTGGCTTTGCTCCAATTGCTGATCTGTTATGCTCCCTTCTTGGTTTGTCCCACTGTGGGGGGATTCAGGCCATATTATCTCCCCACTGTGTGCCCCCATTACTGTCCTCTGTCGCCGTACGCTCCACTTAGGAGACAACCTGTCTTGAGTTGTTGGCAGTCCCACAGTCCTCTCTGTGCCTTAGCAGTTCCGTGCAGGGACCTCCTCCTCCGGGCTTGGTGCGCCAATACGGAGTCTAGGCTGATTGTCCCTTTCTCTGATTCCTTCTTGGTTTGCTTCCGTGTGGGCGTGGGAATTTGGCTCCTCCCCCCACCTAAAGGTTTAGTGTTGTTCTCTGTTGCATATGCTTCTGGGCGGGCGGGGTGGGGGTTGTCAGATTGGCTCTGATTAGGGATGGCCCTGTAACCCAATCATTTGATGCAATCCTCCACGTGGTTATGTTGCCCTCCTGGTTTGGTGTGCTGTGGTGGGGTCTGTATGCACACTCCCAATTATGTGAGGACATAATCAATATTCTCCCCCTGGGTGGGTTAGTGCCCTGCTCCCCCCCCCCAATTCCATCATAATTTGTCCCCCTGCTTCTCCCCTTTCCCCTTCTTTATGTTGGATTCACATGTACCTCCTTGGGTTTGGTCTGACCTCCTCCCAGCTACCCATGCCTCCACGCGTATTTTGTGAGATAAGTTTCTCTTCTTCGATATCTACTGTGCTGTTTATACTTACCTGAGGGGACTCATGTTGTACTTGTCTTGTTGTGATTGGCTGACCTCGCTGAGCATAATCTCCTAATGGAGAGTATTTTGAAGTTGGTCAGGTTGTGTTGTAAAAATATCTAAATGCATAGCATTGCAAAAAATCCAGTTTTGAAGGGGCACCCCCTTGTATATATATACATTATATATAAAAATTGTGTGTGTGCGCATGTGTGTATACACTGACTCATAGTGATCCTATAGGACAGAAGGCTATAAATCTTTATGGGAGCAGAAAGCTTCATCTTCCCCAGGTGAGCTACTGCTGGGTTGGAATCACAGACTTTCCAGTTAGCAGCCCAATTCATAGTCCACTATGCTACCAGGTATACTGTATATAATAAAATTGAATGGGAACTTGAAAAAGTTTGTGGAAAATGTAACTAAAAGATATTAAAATTTTCCACATTGTAAAATCATCTTATATAAGGGTAATATATATAATTTCTAGGGTTCCACTGCATATATATATATGTTTGTTATGAGCAAAATATGGTGACACATGTATCTGTGATCAGTGCATAGCTGCAAACAAGTTCTCTCTGTTATATACTTGTCTTAGTCTCTTTGAGCCCTGGTGGTATAGTTGTTACATGTTGGGCTGCAACCTGCAAGTTTGGCGGTTCAAAACCACTAGTGGTTCTATGAGAGAAAGATGGGACTTTCTACTCCTGGAAACAGTTACAGCTCCAAAGTTCACAGAGCAGTTCATATAGTTCACAGTTCATTGTGTCCTATAGAGTCACTACCAGTCAGTATTGACTCAATGGCTGTGAGTTTGGTTTGGGTTTTTAGTCTCTTTTGGGTGCCTAAAAAAGCAAAACTTTTTGTGTCTTGGAGGAAAATAATTTTTTTGTCAGGACTAATATCAAATTCTAAACAAAGTTCAAGTGCATATTTTCACACACAAGTGAAGTATGCAACAAGTTTATGAATGTTACCTCACATAAAACAAAAGTTTATATGTAGTACAAAAGAATGAAGCAGGACCCATACCTCACACCACATACAAAAATAACTCAAGATGAATTAAAGACTTACATATAATCCCTAGAGTCATAAGGATCATCCATTTAAAACGTGGAGACAAACTAAAGTAATCTAATAAAATATATAAATACACTACCAAACACAAGGAAAAATACCCACTCTACCAAAGACAAAATAAAGGACTGGAATCTTCTAAAACTACAACATTTACATACATCAAAAGACTTCAGCAGATGAGTAAATGGGGAAGCCACAGACTGACAAAAATATTTGGCACTGATATATCAAATAAGAAGTAATTCTTAAACGTTATAGAAAACTCGAATACCCTACAAAGAAAAATATAAATAACCCTATTTAAAATATGGCATGAGACATAAACAATTTACCGAAGATGACATTCAGGTGGTCAACAACCAATGGAAGAAATGCTTGAGTTCATTAGACATAAGAGAAAAACAAATTAAAACAACAGTGATAGACTACCTCACACTCACATTCTTAGCAACACCCCCCCAAAAAAAAAACCTAATAAATTCAGGAGAGGATGTGAAGAGATGTAACACTCATACATTGCTGGTAGGATTGCAGAATTGTACAACCACCATGGAAGACGGTGTGGTGTTTCCTTCAACAAATGCAAATACAAATACCTTATGGTCCTGCAAACTCTCTCTTTGGTATACACCCTAAAGAAATAAAAAACAAAATACATAAAGATATACACACCATGAAAATTGCAGCAATTTCTATAATAGGAAAAAGATGGAAAGATGTAAACCATCAAAAGTGTCGTCTATAGAGGAAACACTGAATTTTCTGCATCCTTAAAAAAATAATGAATCTGTCGATCACCTCATGAGATGGACAAAATTTGAGGATATTATGCTCGGCATTAGTCAATTTCATAAAGATAAATATTTCATGACACCATTATTATAAAGGAAGGCAGGAAAAACCATGGTTTTCACACCAAAGGAAAAGACTTTGAAGACTGACAAGGCCAGGTCCAGGACAGAAGAGGAGAAAGGGCCGGGGAGGTAAGGAGGAAGGGTGGGTGGGGAAGGAAAAGAAGAAGAAAGCAAAGAACCACACATGTGAAAGGTGTATTAGAAGACTGTCGCTGCTTTACATGACAAGTGCTGAGCACGTCCATACAGTATGTTTTCTTTGTCTGTGTTATATTCCACAAACAAAGGGGGAAATCATATGTTTTTAAATGGATAATTATTTAATTTTTTTCAAAGAGTAGGATCAGAGTCTTACAATTCCTCCAGATTCCTTTTACCCATCAGACCTCCACACACCATGTTGTAAGTGGTTATAAAAGGAGGGAAAGTAAAATTGAAACGGACTTCAAATCTTATATGACACAAGAGCTGGCTTCAAAGGAACAAAAAAGCTTAAGCATTTTAAGAAAGATGAAGAAACCCTAAAAGAGCCCAAAGTGGGAAGGTTGTCACCTTTGAAGAACCCTTGACAAATAAAGAAACTATGGTTGAAGTCCAGAAACTGATGGGAGAAAACCATAGGTAAGTACTGAAATGGAGATTTCACTGGGAAGTTTTCAGCTCAATGGGTGCCAAAGGCATTACACAAAGATTAGCAATGACTGCATTAGCAATGCAAAAGATTGCATCATTTTTAAAACAGTTCCATTGACATATAATTCATACGTCATACAATTCAATAGTTCAATCACTTTTAGAAGAGTTGTACAATCATCACCATAATCAGTGTTCTAATATTTTCTTCATTCTTGTACTCATCATTATTAGCGCCACTATTTTCCCCCAACCTCCTCTGCCATACCCCTAAGGAATCACTAATCTAGTTACTGTCTCCATAGATTTACCCATCCTGGATTTCATATACAGAAAAACATCTTTTAAATAACTAACAACAGTAACAAAGTAAAACAGATTAAAAACCTCAATTCAAATGAAAGTAGAAACTATTAATACTGACACAAATTTAAATGGATCATACAGGAGATCAGTAGATAGGGCGCTAAATTTAACCTAACCGCATCTTCAACAAGCTACTTTCTGTGGCATTCTGCATGATAGCAGACTATTCACAACACTGGCCCATGGCCAGAGGGGAGTTACTAGGGGCTTAACCCAAGTGTATTTCTGCTTCACTTTTTTTTTTTAAAGCTGGGTCCACATATGGATTAAGCTTCTGGTGAGTCCTGTCCAGTCATAGTTGAGGAATGTGAATAGCCCTGTAATCTGACAGCAAGCATTGTATAATTGAGTAATGCATCACTCTTTTAAGTAAGATCAGAACAAATAAAAAAAGTTCTATGGAATGAATAGTAACTTGGAATGAGTCTTGGTTTTGCCAATCGGATTCAGAGAGCAACACTCAATCAAATCAGTAGTTCCTAAATTGATCTCCTAGTTAATTTCAAAACAGCTCAGCTCAAAAGGTTATTGCGACTGTATTTGGAATTCCAGAAGAGTTACCTTAATAAATGCTCTCAAAGCATGCAGAACTATCATGGGAGCTTATTAGGAGAAGTTTTAAGAAAAATGAAGGCAGCATGGATGAGGAAAGGGCCAGGAAAGTTATGCCAAGAAAATGTCCAAGAAAATGTTGTCTTTTTTTCCATCACAACAATGCACTAAATTCAGAGAACATTAAAAATTCACACAATGTGAGCCCCTCAAGATGACAAGACTGTCATTTAACATGGTGTAAATCAATCAAAGAACCCTGAATTCTTTAGTGATCGGTTCGAGAAGTGGAAACATCATCTTCAGAATTGTTACAGATCTGGATGGAAGTCATATCAAAACACTATAGCTTCATATTTTTAATAATTTTGATTAGTAAAGTTTCTCTGATTTGCAGCAATATTCTTCATTTATTCTTGGTTGTGTGTGTGTG
>NW_022103896.1:45898451-45900038 GCF_000313985.2 Echinops telfairi | reverse complement strand
TGTTATCAGGGCTCTGTGAAAAGAGATAGTGGAATGTATTTTGCACAAAGGACCAAGTTCCCGCTTGGGCTACCTCATCCCTTAACAAAAGAAAGGTAAGAGCATTGGGAGTATGGGGCACAGTGAGGAAACCATAAGTAAGGTACAGCATGCAAAGTACAAAAGTTTTGATTGGGAGCTTTGGTAAACAAAACTCCAGTGTATGGCTATCAAGGGACACATAGTTGTCTTTGAATGGGCTGAAAGTCTGTCTGATATGTAAAGGGAACAGCTGTAAGAGTGCTGGACTAGCAAACAGGGTAATGGTGGCAAGAGATGGAACAGATGTCAGTGCCCAAGGAGAGGAAGGCACTACTCTGACAGCATTGGCCATTGAGTGACCAATATAAGGACTTGGTGGGGCAATAATTCTGAATCTTTCACTACTATCCGCTGAGCTTCCACTTCCCATAGCCCCTGTAGTAAGCATTTTGCATATGTTTTTGTTGATAGCTGCCATACCATATACTTTAGCTCAAAGGTACTCCCTAGCCGGCTTTCAATTATCAACAAGAACAAAGACAACAACTGCACTATGCTTTTTCCATCAGTGAGAAAAGTAAGTCTTAAAGAAGTTACATGAGTTGCTTAAGGTCATTCAACTAGCCAATGGCTAGGTCAGGATTTAAATCCACCGCTGTTTGAAACCAATTGGCATGTTTCTTCCACTCTGTAGAAATGGGGTGGGGGCATGCCTGATATTCTCTGGTTGCACAAAGAAGGAAGGGAATCCAACTCCACATGTTCCCAAGGATGATTCCTGTAAGGCAGAGATCAAACATACCTCCATCTTCCAACCTTCTTTACACAATTCTATCATCAACCATCCTTCCCACTGTACTCTACTTCTCTGATGAGCTCAGTGATCTGTTGCAATGGACACATGGAACGGGTTACCATGAGTCAGGTTCAGAAAACATTAAAGATACAGTTCTTTTTCCATAGCAGAACTCTTCTTATCCATACCACATGCCACATCTGGTCCTCATCCTCAGTTATGAGACCTCTGCCTCTTTTGTGGGCCAGTCAGTCCATTGCTCTACCTCATAGTGTCTGTGCTGCTCCTGTGCTCTGTCTCCTGATCGTGGTATTCCAGCCTCTTGGGTCTCGGCCACTCTGCTGTTGGCTCTTCTTTATTGCTGGTTGCTGCGTTTCACCGTTCCTGCTTCTGAGATGGCTCACTTTTATCCCCAACAGAATGACAATACTAACCAATCTCCAACTTGGAGTTTGCTATACTTATTTGCACGATTCCACCCAGGAAGTTGGTGGGAGTTACTAAGATTGTGGATAGAAGAGCCACATCAAGTGATTTTGCTGCACCTTCCATGCATACCACAGAAAAACACAGATGTGAATCTTAAAAAGGAGCTGGCAAGAGTTCCCCAGCACTAGAATTCTCTTCTCCATTCAATAATAAAGCCATATTACAGAGCCACTTCAAGAGAAAGGAAAATACAATTCATCAAATTGATGTGTTGTGTTCTTGTATTAAGAATTTTACCTTCAAAACAAAGTGTTTCAAATTCAAGGTGGTAATGTGTATGC
>NW_022103896.1:45891197-45898351 GCF_000313985.2 Echinops telfairi | reverse complement strand
AATTTCCATTACCTCAAAAGAAACTATTTGTACAAAAATCACAATCCCAAAGTTATCCAACTACTCTAATTTTTAAATTCTTCTTTTGATACATTAGAATATACATCATTTAAAAATCTGATAAAGTGTTTAGCTAAAAATGTATTGTGTTATGTTACATGCAAGACATATGAAAAAATAATAACTGGGATTTTCCATACTCCCCAGACATGCCTTTTTTACTGCGAAGCATGTCGAAACTAGCCATCAGCACACAGAGTCATACATTTAACCTGTGATCCCAGGGAACAAAAGCATCCCTCCAACTCTCTTCTATGCTGCCACCTCCTCAGGCTTTGCAGCCTGCGAAGCAAGACAACAGACAACATTCCTTAAGCTCCCAAGTCTTATGTATTGTATTGTTTTAATGATGTACAATTGATTCAATGCCTTTGAACTTCCTCTAAACATCAGAACCACTTAGGATCATTAAGATGCTTTCAGAATGCAGAGAATGTATCCCCCAAGTACTCTTTGCCAGGCACTGTAGATTGAACATCGCCTCTGCTCCAGCCAGCCTGGGTGTCAGCTCATTACCGTAAATGACTAACGTTAGAAATGGTGAATCGCCAAGATGGATTATGGAAAACGTTTACAAGAGGAATTATTAGGTACAGTGCAATTATTTATTATGGCCCTTTTAGCCATGCATGGTCTTGTGACTCACACAAAGTGATGAGGTAGGACTATGTAAAAAGTTGCTTGTGACCAATTTAGGGGATTAGACAGCATTGCTAATAATGCAAATGGGTGCATGGGACTTCTGAAGGGGTAGGACCATGCAAGTAGGATATCAAGAACCCTAAAAAAATGATTGGTCAGTCTTGCCATTCCCACTGTGTTTAAAATAGCCAATCCCAGAGAAGAACAGAATGGATTGCATCCTTTGGGCCTGCTGGAAATGTAAACCTAGAGCCAGGAACCAGAGAGAAATTGTATCATGAGAGAGGGCAAGATGGTGAGAAGCGGTCGTAGAGAAACACTGGCAATGCAACAAAGAAACCAGCACAGGAAGGTGTGTTCCGCTTGCTGGCCCACAGAGTAAAATAGCTGCAGTGGGTGCACTGCCCCGTGGAGCGAGAGGCCTGGGCGTGCCTAGGAAGCAGGACTCTTCCCAGAGGATTGAGTACCTCAGGCACACAGCTAGAGCTGAGGGCCTTCTGGCTGAGGCTCACTGGTGGAGTAGAATGCTTTTGGGCATTTGTTGGTAGAGCTCAACAGCTATAATACTTGGCCAACGATCCAAGCTGGAGGCCAGAGGGAGGCCTCCCTGTAAACATGGGTTTGCAAACAAGAAGAAGCTGTCTTGACCACAGAAAACCATCCTGAGTCCTTTCTGCTCCTGAATTAGTTATACCCTGTTACTTTCCTAGTAAACTCCATGACTGTGAGTGTGGTCTGGAGTTCTGCACGGCCATCTCAACTCATTATCAGACCCAGGAGAGAAGTAGACAGTGTGGAAGAA
This sequence comes from Echinops telfairi, assembly GCF_000313985.2. NCBI lineage: Eukaryota > Metazoa > Chordata > Mammalia > Afrosoricida > Tenrecidae > Echinops > Echinops telfairi. The sequence continues at coordinate 45,896,847 of NW_022103896.1, read as the reverse complement.
TGGCTCGTGTCAGAATTGGTTTAAAGAAACTTCAGAGGATGGAAGGATGCTTGCCTCTTCCCCATCGGAATCAGCTTTGGGCTGATATTGATGGTGGCTCTCCTCGCCTGTTGTGACGTTCAAAGAAGTCAGGCATTGCCGCATCACCGTTTTGACACTAGGTCATGTGTCAGCAGAGTGTGGGAGATATTCATGTAAGAAGAAAAGTATCTGGAGTTCGGAAAGAACCTGGCTCTTGTTCTAATGCTCATCTTGCTGTGTGGGGTTGGAAGTTAAAATAAAAGTGATCACGTCTCGGATTTCTTTCCTTGAAGGACCTCGCTTCTGAGGCGTGGCTCAGTTTGTTTTAATATATAAAACACCATGGGAGCCAGTAGCCGACGGAGGCTGGCTCATAGAAGCTGTATTTGGCCTTGATGAACAATGCTAAGAAGCAACCCTTGTGTTGGGAACCGTTTGAGGGGATTGCCGAACTGCTGCAGCGAAGGGCAAGGGGATGCCGGGGACTTGTAGGAGTGGATCACATCAGAAAGCTTTATGTTGGTAGAAACTGTGATTTTAAAATTAATTAAACATTTTTGAATTGTCATTCAACAAGTCATATAGGAAAATGAAATACATTTTAATACATGTATCCATGACATACCTAATTATTATGTGGTGGAACTTTTCGAACTTTCACACACATGCCTTAGACTTGTTAAATTTTTCAAAGTTGCCCCCCCTTGAGGTTTATCTTTTTTTTTTTCCTTTGAGGTTCATCTTAACCTGATTTTGCTTTTGTTAAAAAATTAAAATACAAAGCTATAGGTAGTTTCAGAAAGTATCCTATAAGTAAGTCAGTAGTTTCGAAGTTTTGAAAACTCTGATTCATAATAAGAATCATATTTTACATTGTGACCAGACTAAACAACAAAAACAAGCCAACTCAATGCCACTGAGCCAATTCCACCTCTGAGTGACCCTATAGGACAAGGTGGAACTGCCCCTGTGGGTTTCCGAGACTATAACTCTTTATAGGAGTAGAAGGCTCTGTCTTTCTCTCTCAGAGCAGCTAGTGGTTTTGAACCACTGACCTTGCAGTTAGAAGCCCAATGAGTAATCCCCCAGGGATCCTTTTACATTGCAACAGAATATATATATATATACATATATATAACACATTTAATTAAGCAATATTACTTACTTTCAATAAGTAATGAATGAAGAAATGAAGCAGCAACATAACCACACAGTGATGTGTGCAGTCAATACTATTTACCTAGAATATTTAATAACATAATGCAGTGCTTATAATAAAACAATATAATGAAATATAGAAAGAAACGTGCATAGTATGACATGATTTACAATTACTAGCCCAACACTACCTAAAAAATTAGGTCATTAATGCAATTTTTCCTGAGGACTCAAAAGGAAGGATATTTTTAAAGTGAACAGGGTCCAACTCATATTTACTTTCCCCCCAAACAGAACATATCTTATCAAGGGGGAGGGGGGGAGAAAAGTCTTATAAAACATAATTTGGAACAGCCAAAATTTCCTAATAAATTCAGACTCTGCTCACAACCAATTCAGAAGATTCAAAGCACAAGTCTTAATTAAAATAACAACAGTCACAACTGTTAAGTACCTGCATTCAGAAATACTCTCAATGCTTATCCAAAAGAAAAATAAAGCTAGAGTGATCTATAATTTACGCTGTGCAACTAAGGAGAAATATTGAGTTACTTTACTACCCATTTATTCATTGATTTATCTAAACATGCATTATCTTTGAGCCCCTATGATATACATGAGACTTTTTAATTGGGCAAGGAGATCCCAAAGACGAATAAGAAAGAGCCCTTATCATTAAGCAGCTCAAAATCTGTTGTACGATGTGGGCCAGTAAACGCTGACAGTGAATAAGATGGGTTCACTAGAGTTGTCCAGGAAGGGCTGTGCGGACTATGACTCTGTGGGTCTTGGGTAAAATGGAGAAAGGTCCACAGAATGACTGGGAGGTTGCCAAGTAGACAAGGGCCAGAAAGGAATTCCCAAGAGAGAGAAGATCAGGTGAAGATCTGAGAGATGGAAGAGGATGCGCCGAGCTGGGGAACCCTTGCCTTGCAGTTTGACCGACAGGGCACTATGCTCCCCGGGGAGGGAAGGGAGAGTAAGCAGGCATAAACCCAGTGTCTTTCACGCTGCCCTGCAGGAACTCCAGTTCTTCTGGAAGAAGCGGAGAGACGTCCGGTAATCAGGGCTGCCGAGCGCCAAGGTCCCGTTTGTGTTTTAGAGCAATTATCCCGGGTGGGTTAGAGACAAGGAGACAGATTGAGGACTTGGGCTTTGACCTGAGGACACTTGTTACTGTCAGATCAGCTGAAACAGACCCTGCCCTCAGTGAAGCCAAAGTCCAATTTCTAGAATTGACAACGGCAATTTGTAGAGAAAAGCACTTCCTTCAGGTGAACGTGTTCCGTGTGCCAGCACTTTGACAGAAAGAGAAATGCTGGCTCCCTGGAAATAATTTATCCTCTTCCTCTGCCACTGGGCTAAACAAAGAAGGACGAAAGAAGTCAAGGTTCTAAAAACATAAAATGCAAGGCAGATCCAAGGGGATATGGCAGAGGATTCAGCAACCGCCACCCTTAAGCAAAGAACAGTAATGAAGAAATGAGGTTTGGCAGCCCAGCCAATAGGATATTAAGGAAATTAATCCAGAAGGGATATCATGCCCTGAAAAAAACCTGATGAGCCAAGACCAGGATTAGATGGGAGAAAGGGGGAGCCAGCAGGTCAGAGCCTTCTCCCCCCTGCCCTGCCCCTCTGACGGCGGCCAGATTGAAGGCCGCAGTGAAGGAACCAGGTCTGAGAACAGGCAGACCAAAGAAAGGGTTCAGCAAAGTAATTGTAAGTTCTTACTCTGATTACTCACCCTTTCCTCTGGGTTTGGCTGTTGTGAAGGCAAAGAACGGGGTGTGTTTTAATGTGCTACCCTAAGAGTAGAGCTGGCTATGGATGACAATCGCCTGGATCGTCATGAAGTTTCAGTCGTCTCGAGACCCATTTTCACTGACTTTGTTTTTCCAGCTTAAGATCAGAGCTACTTCTGAGACTCAGAACTTTAATATCATTTACGTTGATGGGTTTCCCCCTCTCTTTCTAGAATGGACTTGAGTGCAATAGGGAATTAAGCTGAAGTCATTAAATTATTTCTACTGAGCTCTTCAGAGAACATTTCTATCCAGCCAGCCTAAAGTTAGTGAACACTGTACTAATAAATTGTTAATACTAAAGCCTTTGGTATTTGTCTGAGTTTTTAATGATTTTTCCACCTCATTAAGTAGACTCTTATTTTCTTGTAATTCTTTATGTTTGAAACTGAGATGATCTTGTTGGTCTAAGAATACTCTGCTGACCAAGAGCCCTCAAAAAAACAAAAACAGAAACCCAAACTTTGTAATCTTGTAATGACATGGATGTAAATAAGGGAAACTCGGATTCATAGACAAGCCTAAATAATCGTGTCAGATACCAGGGTTATCATATGTGAGCAGGTTTGTATGATCGGCACGTTATTTGTGAAGAGTTGTTCCTTGGGCCCCAGTGCCGGAGCTCTCCTTGGGAAACTCCAAGAAGTCATTCAAGCTCAAAAATTTAAAAACACTTATCCTGCCTCATCAATCACGAAATGTAATTATCAAAAGTTTCAATTCTGGAAGAAGAGGCAGAATAAAAATAAAAAATGTGACTTACTGCACTCTGCCACAGAACAGGAAAAAAGGCATATCACAGTGTGCCCGTTTAGATTTATTTTTCAATTAAAATATCTTTCCAGTTCCAGTTCCACACCTGCTTTCTAGAATTTTCACTGATGCACAGTCGTGCCGCCTACCTTCCTCTAATCGCTGTACTCCGCTACCTGCCCACAATGAAATAAACCATTTCCACCCAACTCCCTACAGATACCCCTTTTCCAGAAGTGGGCCTTAAGGCAGCCACAGCAGAAGACGCGCCTGGGGAGTCTCTTTCTCTTGGGCTGGCCACAGTGAGAACTGTCTCCATTTCCTGTGGGAGAGGGACACTGGCTCAGCTTCCAGTCAGAGCTGGCTGCTGGAGAACTAATTACTAGTGTGAGCAAAAAGGAAACAAGACAGACTAGATTCAGGTCAATGTGTCTTCCTCCATTGTTTACCTTTGATTTTAAATCCATACAATGGCAGAATTGACATTTGCAGCTCGCGACTGCATTCATTTGCGAGGTTTTATGCTATTTTATTTTCAGGGTGAAAATATTTGAGGAAGCATTTATCATTAAGGCCTTGGCCTTTGCTCCTAAAGCCTCTGCCTCACAAGTGCAATAGCAAAAGCTGCTAATTAAAAGAGGGAAAACAACCGAGAATCAAACACAAAAGGCCACCCTTTCCTCCTTGACGGAGAACAATAGCACTAAGTGCTGACAGTGCTCTGTCTCAGCCCTCTTCTTAAGCGGAAGGCTGCTCTGCCCACACAGGTGGGGACACCTGTCTTAAGGATAGGACCCCTGGTGGCCTGGCGGGTTACATATTAGGCTGCTAACCACAAGCTGGAACCCACCAGCCTCTGAGGAAGAGAAAGAGGGATGTTCTGTTTCCTGAATGATTTACAGCCTTGCCAACCCACGGGGGCCAGTGCTCTTCCGTCTTCTAGGGTCACTATGAGCCAGTATTGGCTGGAGGGCAGCGGAGTTTTGTTTGTTTGTTTAAGAATATGAAGGAGTCCCTATGTGGTGCCAACAGCTTGTCTGCTAGCCAAAATGTTGAGGCGTGGATTCTACCCAGTCACTGCTACACTGCTGTCTCTGGGCTTGCTTCCTCCGTGGAGCTGGCCATTTCCTCCCTAGAGCCTTTTCACAACTGCAATAGCCAGGCAGGACAAGGACAAGCAGTTGTTTAGTAAGCAGAGAGACCCTTCTAGAGAGCAAAGGTGGTGTCCTCTCAAGTTAAGTGAGACCCTGGTGTAAGGACAAAGCGCTCCTTCTGATAGGAGAATGGTGGCAGTGTTCCACTGGCTCATTTAAGTCCAGACTGAGCCCTTTCATTGGTCTTAACTTTTTTGTTCTGATGGGTCCGTGGAGTCTCCTGTGGACTGGACCCCAGTCACTTTTGTGGATTGGTCCTTTGGACAGCTGCCTGAATTCTGGATGATCGCACGAGGTGGTGGGCAGCTCAGGAAGAAATCATCCTTTGGTACAGTGGGTAAACGCTGGGCTGCGATCCACAGGGTCGGCAGTGGGAAGGTGCCACCCACCCCGCAGGAGGACTGGGCTTTCTAGGCCCATCCACAGTGACAGTCTCAGAAACGCACGGGGTCGCTGCAGTCAGCATTGACTCATGGCAGTGAGCTTGGTTTGGGTTAGCTGTTGGAGGTTTGGTGCTCAGCATCAGGTCTGACTCTAAAAGGACTTCAAAAAAAGGTCTGTGGGCTTCTTCTTAAAAAAAAAAAATCATCCTTTGAAAACTCTAGAGACACCATGCTGCTCTGACTCCCGTGGGGTTACCCTGAGCTGCAGGTGGCTCGGGAGCAGCTAGCGATGGTTTTTTTTTGTTTGTTTTGTTTTAACATTTTATTAGGGGCTCATACAACTGTTATCCCAATCCATACACACATCAATTGTGTAAAG
>NW_022103896.1:45886775-45890605 GCF_000313985.2 Echinops telfairi | reverse complement strand
AGCATCTTCGCCGGATGCCCTCAGCTTGCTCCTAGAAGGCACACTGGATGAAGGTCAATGACAGCAGGACAGAAGAAGGTCTCATGGAGAGGTGGCAGCCCAGAGAACATGGCATTCCTTCCTTCCTCCTGCCCTGAGCTGAGGTTCTGCTGACCCTTAACCCAATCCTCACACTTGCTCCTTGTGAATCATTCTCTGGCCCTCCTCCAGCCCTGAAGCGAGATTTAATGAGATGCCACTTGTGCTTCCATTCAGTGATGTTCCGGTTTTCCAATTCATCCCAGTGGGTGAAGAACGTGTCCTCTCCTTCCTCACTGCGTTGGGAACATCTTTTGGAGCGACTGGTGCCCTCCTTATTCCGCCACGCACCCTCTGTCCCTGACACAGTATTCACTGAACTGCTATACGTATTGGAATTTGGCAAATCAAGAATGTTTTGGAAACTTCAATTTCTTGGCTAATTAGACATAAAATTAGGAAAGTGGTTGAATGACAAATATTAAACTCAGAGTCCTCCTCAAACTGTATAATAATGTGTAGAGCAGCGGGATTCTTTATTCCCTTCCTCTGAAAATATAATTATAGTGTGAGAAATGACTAGAAGAATCATCCACTCCATTCTCCACTGCCTCCAGGTAGTTTATATTAAATTATCTCAGGCAGATGAAAATCTATTCTCCTTTTTTATTTCCAAAAATGAGGTTGTAATTCTACCATTCTAGTATGAAAAAAAAAGGTTTCTGTTAAGCACTTTGACCTTACTTCTTCTCTAAAGCATACTTGGTGTATTTTAAGTTGAGGCAGAATTAGTGGAATATGATTCTTTTTGCTATAGTTTCACAAGTTATATATAGATATAAATGTAACATATAGAAATGTAATAGAAAAGTAGCCATATGCATGAGTATATAATATATTTAGTTAGTTTAAATATAATATTAATATAGCTAGTTTAAATTTTAACATCTTAGCATTTGTTTTTGACCCACTTTTAATGTGTTATAGTTTGTGTTATTTTCTTCTTTCCTTTTGATTGGGTTTTTGTGTGTTTTATTTGGTTGTTATTTGGGGGGGATGTTGTATGATTTTCTTTCTAAGAAGTCCAGGATAAGTAAATCTTTAGAGATAATAACTAGATTAATAAGTTCATAGGGGTATGGCAGGGAAGGTTCAGTGGGGGCCAGGGGGGATGGAAAGCTAATAGCCATGAGTACAAAATGAAGAAAGTATTTTTAAATTGTAGAGATGATTGTACAACTCTTTTTAATATGTTCAGCCCAATGAGCTGTATGGTACACATATTATATGTCAGTAAAATTGTTAAAAGGGAAAAAAAGAAAAAAATGCTATGAAGATTCTAGTTCATACATGCTTGGTTTATCCCAAACAAAACACGTTTAAATACATATCTTTGATCAGCATATAAGCTCCCCCAGTGACGCACTTGACCTGCTCTCCAGAGGGTGCCTTTCAAAAAAAGCCCTCATCCAAACCGTGGTTTCCAGGGAGATCTGTTGGTTCAGTAAAATTCAAGGTAAAGAGATCAGCTCATAAGATTATGGCAACTGTTTTTGGAGATCCCAAAAGGGTAATCTTGATGGATCTCGATGGACACAGGAGGATCTCTGGATCTTATTCTGAAGACGTTTTAGGAAAATGAAAAACGGCATTGGAGAGAGAAAGGCTAGGAAAGTTGTTTGGAGAAAGGCGACACCCAATCTTGTTCCCTCACTCTGAACTCAGAGAAGGTTTTAAAGAACCCGGATTCGAGTCCCTCGAGGAGGGCCCGGTTTTGACAGGTGTCACCGAAGAGCGCAGAATTCTTCTGTGGAAGTTCGAGAGAAGGAAACACCATCCTCACAAGTGTCTAGACCTAGATGGAGGGGACATCTCCAAAACAGCTCTCTGTAGTTTCATAGTCTTGTTTAATAGCACTATGATTTTATAATGATATCTTTTACTTACCTTCATATCTACATAGGTCAGAAAGATACATAGATCAATGTACATACATAGATTATAGATTCACATTTGAATCTATTTAAGGAGACTTGGTGATGCAGTGGTTAAAGCACTAGGTTCCTAACCAATCAGTCAACAGTTCAGAGGAACCTGCCCCTCTGAGAAGAAAGATGTAGCAGTCTGCTTCTGTATAGATTATAACCTCGGATATAACAGGGCAATTATATTCTGTCCTATAGGGCCAGAATCAACTTGATGGCAGATTATAGATGCTGAAACCGTCTAGTAAGAGGACAAAATTTGATCATTGTTTCAATCATGGGTGTCTTCTAAATATTTTACTGTGTCTGAAATTCCAAGGTGTAGGAGTTTATATATTTATCTACTTTTTTTCTGTTGCCATAAGGAAGCCTGGTAGCACTATCAGTAAGTGTTGACCTGCTAACCTCAAGGTTGGCAGTTCAAATGCACCCACTGCTTTGCAGAAGAAAGAGAAAACTTTCTGCTTTTGTGAAGATTTACAGCCTGGAAAATCCTGTATAGAGTCACAAGTTGGAAATGACTTGATGGCAGGTAGATGGTTGGTTTGGGTAGCAAATATAAAATAAAGAAGATCTTGCATTTGAATTTGTAAACATCATTCTTTTTTGACACCTGCAAAGAGTAATTCGAATAAGGAAAGGGAAAAAAATAGAACCTGGGGACTGACAGATGCAGAGAAAGGTGGAGCATGGAATGGGGTTGTTACAGTGAAGCGCTGAGAGATTCAGGAAAGTAGGGACCCATTAATTGAGACTCTCCCACCTCGGTGATGGATGAGGAGTTAGTGTGACAAGATCCTGGGCACACAGACAGAGCTCCAGGCTAAGGGTAGGAGAGCGGTTCTCTGGATACCACCGCCTACACTTCTCCTCCAAACAGTTTATTTAGTATGAGTTCCCAATGCCTGTCTCGTGTCCTTGTTTTGGTCTACAGTTAGATTTAATGAATGACTTCCCTTTCTGCAGATATCTCTCTCCCAAGACCAAACTGGCAGCAAAAAGTTTCGAGGAGCTCTGCTTTGCCATACCAGTTAGTTTTCCTTGTGTCAGCGCCTGCTCAATAGCAACGACCCATCTGTCAGAGCAGAACGGTGCTCCATAGGTTTCTCAATAGCAGGTTTTTCCAAAGTAGCTCACCAGACCTTCCTTCCGAAGCACTGCTGGGTGAACTAGAACCTCTAACCTTCTGATTGTTTAGCCACTGAGTGCAGTAAGCATTCATACCAACCAGGTTACTCCATACTTAGTCAGACATCCAACTCATAGCGATCAGCCTTGACATCTTCTAGTCCCCAGGTTTTTTATTATTGCTATCCTAATTGTTCTTCACAAGGATGATTAACGATGTCTATAATAAAGGTAAATATAAAATTCTTATGGCTTACAGAAGCCAACCAACCAACCAATTGCCATTGAGCCATAGCGACCATATATACATGGTTTCCATATATACAAACCTTTATGGAGCCAGGCAGTCTCATCTTCCTCCCGTGGGGTGGCTGATGAGTTTGAGCCACTGAGCCAGGGGTTAGTAGGCCAAAGCCTATCTCACAGTGCCTTAAAAGAAGGAAAGCCAGGAGAAGAAAAACAGCAGCATTTGGGGATTTTTTACTAACTGAAATGTACCCTTGAGAAAGTTGTATAAAAGCACTAATCTCCAGTACTCATGAACGCGACCTTACCTGGAAAAATATTTGCATGGATGCAACTAGTCATAACATCAAGTCATACTGGGGTAGTTGCTGTCACACATCCTCCAGTCAGTGGGCCTTAATTCAAATGGAGCTTGTAAAAAGAGGAGAGACGCAGAAAGGTAGATGCAGAGGG
>NW_022103896.1:45883526-45885856 GCF_000313985.2 Echinops telfairi | reverse complement strand
AAACGTTTACAGTGCAGTAAAATGTTATGAGGAGTTTACAGACTGCCAACTCTGACTTACAACTCAAAGGCTGTAAGTGTGCTGTGCCACCCATTCTGTGCTCATTAAAAGACTGGGTTTTATATTTTACTCTAAAAATACTTACAGGTGTGTTGTAAACATAGGGGTTTGCATTTTCTGGTGAGGCCTTTATAATTTTTGCTTGTAGAGTATTTTATTATTTCTAGCCAATAGGATTTTTGTTTTTCTGGTCATGCATAAAGGCATAAGTTGGGTAAAACTAGCTTACTTCCCCCAGAATTGATGATCAGATCCCACGTGGGAGTTTTAGAGTTCCTCTTGTGAATGATTTGAGTGAAGGCTTTTGTTCTTCTGAGCAGGCAGGAGGGGCCATGTCTTACCTCTCTCTTCTTACCCCCTCATAAGAGCTTTTAAGTTATTCATCATGGTGTGCATTATTCAACAGCTGTGACAGACCGTTCTCCCATCAATTGAAGTCACTAAAGTGAGGACTGGAAGCCACTGAGAGTAGAGAGGTTGTAGAAAGAGTCTGCTCGGAGCCAACGTTGCCTCCACCTGAGAAGTAGAAGATCAGAGCCACCACCTGGGCCACCTCTCCTCCATTGTCTGTAGCAAAGTAGTCATGGACTCCACCTTGGTCCCGGTACTTTAGATGGGTATAGTGACCTACTGCTCCACCGTGGGCGCATCCACAACACGTCTCTGCAAGCCCCACACCATGGACCAGCCATGATCATGATAAAAAGTAAACAGTATAGCTGGCCACCCAAGAGCAAGAGTCCACCTGATGAAACATGGGAGAGCATGCAATCGTTCGGATTCTAGTCATTGGATGGTAGACTTTCCAGGGAGAAAATTCCTTCTATATTGAGATAAATCAAGAGAGTTTTCTAAGAGAATATAAAAGAATGTTTGGTTAAGTCAATCGTGGGCACCATGCAACCAACTGCTTGTACATCATGGTCCTGCCAGTTCCTGGGGAGGTATTTCTCTGGGCCTCAATGTCCTCACTTGTAAAATGGAGTCAATGGTGAGTTATAGGATGTTGTGAAAGTTACCAGAAAAATATATAAATAAAGCCCTGAGTATTAAGTTCTGGGCACACCTTCTACATTCAATAAGCATGCTAGCTATTTTCCAGTTGTAGGTTGAGTCTTGCCTTTAGAAAGAAAGAACTCGGCACCTAGTTTCATGGATGTTACTTCAAACACCCTCTAATACTGAAAGGAGTTACTGAGCCATGCTTTTCAACTCCCTACAGACGCATTACAAACAATGGCAAGGAAATTGGGTAGATTTGAATTCAACCTTTCAACCAGTCTGAAAATGATTGTTTCCAACTTTTTCCAAGTTCTATTTTCCAAACAGCAATGGGCCTTTTCTCATCCTGAGAGAGGGGGCGGAAAAAATCCCCAAAACAGAGGCAGCATCACTGGCCGTGTCAATGGATTCTGTGGGTCATGGAAGTAAACGACAAAGCTAATACAATGGAGCTGAGAAATTGCTAATGTAATCAGATTTCTGAACAAGCTCTGGCAATGGTCCCTATTGCACAGCACCAAGGGTATTTTTCTAAACCGCTCATTGCTTTCAACGGCCCCATTATAAAACCAGCTAAAAGTGAGAAAAGCAAATTCAGCAGCAACCTGTCTTGTCAAGACAAAGAAACCTTCCTCCCTGGGAAGCTGTTTGCTGAGAAATGTTCAGCACCGAATAAATCCTATTTGAATGCTGCCACTCCTAGAAGTCGTAGAAAGAAAGATGCGTGTAGGAAATGGTATCTGGAGGAGAGCCTCAGAGAAAGCCTTGCCTGCCTTCCCTCGAGTCCACACAAAAGACGTTTCAGTAAAGGAAGGGAAACTGGTGAGATTCCCTCCCCCTGGCCCTTTAACATAATATGTACTTCTCTGAGAAGACACTAAAAAGCGTACCTGGCCAACTAAGTAAAAGAGACAAGCAAGTTGAGAATGTCCTTAAGTTCTTGTCCTGCAAATGGTAGATACTTACCCCAAATCCCTACTGCCATTGAGTGGGTCCTAGCTACAGTTTCTCAGGATATAAATTTTAGGAGCATATATAGCCTCAATCTTTCTCCCCAAAAGTGGCTTTGAACTTCTGACCTTCTGGCTAGCAGTCCAATGTTTATCTGACAAAGCTATTTGGGCTCCTAGTAGATAATTAATATATTTTTTATGCTTTTGTATGTAAGGTGATGCATATGCCCGAATTACCCTGGACAATTCCAGGCTACATTTGTAGGCTGAATAAAGGTATTTAATGTCTCCAAAGTGTTCCAGCCTGGACAGGAA
>NW_022103896.1:45880740-45883256 GCF_000313985.2 Echinops telfairi | reverse complement strand
AACTTTTTCAGAACTGATCTATCAATAGACGAATACCTATTGAGTGTCTTTTATGTAAAAAACAAGTTGATTCTCATTACCAAGCAGTTTATATTCTGAGACATACTTGGGAGCTTTCATTTGATTGAAAATAGAGTCTGTGTGTGCTTTCTAAATGAGTTTTATAAGCCAGTTTGATTTTATATAAGGTATAAGTATATAAGGTCTTCCAATGGCCGTGCCAATGAGCCATCTTCGAGACTGGAAAAGATGCCAGCCTGGGTATTTGTAGATCTGGGTTCTCTGCCCAGTGGCTAATTAGCCATGGAACACTACGGAAGCCTGTTCACCTCATCCATAAAATAAGAGCTTTGGACAAGCTAATCTCTGAGGCTCCTTTCAGCTCTAAAATTCTATGATCTGATGAACCATCTCTTTTCAATTGATTAAAACGAGTGCTCAGAGATTTCCTAAAGTAAACAAGCCAGGCACAATTCCAATTGGTTTTGTTTTCCTATTTTCCTTTTCATTCAATTTCCCATCTGAGAGCCTGAGGAGGGATATAAAGTAAATATTTCCAAATTGTCATTTAGAAATGACACCTGAAATCTTAGCCAGCTAGAATACCTTATATGGTATCATTTCTAAGTCATCCAGACCCAGAAATGCACAAGGAAACGGTCTGTACAAAAAGGTATCAGCTTTGGCCACACAGTTTCAAGCAACTTTTATTTTGTTATCTTATAAATTTCAACTTGCAGGATTAAATGGCCAAAAAGGATTGATGGAAAAAAAAACTCTACTGGTCCTGTCACCAACTCAGGGATGGTCAGTCTCTAACCTTCTTAATGTTGCTGGCGAGCGGGTTTCTTAGTAGATGTTCAACAGCTCTCAGCATCAATGACCCCATTTGTTGGCTCAGTGATTTAAAAGAAGCATTCTATTTCCCATGAAGATGGCGCTTCAGTGTGCTCTAATCCATAGGGATTCCTGTGGCAGAATCCTTCAACTGAATAGAGATGTCTGGCTCAAGGAATTTTTATTAGAGAAATGCTCATATTCAATTTTTGACAGACAAAGACACAAAAATCTTAAAATCATATGGTAGGTGCCAAAATAAAATCATTGCAATGAGTTTATTGTCTTCTTTTGTAAATTTACATTCTTTGAAAGTATTCTAACTTCACCATAAAAACTGTAAATCCAATCTTGGTGACATCAGAAAGGAATTTGCATTTTGATTTTGGATACAGCTGGTGGCCAATGTATTTATCTTGGTAGTGAGAGAGGGCAGCTGGGGGATAAAAATAGTGGTTAATATAAAAGAATCAGCTCAGTTTACAATTTGGATAGAAATGAGTGAATATAGAGGGCAGAATTGAAAGGCTATGCACTCCACAGGCAGCAGGTGTAAGAACAGAAGAAACAAAGTGGAGAATTCACCAAAAACAAACACACATAAGTGACCCTAAGACACCCTTTAGAGTTTAGAGCTTACAACTCTTGAGAACACTGTTCTGTATCTTTTTGTGCCAGATAGAATCAGCTGCAGGATTCTAGAGGCCAAGGCGAAAATGAAAATTGTTCAAGAACTATTAAGAAATCCAAGATGGTGTCAGCAGAACATTAAACGAAGATTGGAGCCTACTAAGCACAGAAGAAAGCCTCATATCCATGCAGCCAGGCATGTCCATACCTAGTATATGAGGGGGTATCCCCCCAAAGTGGAATTGTACTGGGCAGGGCAGAGCTTTTGTGGTACGCATTGAGCGATTTGCTCTGAGTTAGTGCACCCAGTGACATCACCTGGGCAGGTTATCTCTGGTCATAGTGATGTGTGTGTGTGTGTGTGTGTGTGTGTGTGTGCCCCTTTCACTAGAACCTCGGTTTTTTGTGATGGTCAATTTAACAGTGTGCAGCTGTGAAATTTTGCTTCCTGCTTGGGAAAAATACCACAGAAAAGGTTGTAATGTTGAACACGGCTTACAAGGACAGCGCTATGGGAAAAACCCAAGTGTATGAGTGGTTTTCTCATTTCAAAAGAGGTGAAATGTTGATTGATGACAAACCTCTATCTGGACATCCTTCAATTTCCCAAACTAAATGAAAATATCTACTCATAGTGTATTTGGAGTTCATTCCACCAGGTCAGCCTGTTAATCAGTTGTCTATTAAGAGATTCTGAAAAGATTGCATAACAGAGTGTGACCAAAAAGGCCTGATTTGTGGCAGACGGGAGACTGGTTGTGCCACTACGACAATGAACCTGCTCACAAAGACATCTCGGTGCACCAGTTTTTGGCCAAAAAAAGCATGCCTCTCTTGCCCCACACACCTGACATACTTACCTTGCTCTATGCAACTTCTTTTTGTTTCCATGTACTAAGAGGGACATGAAAGGATGGCGATTTGACGATATAGAAAAGGTGAAGAAAAAAACAAGGGAGGTGCTGTCAGCCATAGAAACAGATAAGTTTGAAAAATGTTTCCAAGAATAGAATCACAGATTTGACAAATGTATAAAGTGCAATGGAGAG
>NW_022103896.1:45878846-45879688 GCF_000313985.2 Echinops telfairi | reverse complement strand
ATAAGCCATGATTGTAAATATGTTTGCTCTGTCTACACTGACCTGGCTGCTGGGATCATGGCCCTCCAGGAGCATGCATGAGCAATTGCATGCTTTATCTTGTCTGATATCTCTTTAATTTTACCCCTCAATTACACAACCGCCCCTTGGAACCATTCTATTGTGGGGGCTGGTACCCCACATAACTCCTACAATTTCACTGAGTTCCATAATAATCCTGGAGGTATAGACCATTCTCCAGGCTTTACATATGACCCTGAAGCTTGCATCAGTGTTTCACTCAAGGTCAATAAGGTAGGTAGAGGCCAGATCTCCTAGCAACAAGTCTAATGATTTCCATGCCCCAACCCAATTATCCTCTTTACAACTTTCAAAGGTCAGCAAGCACTCAAAATTCTTCCTGAATGTCTCCAGGTCCTATTGACATTTTAACTTTACTCAGGTAAATCTCCTCAACATGTCCAACATGTTCCGTGTGTGTATTAATCACACAGTTTTAGGCACATAAATATTAGCTACAGTAATAAGCAGATGAAAATGGCACTCATTACAGTAATAATATGTTACAATATAAAATCTTACATGTTTAAAAACATTTTCATTCTTTTTTTTCCCTAGGGGTCTTTATTGATGGGTATTTTTTCCAGTGGTGTTTTTGCCAGTTTTATTTGCAGATAGTTCACAAATCAACACTTCAATAGTTCAGTCATATTAAGAAGAGTTGCTACAATCATCAGTATGACCCATTTTAGAACATTTTCTTATTTCTTGTACTCATCATGTTTAGATGCCCATTTCCCTTCAATCTCCCCTGCCATATTCCGAAGAAACCATTGATCCAG
>NW_022103896.1:45876388-45877952 GCF_000313985.2 Echinops telfairi | reverse complement strand
GTATCCCAAAGGTCTAGCAAAGTGTCCAGTTTCACTGATGTGAATGTGTATGAATGTCACAGCCATCGAAGTTGGAGTACCAAGATCGAAAGTAAAAATTTAAAGGTACCGTCTAGCTGATTTCAACTCACAGTGGCCCCACATGTGGCGAAGTAGAGCTGTAATCAATGGAGTTTTCTCGACTGTAATAGTTACAAAAGAAGATCAGCAGGCTTTTCTTCCACAGTCACTGGATGGATTTGAACCACCAACCTATCTGTCAGTAGATGAACATGAACCATTTGCACCACTCAGGGTAGTAGAGATAGAAGTAAATGTTAAATAGTCATAAGGGCCATGTAAGAAATCAACTTTCTTACAATTAATTCAAGAATACTCCATAATTAAAAAATAATATGTCATCAATATGGATGGAGAAGACAAAAAGAGGAGTTCTTTGCTCTACTTTGGATTCTCCATGGAATAACATTTCTGAATAATGGCCAGCATCAGGAGGTCTGTGGGTCCTCTTAATAAGAGAGACCATGTGAGACAATTCGACCAACAGATCCATTGAGGAGCCCTGGTGGGTGTCATGGATTAGTGTTGCACTGCTAACTGCTAACTCCAAGGTCAGGAGTTCAAATCCACCAGCCACTACATAGGAGAAAGACAAGAACCCACTCGATGACAGTGAGTGTGGTTTGGGGTTCTTGTTTTTTCCTTTGAATTTGGTTTAGAGTGTGTGAGGCGATTTTAATTGATATTGGCAAAACTAAAGCTTTGTCCTTTCTGTTTCCTAAGTAAATTCTTCAAAGGCAACCATCCTCTCTAAGACCATATCATAGTACACCCTGAAGGAAGAATGAGAAACAAAACTCAAAATCAATTTTTTAAAAATCAGACTACGACCCTGTTAACCCTCAGTTCTGAAACAGAACTCTGCCCCATGGTTCAATTTTCAACCAAACAATAGACAGACTGTGGAATAATTAGGTTTGTTTAGTGCCGACATGGCTTCCATAGGAACATGTGGGAGGAGTATAGCCATTCAATCAGGTCAAAACTTTATTAGAGGGCAACTGAGCTCAATAGCTCACTGGAGGCAGGCCTCTCCCTCTGTCTCTCTCACTGCTTCACCTTCCTGTTGAAGAGCCACTTGGAGCCACATTGATGGCATCCATAGCCCTGGATATGTGTCCACCACCATTGGATCTAAAAGACTTTGCACCCACCGGACTGTGATCTTATTGCATTCTGTATCCGGTAGCTGTGTGCATAGTATTGGACTTATGGACTTGATCTGGACTGGGCTGGGATGTCTGCTTGATATAGAATTGCTTCTTGATATAAAGCTCTCTCTTTTAACCATATATGAGTGTCCCTGGATTTGTTTCTCTAGTCAACCCAGCCTGACACACACTATATGGGCAACAATGACACTTGAGAAGTGGACCCACCATAAAATAATCAAAACGTAGCATTTACTCAAGAGCAAAGTTCAGCAAAACACTAAAGGCGCTGAAAGAATAGAAAAGGGTGCAGAGCAAGGAAGTCCCGAGGGAATACTAAAAATAGACTTTGG
>NW_022103896.1:45857082-45874874 GCF_000313985.2 Echinops telfairi | reverse complement strand
ATAATGATGAGGGCAACAAATGTACACATGTGCTTGACACAATGGATGTATATATGGATTGTGATAAGAGTTGTACGAGCCCCCAATAAAATGATTTTTTTTTAAAGAAGAAAGTTCAGAAGGGTTAGAAAAGGCATAAGGAAAACAGGAACTATTGGAAAGAAATGGGATAAGGGATGTTATAGTAGAGGGTTGTAATCAATGACGGGAACAAAATGTGTATAGATTTTTAAAGGGAAACTGATCTACTCTGCAAACCTTCATCCAACATGGGACAGCCAAGAGAGGGAAGCCTCTCTGTCCCCTGATGAACACACTTCAAAAGCCATTGCTGTCCAGTTGGATCTGCATCGCAGTGTGCAGACAGGGCAGAGGGGACGTGTCCATGGAGTTTCCAAGGCTGCAGTCTTGATGGAAGCAGGCTGCCGCGTCTTTCACCCATGGGGCAACTGGTGGGTTTGAACCAGAGACCTTTCGGTTAGCAGCGGAGTGCTTAACCACTGCCTCGCCAGTATAGCTCAGTTCTAATTGGGAGAAGAGAAACAATTCACGGGCCTGGTAAATTGCAATCCACATTGCAACTACTAGCAGCCACAGTTCAGCACAGTTAGAAGTCAATTAAGGGAGGCCCAGGATTAAGACATCATGGAGACTGAATGATCTCATACCAGCAGGAAAAAGTTGTTCCTTCAGTTCAGGTTCATGGTCTTTGGAGCCGAAGAGATTTCAAAGAAGAAAGAAAATATCAGCAATTGTGGGCTGCTGCTTTCTGTAAGAAAAGGAAACAAAGAAGAATCCCACCTAAACATATCACCAGCTCGTCAATATTCTTTAACTAGTGGATTTTTTTTTTAAACACACTTCAGGTACGAATCTCAAGCCCGTAGGTTCATGGAAACAGCTAAAAATACCCAATCCTGGGGTGAACCACAACATCCTGCCGTTCCCTCCATATGCTTTATTTTCTTTCCCTGTTTATGGGATAAAATAGGTGAAATAAAAGTAAAAGTTTAATTACAAGAAATAAAGAGTCAGCCGTGAAGTTCACAGCCAATTTCTGTACTTGTGTCACGTAGCATGTTTCCACGACACGACTGTAGGCTTTTGATTGTGCAATAAAATAATTCCGATGATAAAAACCATTAGTTTGCAGGTGCTCTACGGTTTGCGCAGAGAGTTTTGCAGGAGCTGGCACGCCGTTGATGAATGCGTTCCCCAACCCCCGCTCCTCTGCGAGGCATGTGGCTTCACACAGAATGGCTTTGCACACCTGCAGTAATTGAGCAAAACCAGAATGGGAGGCGAGGGGATCGAAGGAGTGCGCACCCTCTCTCTTTAGATGAAGGTTGCAGTGTTAATAAGTTCTCAAGCACAGAAAAGCAATGTTGTCATTTGCCCATTTTTGCCAATCCACATGATGACTAATTAACATGCGTGTTCATCAAAACTGCATAAAGGGAAGAAGTCGCATTCTGACCCTGTTCCAAAGTAAGAAGGAACAATGTGGCCTTTAACGTGAGTGCCCGGGTGATGCAAGTGCTTAACATACACAGCTGCTAATCAAAAGGTTGGATGTTCTAGTCCCCCCAGAGGTAAACAGAGGTGCCTTGGAAGAAAAGCCTAGAGATGTACTTCCAAAAATTCAGTCACTGAAAATCTTATGGATTAGAGTTCTAGTATGGCCCACAAATAATGCCTCCGAGTTGGGACTGCCTCCACAACAGCTAATTTGTGTGTTTGATTGCTTGGGTTGTTATTATGATTATTACACTATCAGTTGGTCAACAAACATTTCCTAGCTAAGTCCTTGTGGTGAGTTCTCTTCCTAAGCTTAAGAAATAATGAGGACGTGAACTCATGTTCCAAGCCCGCTGAATTCTTTTTACTGGGATCATCTTATACACCACTCCACATTTGCAGCCACCCAAAGAAGAGCTGTCTGCTAGACGTGTCAGGTTCAAAGAAAACCACCTCTGCACTCCAGCAAGAGAAGAGATACTTTATCATTTATAAAAGAATTCCATGAAGAAAATAATATATGACTTTAAAAAATATTAGTAGAATAACTTACTTCTTTCCATTGTCTGACTAGCCAGCCTTATCATGTGCCCACTCCCTCCAATACTCGATGCTCCTCCCCCGATTCACTCTTGCAGCATTTCTTGAGGGACTCATCACAGACAAACCTGACAGGGAGCATCCTTTTCTTTGTGTCTGAGGAAGAAGAGTTAGAAAGTCAGTTTACAGCACGGGCTCTCTTCTGGTTCCAGTCATTCCAGCTTCAAGACTTTCTCATGAGCTGATTTCCTCAAACCCTAGGTAGAGCTGGCCACAGTTGTGAGTTGGGTTTTACTAATCTCTCCTGGATCTGCTGCATTTCCTCCATACAACCAATTGATCATTTTGTCCATAAAAATTATTGGCAAGTGAAATCACACTTCATTGAGGGTGATCTAGGATAGATAGTCTACAAGGGGCTGAAGTTAGGTCAAGGTATCCTATCTAAAGCAATTCGCAGTAGAATGATTGAAGCAGTGATTCAACATCTGTAGAAATTTCCAGCAGTCCAGGCCAGGAAAATACAATAGGAATGCCAAGTTCCAAAGTCAGGAGAAGGTTGCAAAAGTGTGGTAATGGCCGAGGTCAAGATCCAGGAGGAAAGAGAAGCAGTGTCGAATCAGATAAGGAAGCCAGATAATTCTAGGCAATTGTTCTGACTACCGTGGGCCTGGCTTGACTTATCTGAGCAGGTCAGTAGACCCAGCGTGGAGCGTGAGTATGGCTGACACGGTCAAAGTCAGAGCCAACATGCCTCTCCTGAGAACTTTCGGTTCTTTATCTTTTTATTTTTATTTTTTTCCTTCTGTAATTTTTACTACACGTTAAGAATCTAACTGCAAAATGGATGAAAAAATTAGTTCCCATGATCTTTTTTTTTTTTAGAAAAACATTTTTCAGTCTTCTTTATTTTTTATTTTTTTTAATCATATATTGGGGGCTCTTATAGATATCAAAACATTGCATAGTTCGATCACATCAAGTGCTATTATATAATTGCTACCACATCAGTTTCAAAATATTTTCTTCCTTCTTGAATTCCTTGATATGAGCTTCCCATTATCCCCTCCCTCCACCACCCTGCCCCCCCAAGAACCCTAATTTTTTCCTGTAGTTGTTTGTTCTTTGCCATATTTTAGACAATCTAATATATCCATTCACATACAATTCTGTTATTTAATCCCATTGAGTGGGGTTATACAATCATTAATGCTATCAGCTCCCTATTCTCCCCTCCCCTCAACTTCCCGTATTCTCAGGGAACCATTGCTCCTGTTATTGTTTCTGAAGGGGGAGCTATCTTCACTTTCATGTACCCAGGTACCAAATGAGCACATGCAAATCTAACATGAATAATGAGCTAAAACAAATAACAACCATAATAGAAAGGGGAGGAAAGACCAGTGGTTGAAGACCTGACTCGTCCCCTTGGTCCATCAAGTTGAAGGAAGAAATGGGCAATGAGGAGAGAAGAGAGAACAACAATAGATCCTATGATGTGGCTAAACTAAGCTAAACTTTTCTTCTGCTATTCCTGTACTTTTTAAACTCTGTATTTCTCAGACATAGAGTAAAAGGTATTCATAAAGAACTACTTTGTACCCTGCCCTGTGCTAAATGTTGCAGAAGTCATGAATGTTAAAAAATATTGTCACTGCCCTCAAGGATTTTCCAATCTCCGTAGAAAGAGATTGTAGGTGTGTTTCAACTAGATGTTACTCAGAAACAGCTCTTACCCAACAGCAGTGACTTAAAATAGATTTTAGATGTATTTGCTCATGATTATATGAGCCAGCAATTTCAGTGGATTCAGCTGAGACAACTTCCCTCTGCCCTCCTTGCTGTCCACTGTGCTCATGTCTGTATCTAGGACCTCAGTTTGAGAAATGTGGGATGGCTGGCCTTTCTCTCCACAGGAAAAAGACCATGGCCTGGACAGAGAATGGGTGAGTTCCAAGAGATGACATGCCAAGCCTGCAAGACCTCTAAAGGTCCATGCTCAAAACGTGCACGATGTCACTTCTACCTCGTTCTTTGGTCAAATGATGACATTAGTCATCATCTAGGAGGTGGATAAATTAATTCCATCTCTTCAGAGGACATGCTACCAAGAATGTATTGCCATTTTTAATCTGTTAGAGTCTTCCATTGGTTATAATTATTTCCATTCCTCCCACACACCAAATACAGTCATCCAAGGCCAAACTTTGACTTTGGTTGTATAATTACAGTTTCCAATTATATAACCAAACTCATAATCTGGCATCTCATGAATTCTATCAGGTCCAAGTTTAAATGAGGTCCTTGGGTACAGCTCTTTGCATGTGGTTCCTCTTGATTCATATTATGTCTATTAAGCATAAAAGTATATCTGCACACACCCTCACCACTTATCTAGCATACAATAGTAAAATAGCAAGAGAATCCTGAAAATAGACACTGTCATTCTAAAACAAGGAATATAAGGAAGAAAAGATTCTTCCTCTATAAATTTAGTTCATAGAAAGTCTGGAATCCAGTCATGTACCTGATACCAGGTCACCCCACTTTAGGAGAGGAGAATTATTAACGCCCAGCTCCGCTCCATGGAAAGGTAAGTTGTTTTGTGGCCTTTTGATCCATCCTTTGAGCTGTTCATGCTGCCTTATAATGCATCTAGTTGTTTTGCTATAAGAAATATCTTTTGTCTACAGATTAATTACTTTTCGTACCCTACTTCCTGCACAAAGAAAATTGGGGCTCAAAGTTATCTTTTTATTTTGAACTCTTAACCCCTTTCCCTGAAAGCTTATACAACTCCTTTTAAAACGTTGTGGGTTTCTTACGTATCTGGTTATAGTCCATTTCACTAGGTGAAGGACACACAATTATTTTTGATCTATGTGACTTTCTTTTGGGGACAGTGTTAATGCCCTTAAATATTTTGTTTAGCTGAGAGAAATTACTAGGCACTACAATAAGTCTTTCTGAGGTATTATCAAAGGTCTTAAAATTTTACCACCCCCACCCCTGCCGTTTGGAAAAGATACATATCACACAGTTCCTGGGCTGAGGACCAGATACTCTGGATTAAGCCAGACCAAACCTAATGATACATACGTCATCAAATAAATAAATAAAGATGCAGATAACACCTGTGCTAAAAGACATCTTTCTTGCACCCCCCCCCCCATGTGCCTTTAAGACCCACAAAGGGGTAGGGAAAGGGGGGAAAAAAGATGGTAATGGGGGACCAGGCCACTAATCTCCACCCAAGGAGAGGGTATTGTTTATATCTCTACAGGAAAGGGAGACAGAGAGTAGACCTCATTCCAGTGTGCCAATCCTTGAGGACAACATTCCTCCTCAGAGCAGCTCATTCCCAGAGATGACTGCGGGGCTGGCCTCAGCTCAAGATGTGACATCCTCTCCCTAGATGACAGCACTATAGAGGTCAGCCCTGAAGTTACAATTCAGGGAGAGCGGTCAGTGTGACCCACACTCATGGTGGCAAACCGAGAGAGGAGGGCAACAGACCAGCATTGGGAGCTACGCTCAAAGACACTGAGGAATCCTTATTGTAGACTTGTAACTCAGGGGCCAGAACTTGGCATCTCATCTGTTCTGGTTTGCTCACATGGGGGCCACACCAAAAGTCTAAAGCTGTACTAGGGGGGCACACTCGACCACTCCATCCCTGACTGCAGGAATAGCAATGGGGCCTTGTAGGAGGCCAGCACCTTTTGGACATGATGGCTGAGGACTAAAAGAGTATAAGTGCTTTTAGGTCAGCGGGTCCTGGGATATGGAACCCTGAAAGAAAATGGGATTGGGTTGAGGGATTCTGACAGGTCCTGCTTACTATTTAGCAGAGAGATATTCATCTATTCTGGGTCAGGGTACCAGTTAGACTTGGAACTATTTATATGGTCTTTCTCTCTCTCTTTTTAAACATGTTTGGTGTCTATCTATATAAGATAAGCAGGATAAGAAGCTCCTGGAGACAGTGACAGGACTGATGGTTGGTGGGGGGGGCTCATGGGAGGCGACAAGGTGGGGGGAGGTGAGTGGTGAGCCAATAATGACAGGGACAGAGGAAAAGCAAGGTTTATAAAATGAATGGTGAGGAGGGGGTAGCATTCCTGTTCATGTTTGACCAATCAAAAAGTGTCTGAGAAGAAATACTGAGCAATGAACAATGGGTAAGCATGATAGTAGAGGAGGAAAGAAAAAGGGAAGTAAAAATTATATATATAGGCATAAATATAGATGTATAAATATGCAATCATATAATTGTATAAATATAGGTGTATCTATACATGCACATATATGTAAACACAATAAGGAAGCAAATGGGGCCTCCACTAAAACCATACCTCAGTACAAGAACGATTGCTCTAATAACGTGTCACTGTATGATACTCACCTTCCAGACTCGATCTCTGAAGTCAAAATGGGTGCTTAAACAAATGTGGTAAAGAAAGCTGATGGTGCCTGGCTATTAAAACACATAGCATCTGGGGCCTTGAAGGCTTATAATTAAATAAGTGGCCATCTAGCAGGGGTGCAATAAAGCCCACATGGAAGAAGCACACCACCCTGTGTGATCATGTGGTGTCTATGGGAAGATGTTCAAAAACGAGCAACCAAGTCAGTGTGAAGGGGCGTGGATGTAGTGGAGACCCAAAACCCACCTTAAGATAATTGGAGAGCCCCTCTCAGAGGGCTGCACAGAGGGATGGTAAGTCCAGGGTGCGGTAGAACACTGATGAAACACATCACTTCCCTCTGGTTCTTTAATATTCCTCCCCTTACTATTAAGGCTTATGTTTTAACTCATTAGTATTGTTGGACTTACACATGTTCATTTGTATAATTAAGATCGTTCAATGCAGGAATGCCAGGATGGCTGACCCTTCAGAAACAGCAACGGGAGTAAGGATCCCCTGAGGATATGGGAAGAGGGGCATGGGTTGAAGTGGGGGAAAGGGGAGCTGATTGAAATGATGGCTGTGTGACCCAACTCGAGGGGAGCGATAACAGAATTGTAGGTGAATCGATATATTGGATGGGGTAAGATACAGCTATATATATATTATGTATAATAGAGTAATAATATATAAGAAGAACATTAAGGTTCCTAGGAGAAGGGTAGGGAGAGGGAGGGGATGAAGGGGAGCTGATATCAGAGAGTTCAAGAGAAAATGTTATGAAACTGATTGTTGTAGCAATTGTACAATTATCCTCGATTCGTTTGAATTATGATTAATAGAAGAAAAGTTTAACCAGCCTTTGTTTAGATTAATTAGAATCTATCATAGACTAGAAAAACTGGAAATAAAAGTTTTTCCCCTCTAATCTAGAAAACCCTGAGTCCTCCATATTTCCACAATTTTCTGCATTTAAATTGATTATTTCTATAGTTCATCATTTTTTTTCTCTGTAACTTTTCAATATTCCGCCTCTAAATTTCCTTAGCCAGATCTATGAGCGCATTAGATTATTTTCTATATTTCAAGGTACAGCATGTAAGTACCACCAGTTGTTTTGTTTCAAAGCCAGTGTCTGTGATTCAGGTTTTTGTTATGACAGCACCCCACTTCCAGATAGGTACCAATTTCCATTTTGTTTGTTTCTGCTGGACAACAAACCACCTCAAAAATTAGTGGCTTAAAACATTTATTCACTCATAATTCTGTGGGTCAACAAATTGGATTGGACCCAACAGCATGCTGATTTGAGTTATCTGGCTATTGCCACAACTGAGAATGTAACCTCTTAACAGGATAGGCGGAGGCCCTGCCATGGCACCATTCCCTGGGGAAACAGCCAGCCATCTAATGGAAGGTTGATTACCCTGGACCACTTCCATGTACTGGAAAAGCAGCACTCTTTTCTCACTGGACTAGTTGCTTTTTCGAGATACGGGTTTTACCTTCCCTCGCTACCGTTCTTATGCCCAAATCACCATCTGTGAGCTCACATTCTGTGTGTTTCTTTCTACTCACAGGGATCTACACAACATTGCTCTTGACCATGGGGCTCGTTTTTCAGGAGACAAGGTAGATCAGTGGAATTATGCTCATGCAATTCACTGTCCTCACCATCATCCTCATCACCCAGACTTGAGAGAATGGGGGAGGGTATTTGAAGACTGTTAATGCTGCCATCTGGATTCCCAGACATCGCAGAGCTGTTCCAGTTTCCTCCAGGACATAGGGAATGCTCTACGTTGGTGACTAATACATGGGAATGTTTCTCCCATAGGTGGGATTCAGAAACCTGGGAGTCAAGCATCGGCAATAGATGTGGTTCCTCTCATATGACTCCCAATCATCCTAGCAACTTTGGATTCTCCTGGCTTAAAAAGATTTTGTTCCTAGGGGGAATGTTTCCGCCAAATGATACAAAACAATAGTTTCATTACTGGAAGTTAAGAGGATACCTGGACACTTGGGAATGCTCATACCAATGAGCTAAAAGACAAAGAAAGAGATGACCATATTGATTGTGATAATGATCCTAAATCAAACTCTAATAAAACAAACTCATTGCCATCAAGTCAATTTTGACTCATAGAGACCCTATAGGATAGAGCAGAATTGTCCCTATAGCTTTCCAAGCATACAACTTTTGGGGGGAGTAGAAAGCCTCATCTTTCTCCTAGAGAGCAACTGCTAGTTTCAAACTGTTGACCTTGAGGTTAGCAGCTGAATATACAATCCACTACACTACAAGGGCCCCTCCTATCAAGGATAAAATGACTTGCTGCTGCACATTAGGGATCAAACCTACACATTGCTGTTGAGTTTATCTACGGGGCAGACTGAAACCACCCCAAATGGTTTCCAAGTCTGTCATCTTTACAGAAGCAGACTGTCATCTCATCCTCCCATAGAGGACCCAGTGGGTGTGAGCCACTGACCTACTAGCTACCAACCAAGCACTGACCCACTGAGTCACCAGGGTTCCTCACAACAGAGACAGAGGACTTTTAACCGTCTCATGTCCTGTGACAAAAGTCAATAGAAAACTATAGGTAGGACTGCTAAAGTAATGAGCCTTTGGGATTGAAATGTTATTATGCCTCCCTTCCTCTCTCTCCTTTTTGCAGCCAAAGAAGTTGAGGTGCTTGCTTATGATAAAGGAAACATACGAATGATCCAGGAAGCAAAAAGTGATGGCGATCACATGACTAATGCAGAAGACTGTAGTACTTGGTATTTCTGCCCAATCGTATTCCTCGATGAATATGAGGCGTTCATAATGGTTAATAGTATATCTCAAGATTACAGTTGCAGGATCTAAATCATGGATTCTATAAAACAACTCCAATCAAAAGAGGACAAATTTAGGAACAGAATTCCAGGTGATCATGGAATCCATAATTTCTGGAGTTGCTGAGGCCAGATGGCTCCTTGAAACTCTCACCGTGAGGATATCTTTAGATATTTCCTCCTGAAATCTTCTCCTGAAATCACCTTTGAACCAAATAATGAGACAAGAATGTCTGCAGTGAGAACTAACTATGTGTGATCAAATTGATAACAGCAACTCAAAAAAGATATATCAGATGTTGAGTGAGGCAATGAGTTTGTGTTATTGATGATAAAAATGTTTGGGGAAAGTTAGTGAGAAAGATGACACAAGGTGAAAAATGTAGCCAATGTCATTGAATTGTACACGTGGGAATTGCTGAAATGGTGTACCTTGTTCTATGTATTTTCTCCAAATTAAGAAATATGTCTTTAAATTACGGGCTACCCATGGGTGAGTGTGATAGAGCCAGAAAAGAAACTCACATCACCCAAAGATGAATGAACTGACATATGAAGCTTCATGAATCCCCTTCTGAAGAACGAATAAGAGCGTTTTGTATTATATCATATTAGAGAGCAGTAAGACCTCTCTTGTCTTTATGTTAAAGATAAACATGATGAAAGGAAGCATGGACACAAAGTCATCAAGATGTTGACCATAACGGAGAGTGCTATCATGAATCGTTAAAACTGGTGACTACTCTTCCTGTAATGACCTTCCCAGTTTGGTCCACAGCTGGAGAAATAGCAATCACTCTGCTCTGACGTTTTCCAAGTCAGCTGAGGGGACTGTCTTATGAGAGATTCAGGAGGGCTCCAGTTTGTCCTTGTTCTCCTCTGGCTCAGACTCAAAGCTTCGCCTTGACTAGAAGCACTGCTGACCATAGCAGCCCCAGGTCCGCCATCAGATGCTCGGCTTCCATAACTGTGGAACAGCAGCAGTATCCCATAGGTGCCTTCTGTATATGGAGACCTTTCCACATACACCCACCTTTCATGGTACCATTTTGGCATCTAGATGTGCTTGACTTCTCGAATTTTCTTCTCAAGCTTACCCATCATCCCAGTGCTTCAGAAGGAATGGTTAGTAATTCTTCTTTAATCCGCCAACTCCCCCTTTGCGATTTCCCCTCCCCAGCTCCTTCCACATTGGACAATGTACAGTTCCAATAACAAATCCATTATAGACAACAATCATAGTGGCTCTCCTTCCCTAACTGTACCCCAACTGAATCAACACATGTAGAAACATGAGATGACAGAAAAAATTCCTGAATAAAATTGTTTGTAATGGGGAATGGCACTCCTTTCCCAACCGGGTGTTTCTTCCTACATCTACTCTCCAGTGAAACCCTCCACCTCCAGCCTCACTCATCAGTTCATGAGCGTGGGATAAGCAAGTGGGCATGTATAACAATGTCCTTTCCTCCTCCTCTGGGAGTGAGCCTGCCCCCTGAAAGCAGTCTTGAGTTAGCCACTTGAGTTTGACCATGGCAAGTCCCTGAAAGGAGATGAGATGGCTCTACCTGTAACTGAATGGGTAGGTCCTTCTAATTCTGGATTATGAATTCCACTGTCCATAGCCTCCACTCTCAGAGTTTACCAGAATCAAGATCATGCTCATATTTTCACCGGCATTTGTCCTATTTCTATTTCTCAACTGGTTTGGGGTGGGGGGGAGGGTTAATTACTTAACTCCCTTAGACCCCAATAGCTATTACTCAATGAGACCTCGCCTAGGAAGACTGCCAGCAACTGTCGAAGAGCGTAATGAAAATAGTACAAAAGAGAAATGAGGAGGTGCTTGGTAGTTTAATGGTAGAATTGTCATATCCCAGACACAAGACCTGGGTTTGATTCCCAGCCAGCCAGACCCCAAGCACAGTCATCACGCCTCTGTCCATAGTGACATGTCAGTTGCTATGGTGCTGAGTGGGATTCAGCAGAGATTCTTGACTAAGACAGACCAGGAAGAAAGGCCTGGAAATGTACTTCTAAAAATAAAGCAATGAAAACCCTTTGGATTTGCAACCATCTAATTTGCAATCATGGGGATGATGCAGAACATGGCAACATTTTAATCCATTGTCGCTGTGAATCAAGGGTGACTCCACAGCTCACTGTCATTGAGTCAGTGCTGGCTCATAGCCACCCCTATGAGTTCCCAAGACTGCAACTTACTTATGAGAGTAGGTGGTTTTGAACTGCCTACCATGTGCATCGCAGCCCAAAACCTAACCACTACACCACCAGGGCTCCACAACAGCTAACAGCACTACTACTCCTGAATTAAACCATTTCCTGCTACAACTGACTTTAAAAAATAATCGAGAAGGTAGGTACAGTGAACAGCATGCGTAAAGGAAACTACGGGCAAGAAAAAGATTAGTGGGGGAAGTAGATGTCAATTTAAGTTTCCAACAAAGTATAATAAAGGATGGGGTTTGAAAAGAGAAAGGATGGGGTGGGGCTGAGGGATCAGGGGGGTGGGGGTGGAGCTGACAAAGGAGCAGCTGACAAAATGCTAAATGTGAGTGTTTAATAATAGTTCCTTTAATTTTGCTCCAATGATTCTACCTCTTCTTCATATTAAATTTTATGACCAGCTTCACTTTCAATTTAATGAAATTTGAAATCAGGCCTTTTATAGATCTCTTTTGTTGTGAATCGCCTTTGCCCTTACTATCTGAATCAGAGAGGTGACCTATCCTGACTAAGAACGGCTCCAGGCTCTTCTTGGCTCTGTTTTCGCCCAGCACCCTGCCTTTATTGGACTGTACTTGGAATATATGTCTCCGGATTACATTTAAGACTCTCCTTAGAAATCTAACCCTTTCAGTGTGCTATAAAAATTACTCTAGGGTGGTGGACTGAGAAGGACAGAGGCAGAGAGATGGGATGACAGAAATGGTTCACCCAGCACACTATCTGTGAGGAATTTAAGCAGTGAACTGTGTCTCCATGTCTCAGTTCGTCTGTGTGTTATGAATCACACTGTTGGAAAGCATACTGATATTTCCCGTTGGTCCCCTTTCTGCCCTCCCTCCTCCTCCCCACATTTCAAATTCATTTCTGCTTCTGTTCCAGACCTAATGAGACTGTGATCAATGCTTCCTGGGCTGACCCTGCCTTCATGTCTTCAATCATACCCTCTCTGTCTGATCCACTACACTCTTCTCTTTGTCAAGGGATGGGTTTATTTAGTTAAGAAAATGGAAAATACAATCAGGTCTCAAGTCCACAAACAGGCCTCTGGTTTGATTGTCTTCATATCACGCCAACCAGCCAATAGCCAACACTAAACAATGCCTTCATAGATTCTGTTGCTGGGCTTATAATATTTTCTTTCTTTGTAAAGACATTTTTAAGCCTGCCTTCTTCTCCCTTCAGTCACTTCTTGGGTGAGGTGCTCTGTGGGAGGATTTCTAGAAGTGAAGGTGCAGAAGTTAAGTCTCAAAGACTGCCCCCACACAGTCTTTTGCCCATGAGCTTGGTCCTAACCACCGAACATGCAGTGCAAGATCAACACCTGTGATTGGCCACAGCCGTGCAAGCTGCGCCCATCATCCTGACAACCAAGAAAGGGAAGGTTTCCCTGACTGCCTCCCTATGCAGATCTCTGCCATTGCGCCATATTCATGTTTAGTCAATTCTAACGGGATTTTATGTTTGCACATTTTGTTGGAGGTTTGAACAAAATGATTGTACATACACTTGCACATGTGGAGGGGGGCAGTCAGTGCTCTGAAAAATGATTGCTTGTCTTTGGTAGGAGAGGAATTGAGTAGAGAATAATTGAACTTGAACACCAGTTGGAGACATAGCCTTGGAGGTGACTAAGTCAAAATGGCGCAAGGACCACGCAGAAAATCATCTGGGCACCTATCATGTTGGATAAACGACTGGCATATTATTTGGGAAAGTTCAAGAGAGAAAATATTCTCTCATCAGAAAGCGCATACCATTTCCATAAGAATGCCTGCATCTTCTACCTGAAGGTACATTTCAAAACAAAGTGTTGGGAGACATGGATGTCTCATAACTTCCTGATGATTCAACTGTAATGATTGAAAAGAACATTTGGATTAGGAAGTACGTGGGGAATAAGGCGTTTTTACTCTTAGAATAATCTGTACGACATTATTTCATGCAGCTGCAATGACTCAAAAAGGAAATTCTGAGATTACCTCGTCTTATTTTCATAAATTGCCAACAGCATATTTGGACATATTTTTATCCAGATAATGCTTTATATTAGCCTAACCACTTTCACACATTTCTAGTTTTATTCCCTCGATAGCCCTGTGCTGTCATTGGAAAGTACATGAGTCCTTTTACAAGTGAGGAGGCTGAGGGAGGCCAAGACTTGTGCCAATGTTGACACAGCTGGTTAGTGACAGCGTTGGACTGGAACCCGAGTTTGCTGACCCTCACCCAGGACACCCCCACAACTTCATCCTATTAAGCAAGCTCCCTCCTTGCTTCTAGACATTCCTAGAATCCATAAAAATTGCATTTTTTATTGAAACCCTGCTGAGTAATCATGTTCTTCGTCCAAGCCAAAGTATATCATATTTAATTTAGAAAAATGAAGCCTCAAATTTGCATGTTAGTGCTGCCTCACCTCGCAGGAAAGACGCCTGCCTTGGCTTCCTCACAGTAGCGCCCTTTCAAAGAGCTAAAGATGGTTTGCAGCCTCTGGCTAATCCCACATGCCCATGGAAGGATCTGTGGGCATTTGTACTTATGCCTGGTGTACAGACAGAAAGACGGAGACCCGGTGGTGAAAAACAAAGCCGAGTAAGGAGTTTTCCCAGAAAGACCCTGCATGACAGACTCAGGTCATCGCATCCCAAGACTGCACAGCCTCCACCTGGCCACATGTTCAAATGCTTCCTCCAGCAGCCTATTCTGAAAAGGCTGGTGTGTTTCAACTGTGAGGCACACATCATTTGGGAGCTGGTACGCGAAGGGGTTCAGAGCACAGGGAGACGCGGGTTCAATCCCTATCACTGGAGATGGTAACCATGGTGTTTGGGAGGAGTTAATGGTATGTATGAAAAGGGCATGTCACCGCGTAGCTGGCAGGCACTATGAGCTCAATAAATAGTGACAGAAAATTAGTCTCTGCCTTCAGAGCTATGAGGCAGTATATCTACATAATCAATGCACATGGATGGAGGGAAGGTAGGGAGCAAGAAAGGAAAGAAGTGAAAAGAGGGGAGGGGAAATTCCCTGGAGAATCTGGCTCACTCCTGTGACACATTAGAATCTGTCAACATGGTTTCTATACCTGTAACTTGGTAGGCTTGGCGATCTAATTCTCATTTGAAAATGTGTATTTTGCCCATCCTGTAAAGCCTCCCCACTGCCCTTCATATAAGTCACTTGTCCCTTCACCGTGCAGGCTTTTTTTTTTTTTGCTTGACTAGCCAAGAGTTACCTCACCCGATCCACGTCATGCGGACCCATGCTGCTGGCATTTGTTCTGCCTTTAGTGTGAAAGAACTGAAAACATGTCTGAAGGAACGAAGCCGGTTCGCCGCTACCTGCAGCGCAATAGTTCAGTTCGAGTCGGCTCATCAGAGAGCCAGTCCTCTGATTATCTCCCAAAGGAGGCCATCTTTCTTTCCCCCGTGCCCGCTGCAGCTGGGCGCACCAGGGTGTGGGGAGAGGGTATGTGACGAACATTCGGTAAACTTCCTTAGCCCTCTAAGTAGAGATGTTAGAAAAAAGGCACAGAATCACTGGCTCTTTGGCTTTTATGCAGTGAAATTCCATCGATTTTCCCTCAGCTCTAACACCAAGTCTCCTGACCACTGAGAAGGCTTTGGCATGGCTATCTATCTCCCTGTCTGTCAATATAATATTATCAACTTTCTCTACATTAAAAAAGTTATAAACAGCTATGCTTTATTGCTTAGAAGGGTCGACGGCGCCTAAGTGGAGGGGGGCGGATTGAATTCCTTTTAACCTTGCCTGGGTGGTGGGATCCAACTACTCTTTCGATGTTTAATCCTATTATTTAATGTGTGAAAATAAATCAAATAAAAGTGGGCTGACAGAAGTGGCAATATAATATCCTTTAATCTGCAGTGCAACGTGCATTCAAAAATAATCGTTTTGAAAGGCGCATTTGATCTTAAAAATGCATATTTTGCTTTTTCTAGTGTTTGTTGATTTGAAGGCTTTGAGGTCAGCCCAGTAAATATTCAGTTTGCTTGGCACAAACTGTGCAGGAATCTAATAGAAAGCAATATTGTTGAAAATGGATATCAATTGAAAACAGAGAGCAGTGTCAACTATTCCCCACTGGGCACAGACAGCAATAAAACCAGTCAAGCATTACACAGTCGAGCCTGCCAAATGTCATTAGAGTAGAGAAAAGGGAAAGGAACATGCTAGGAAAAGAAGCACTTTGCTTTATTTTTCCCTTACAATTTAAGAAAGACAAAAGGACCCCACACACACACTCCGTGAGAAATAAGAGGCGAACACTGGGAGAATCAGGATTAGAAAGCCTAAAATGATCCAAGTTCATGCCACTGCTATCTTAAGGCTAAACTTTTGGTTTGGTTTGGCTTGGTTTGGGTATGGGTGTTTTTCCCTTCCACAGGTGATTATTCCAAAGATTTTCAAATAGCTCCACTGGTTCTCTTTCCCCT
Organism: Echinops telfairi; assembly: GCF_000313985.2. Taxonomy (NCBI): domain Eukaryota; kingdom Metazoa; phylum Chordata; class Mammalia; order Afrosoricida; family Tenrecidae; genus Echinops; species Echinops telfairi. The sequence continues at coordinate 45,858,853 of NW_022103896.1, read as the reverse complement.
CAGAACTCCTTTCGGCTCTGTACTTGCGATCACGAAGTTTTAGGTTTTCCCAAAGTCGTATGGCGATGTCACCTTGGCAGTCAGGTTTTTCTATCTGCAGTTCATGGAAGAGGCTGAATTCAGAGCAAGGGTGGCGAGGTTCTTGACAATGTGTGACTTTTCATCCTCTCCGCCAAACTTCAGGACAGGGAGTTCTTTGGGGAGGGGGGCGCTTTCTTTTGTTTTCTTCCAGCAGGAATGGATTGTCAGGAAGCCTTACCTCTGGGTGAAAGAAATATTGACCATCTAGCTCTGAAATCTGAGAGAGCCAGAAAACGATTGCTGGGCAAGGAGGCCAAGGCCAAGAACACAGCCCGAGGCAGGAGAGCTGGGAGCCAGTGACTTAGCCCACACTCTGCCCTCTCGGATGCGTTTTCATTGATGATTTGTAAATTTTCAAACAAAGAAAAATTGTCTCCTGCAGACAATGGTCAGCTGCACAACAGCCAGCCAAGAGCTCCCCCTAGCGAGGTTGTACACACATCAAAGCGAGTGCCCACTTTACACACACACACACACACACACACACACACACACACACACACACACGACTCTTGGGTCTGAAATTTCACCTGACCATTTTTCAAACAGTGTGCCAACTCTATACATGTCGCTCAAACCCTCTAGAAATTAAACTATTTTTGTGTGGTTCAACGCCACGGCCGGCGATAAAGAACCGAGACCAGAAACTGCCATTCTGATAGTATCACCCTGAAACAGGAGCGATCGCGTATTGGCTCCAACTCTGCATTCTCAAGTAGACGCCATCAATGTAGAAAGTCCTCAGGGGCAGCGTATTACTAGGTAATTAGCATAATAATTTTTTTGTGTAAACAAAATAAAAGACAGGCATGCCTACAAGAAATATATCTTAGACTGTACTGGTGTCTATAGCTTCTACTTAAAAAAAAGAAGAAGAAGAAAAGAAAAAGTCTATTGTCCTGAGGCAGAATTTGATTTTTGTTGCACAGTTGCTGTGAATAAAGGCGAATGGGTGTCTGCCAGCCACTACTCCTGGAAGTGCCTACATCCACACACACACACACACACACACACACACACACACGTGCGCACACATGACCATGTATTTTACTGAAAAACAATATACACAGCACTCATCTCACTCATATTTAACAGAACTAATTTGCTGTAACGCCAGCATTGCATTTCCCAAATCAACTCTAATTCCTTCAAATACGTTTTGGCTTCCTCCAAAAAGATAGTTTATTGGTTTTATGAGCCAGGATAGGGCTCTGAAGGGAGCATCGGCATTCTTTAGGGGGATAAAGGTAGCAAATGTAGAAATCAGATGCAGAGATGAGAGGAGTTTAACGTCTTTCTAAAAATTCTTTGAGAGCCAGATCAACATTTCCAATATAATACAAATGACTGCTGTTTTATGATTAACAGCTGCTTGTGTTAAGCACCAAAAGCTCCCTTGCTCCTACTGATATATTTTTTTCTTTTTTTTTAAATTGTTTTATTGGGGGTTCATACAATTCTTATCACAATCCATACATACACCCATTGTGTCAAGCTCATATGTACATTTGTTGCCCTCATCATTCTCAAAACATTTGTCTTCCACTTTAGCCCCTAATATCAGTTGCTCATTTCCCCCCTCCCTTCCCACTCCCCCCTCCCTCATGAACGCTTCATAATTCATAAATTATTATAGTTTTTTCATAAGTTACACCGTCCAACATCTCCCTCCGCCCTCTTCTCTGCTGTC
>NW_022103896.1:45841149-45855891 GCF_000313985.2 Echinops telfairi | reverse complement strand
CAGAGTGGAGACTCAGAGTCCATCGGTAGGCAACTGAACACCCCCTTGCTGAGGGGTTGTGGGGAGGAGACGAGCCAATCAGGGTGCAGGGTAGCAAAGATTTTTTTTCCATTAAATCACACATCCACAAGACAAATGATAATATGTTCTAAAATGGCAAAGATCACCCCCCCTCTCTGGGCATTTCTAAGCCTCAAATGTTGGTGAGGGGTCAAGTCTGATGACACTTGCACCTGAATCTGGCAGACATCAAATAGCAAATACTAGATAGTTTGCTGTTGATGCAGTATTACTGTGATCACGAACCAACTATGAGTTACAAATCATAAACACATGAAGACGAAATTAAAATAAACCCATTGACTTGTCAATACTACTACTTACCTTGTCCCACAGGGTTGCCATGAGTTGGAATCGACTCCATGAGAGCAAGCTTTGGTTTGTTTTGTTTGTTTGTTTGTTTGTTTGTGGGGAGGGACAGTAAGTTACCACCAAGAGAAGGGTGGCAATTAATGCCAAAGTCTTTGCAAAGCGTTCGTGGGATGCATTGCCCTATGAACACAAACTGTAAAATTTCACTTCTGTGACAATATTTTCTGGAAAACATTTTAGCAACTTCAGTTGACATACTGTGATATTTTCGATATCCTTTCCATTATTATTACAACCTCCACAAAACCAAAAGAAAATAGTGGAAGGGTAGAGATGGGAGTCAGGGTGTGATGGGACCAACAGCAAAACCAAGTCACCCACAAGACTGTGTGGATGCCACGTATGTTCCCACCACTGTCAGAGGCGGGGCCTCCATTTCCCTGAAATCCACATCTTTGAAGAATACTCCTTTGTTGAATGGTGGGTATATAAGTATAAACTTGGTCTGCAAAGACTGGTTTTTCTTCTCTTACAAAAAAAAAAAGGAAAATTTAATGCTCAACACCTCCCTGAATCCAATGGAAGCCACTATATAAAGAAGTGAAATTAGACCTATTATGTTAATTAAAATTCTGCAAGCATCTCGGAGAGTGTAATCTGGCCCAATGTGTTTTTTAAAAAAAAGACATCATGAAAATTAGCTAATGAATATTGTGCAGTCACTTAGCTAACATAAAATAACTCAACCATTTAAATTACACAAATTCCAAAATGGTCTAATTTACAATACGTCGTTGTTTGCTTGTTTGTTTTAGAAAGTGCTTAACCTAATAACAGGGTAAGCTTGCACTCTTTAAAAAATTCCAATTTTTTACGAATTAACAAGAGACTCGTGGCTGAATTTTCAGATGTCGTTTGCTGTTGTAACCTTAACGTCTGAACCCTGACGATGTTTGCTGCTTGACTCCATCAGTCAGACTTTCGTCCGGTCACTGTCACTAGGTCGTGCGTTAAGCCTCTCAGGTTTCCAAGCTGCTTGATCCTGAACAAGCCATGGTGCCCCTTGACTTAGTTTCTAGATCTGTAACTCTTGGAAAATGACATCTGTCCAATTGACCCTGTGGGGCGACTATGAATCCAGAGAATTAAATGAATATGTGGTAAGCGTTATAAATAGCTGAACATCCTCTGTAAACACACTATGATTTTGACGGAGCTGTGGTAATATAGTGGTTACACATTGGGCCGCGATCCACATGGTTAGCAGTTTGAACCAACAGCAACTCAATGGGAGCAAGCCTGGGTTTTCTGGGCTTTCTACTCCCATAAAGAATTACATTCTTGGAAACCACTGGGGATCTCTATGAGTCAACTTGTTGTTGATGATGATTGTGGGGTGTGTGTGTGTGTGTGTGTGTGTGCAAATTTTCAGAGCAGGTCTGAATGCTTTGTCTGCACTTACTCCACGATAACTGAAACAGGGGGCCAGCTAGAAGATTTACTCCTGTTTCAAACAAGGAGCCATGTGGATTATCCTCCATCAACAAAAGGAAAGAAACCACTGATACAGGGAGCAACAAAGACAAATCTGAAGCACATTTCACGCAATGAAAGAAGTCAGACTCAAGAGGCTACATGTGCACTGCATGATTTCATTAATGGGACATCCGGAGAAAGGTCAAACAATGAGACAGAAAACAAAAGTCTTGCCAGGAGTGGAGGTGTGGGGTGGGGGTGGGGAGGACTGATTCCAGAAGGGCTTCTGTGAACTATGCTTGAACTTGATGATGATGATGGGTCTGCTAAACCTCACTCCAAATAGGGACTTTCACTGCATGCAAATACACGTTTTAGCTCAATAAACGTGGCTAAAAAAAAATGCAACAACATTACTTTCTTGTCCTCCTCAACTTGAAATTTTGCCTTAAAAAAAAAATCAGATCCCTTGTTGATTCAAACTGTTTTCTGATCATTTCAAGCCATGCTATGATCATCCAATACTTAATTGCCTCTGATTAAACTTCGAAGGAAAGCTTTCAGTAGAGATCTGCCACATCAGTGATTAATTATCCACATGGTTAGTTGGCTTCCAAAAACCAGTTGCTATTCAGAAACTGCATTATGCAAAAAATGGAGGGTTACTACATCAGATTAAAAACTGGAGGATGATGACATCATTAGATAACTTTCAAACCATTGGCCATCGTGACCCAGCCAACATGACATGCAGTCAGAACCACCACAGTCAGCATTCCTCTCCCCACACACCCCGGCATTCATCACTGCCAGACCAATATCATTAATGAGCAAAATAGTCAGGTAGTAGATTTTTTACTATTGTCATAAATGTTGAATAACCAGATAGCTGATAAATGATTAATAGCTGTAATTGTCTTAAATATAACAGTCATAAATTATTTACATTAAAATAAAATCTCATTTTTATTATTTTCCTACTGATAGCAAAAGATTTCATGTTGTAAGCATAGCTATAAAGAGTTTACATCTCCCCCACCTCCCCCTAAGTTAGCTCTTATGACTTTGCTTTATAGATTTTGTCTATAGAATTGGAAATACACTCTCACCGATGAGGTTGGTAGTCCTACGATGCAGTTAGCTGTAAAAAGACTTCACTTGGATTCTGAGCAAAATAGGTACCCAGAATTATCTGATCAAGAACCCAAAGATGAGAAAAGGAAAAGAGTGAGTCAAAAACAGTCCCCAGTAAATCTTGATGGCAACATACGTACAAATGTGTTTGATACAATTGACTCGTAGATTGTTATAAGACTTGTAAGAGCCCTCAATAAAACTATTTATTAAAATTAACAAAAAAATTAGTCCCTAGAATTCTATGAGTTGCAATTTGTATACAGTACAGATAATATGTTTCACATGTTAGTACTAGAAATCTTCCTTTCAGAAAATTTGGGCACCGCTTCTAGCTTTAATAATTTTATTTTCTTATCACTAGAATTAATAGAATCTTAAAAGTCAGAAAGAGTGATTAGTGGACAGCTCCTCCCTCGGGCATCCATTGGAATGGGGCTTGCAGGGCGAGAAACATTTGGGGTGATAAAAGCTGGAAGAAAAGAATGCCATCCCTCTCCAAATCCCTATTCCGTTCCTTCTGTTGTAAAATGCTATATAACACAAAGCCCAGAGAAATTTATTGCTGGAAACACAATTATTTGCAGGTGTCTAAAAGCCATTTAGGCTCATTCACTCTTCTTCTCGTGTTGACATTAGTTTAATCTGTGAAAATCAGATCACAATCATGCCAGACTTTTTACCTCATTAGTTTTCTATTGTCTGTTCTGAGGCATTTCATCCAATTCTATCTCCAGGCAAGACTGGTTCTTGTCTGCGCTAGGTTTCTATCCCTTCCCCCTCTTCCTCCTTAGAGAGGAAGAAGCACATTTAATCCAATCATTGAACTGCTACTGGTGTTAAATAGAAAGATTTCCTGCACTAGTTTTCAAAACAAGCAACTTTGAATACGAACACAATTCTGCTTGCTACTCGAGTCATGCATGAGACTTAAATGAAGTTTGCACAATCCTGGGTTTTGCTCCCAGGCCATACAGCAAGTCTCTGTAGCCAACAAGTTGTGTTAAGTATATATAATATGTATAATTATATAAGTATATATAATTGCATTTTTTCAGTTTGTTAGATTACAGTGACATCATTTTCTTAGCAAATCGGTGTGCCTGGTGTGTCTTTATCACTATGATGAGAGAAGCATTAGTGTGATCATATCTCGAATGGGGTGGGAGCCCTCACTCTTTCCAGCCAAATCCGCGAGTTCAGACCTAGGGCATTAGAGAGAAGATGGAGTTGATTGCTACAAAACCTTTCATTTAGACATTTTGGAGCATTGTGCTTCTTCCTTTTCTAGATGCTGCCCATGCACATAGTGGATACAATGTTGAAATTCCTTGTCACCTAATTGTACCATAAGAAAATATGCCTTGCTCATATTTAAGCTGCCACACAGTTTCTAAGTGGTTTTGATATAGAATGGAGATTTTGAAATCTAATTTTCTGATTTGCGGCTCAGGGCTGGTTAGTTATGAATGCCCTCAGAAATTAGGGGCAATAAAGGAAATTAGCAATCGCTCTTTCAATGAACACATATTTCACTATGAGTTACTTTTCAAGAAATCTAAGTTGCATTTATAGACTGTCATGAACTGTTCCATTGATAGTTTACTTTCTCATTCAATATAGACAGAAACTATCTGCCACACCAAGAAACCTCAGACTTCCTGATGGAACAAGTTTTACTTCCTTTGGGTAAAAAATAATAATAATAACCTTTGATAGCATAAGAACATCATAATCCACACTGTCATTCTTGACTCAGCCCACACCAAGAACACAGGACAATTTACATATGCTCTAATCAAATATTTGGGGGCTGGGGAGTCTCACTGCATATCTCTACATCAGGATGATGTGACACGCCTTGGATCCCAGCCAGCTTTGAGGCTCTTCCTTTTTAAAAACAATAACCACTGCTAAAAGAAGAAAGAAAGCCATTTCCTTCTTGACATTCGTTAGCTTAGGATCAGCAGAATCTTCCTGCTGCCTCAGATTGAAATGTAATAGCTGCAGGGTTGAAAACTGAAGGCTTGCACTAAGCACTCCATTGCTGCTGGCTGGTAATTTTTTTTTTCTTTTCAAAAAATTACATACACAAAGCAGTTTTGGGCTCTGTAATTAGACATTTTGTCTTATACAACTGTGTGATTTGGGGATGTTGGCTTATTTTCTCCCCCCCCCCTCTAAGAACTAAGTCTGTACAGTCGATGCTTTCAGGGTTACACATGTGCTACACAGGACACTGGCCACATATTGTTTTATGATGTTTCACGAATCCTAAGCTACATGAGTAAGAGAAACTCAGACCAGTTAACGCTCCTGAAGCCGAAAGGCCCAAACTCAGATAGGCTCAACTCGTGTTTTCATCAGCTTGGTGTCTAGTATTGCTCTATGAAATAGATAAAGGTGTCAGGGAAAGAAACAGAGGGGCCAAAAGGCAAAGGAAGGAAAAGATGTATCTTGGCCTCATAATGTTGTTGTACAGTATGCTCACATCTTACAGAGTCAGGATTGGAAATTCACACCAGAGCTCACTGGGGTTCTGCATGCGGGATCGCTCAGTACCTCTGGTGGCATAGAGAACTGATATGTTGGGTTGCTAACCACAAGGTCAACAGTTCAAACCCATCATTCACACTGCAAGGGAAAGAGGAGGCGCTCTGCTCTATAAAGAATTAGAGCCTTGAAAGTCCACAGGACCCTACACTGTCCTCTAGGCTCCTTATAGGTTGGAATTGACTCATGGGCAGTAAGTTTGGGTTTTTTGTTTTTGTAAGATGACAATGACAATTTATAAATGACATTTATTATACCTTCACGAGTCCAAGTGTCTCTAGTTAAGAAGCATCCTTTAACAAGTAAATTAAACTCATGGACAAAAGAAAAAGTTTTAATCTTGGGGGAAAAAATAGGTATCTTTTATTTGCAATTACACAATTAAAAAAGGATAGTGTTCACACTTTTTTTATTTGCCACTTTGAAGCCAACACTTTTCCCACAAAATGTGTTAATATTTTAAAATGCATTCAACATTTATGATCTTTCCTTTTTTAAAATGCACAATGCAATAATTACTTCATACACTACAGCAATATAATTCCATTTCAATTTTTAAAGCATGATATAATTACTTCATACACTGTGGCAACCTATTTATATATATTTGTAACATTTCACATTTATAACATTTCATAAGTCCAGTTTTCAAGTTCTTCAAAGTGGAACTCTTTCTGTCAGTACATATCTCTGGATGTACTATTATATGTAAGCGTGTATGTTATTTAAGCTTTTCTTAATTATCTCCTTCAGACTTTAGATGTACTCTAAACTAACATGATTTATTCTTTATTTGGCCACTTTTGACACCACAACTCATCCAGGTTGGAATTTTGAAATTATCTTGGAATCCTTCCCTTTCCCCATGTATTGTATTAGATACATAGAATGGAACTGCGTGGTCAAGCAAACTTAAGGGAAGATGTAAATGTAAATCCATAATTCTAATAGTCTCCTCAACAATTAGAAAACCCTTTGAACTGATTTTTTGTCAGGAGAGATGGGAGTGCCATAGCTCTCGTCTTTACCCTGAAGCAGAGATGGGGCGCTCATAAGAGCCATCCTCTGGCATTCTCTGGTTCCCTTTTGTCCACATTCTTGCGCCAGGGTTTCTTGGCGAAGATCTTCTAAAGCCACTTGTTTGTTGCATCAGGGTTGGCTTAGCTGCGGCTCATTGTTGGTCTTGCAAAATCCTATCTTGGGATCCCCAGCGCCATTTCCATCACCAAGACTGTTTTCTAACTACACTTCCTTTTTATTTCCAAATTTTGCATTCCAATAGCCAATAATTATCAATTCACCTTGGTTGCAGGTTTGATAAAATTCAGAATTAAGACATTGGTAGAATTCTTCAACTTCTGCATCACTACCTTTGGTGATTGGTGCTTAGATTTGAATGATTGATTTGTTTCCCTTTATAGACATTATCCTATCATAGACAGTATGGTCCTTCAAGATAGCTCTTGAAATTTCCTTTGTGATGATGAATGCAGTGCCATTTCTCTTGATTCTGTCATTGCCAGCAAAGGAAACCATATGATTTTCTGATTCAAAATGGCCAGTGTCAGTTCATTTCAGCTCACTGAATGCCTAAGATATTGATCTCTAGGTATCCCATCCTGTTCTTAATGATTTGCAATTTTCCTAGATTCATAATTTATACATTTCATGTTCCAATTATTAGTAGATTGTTGCAGCCATTTCCTCCCATTTTGAGTCATGCCACAGCAGTAAATGAAGAGCTTCAAGGCTTTTCTTCCTCCACATCATTAAGGTAGACTCTACGTTGAGGAGGCAGCTCTTCCTCTGTTGTATTTTGAGAACCTTCCAATCTCAAGAGGACCTTCCAAATTTCTGGCACTGTCTCTAACAATGTTCTGCTTCTATTCATGAGGTTTTCAATAACAGTGTTTTGATGCTAGCCCTTGTGTTTTCAGTGGCTAACTCCTCAGAAGTGGACACTCTATTCCTTCTTCATAGTCTGTTCTTAAGCTGGAAGCTTTCTGGAAACCTGTTCAGTTTGGGTGACCCTGCTGGTATTCAAAATACCAGTGACAATGCTTCCAGGATCACAGTAATACACCAGTCACTACACTACAACAAACTGGCAGATAGAAAAATGATGGTTTATGGGAGTAGATATGTGATGATTTATGGGAGTGTGATAAATCTATTACCATCGACATTAAACTATGGATGAGAGATGGTGATCAAATTAATATCTGATCAGTAAGTTCCATGCCGCCACAGGGGAGAAGAGGAGAAGGAAAACAGTCAACTGAGAGGTGGACCCACAAAGGGATCTTTCTACTGAAGTAAGATTCTAAAAGATCTTGCTTAAAAGATCATTAAATTTGAAGAAACAGCACAAATTAGAAAGATTAGTGTCTCCTTTCTATCCTAGAACAAGTGGAGGTTTAGGGAGCACAATCCGGGGCAGATTATCCATAATAGACTTCTTTGTGCTTATTTACTAATCTGTAGCGAGCATTTTCACATGTATAGATCAGTAAGGAAACCTGTGCTTACCCTGGGTACTGGATACTCTGTTTCTGTGTGATAATTCAATTGTGTTAACTTAGGTCAGCCAAGATTCTGAGTGACTGGGCAGTGAAGGTGTAGTAATCCCCCATGATGACACCTAACATAACATAATCAGTTCCATGAGGGGATCTGCTGTCAGCAGCCAAGCAGAGGGAAGATTAGCACAGGTCAGAGCCCTGATGCAATTGAAAGGAAGTGTCCTAGGGACCCTGGCATACTTCCTACATTAGCTGTGGGAAAGTTAGCTCACCTTTTGCTAAATCTGGCTCTTGCATCTGGTTCGTAGATGTCTGGGTCTTGGGACTTGAAACAACAGCCCACTATATTGCCTGCCAATCCTAGGAGCCATCAGCAGCCTGCCATCTGACCTTCTGACCTTGGACTCATGTCCCTCTGCATCCACCAGTCTGTGCTCTTTCTGCTTGCTGGCTCATCAGCTACGGAAGCCTAGAGAAGTGTCCAGCTTAACATCTGACCCACAGACTTAAACCAGACTGGATCGACCTGCTTTTACAATGGTGTGAGCCATTTTTTTTCTTGTGAATTTATCTCTTTGTGTGTGTGTGTGTGTGTGTGTGTGTGTGTTTCACTGCTTTTGCTTCTCTAGAGAACCCATCCTAACACACCTTGTCAGGGGTTGTACATTTGAAAAGAGACCTTGATTCTGTAGGAAGGTGTTGTGGTTTGGGAGAGAAACAGATGCATTCTAACCTGCATGAGGATCTTTGATTAGTAAGCTCATGTTTACCTTGTTTATTAGGGAATCTCACACTGAGAACGACAAAAACATTTCTAAACTTTTATAATGAAGGGAATGACCCATTGCATGGAATAAGTGGGATGATGTAGAGGTATAATGACTAAGAAAAAGATCTTTTTTTCTTTGGGGCTTATATTTTCTCTCCAAGTGGGGGGGGATTCTTTAAACTGAAATGGGCTATGGGCTCATGATAAATAAAGATTAAGAGACTCTGCAGCTGCTTCAGTGAGGGCTTGGCTATTCCGTGATGAAATTCTCACTGTCTGCGAGAGTGACTGAGATTTGACTCCTAACTAATGTATTGCATGTGCAGTCCTCACCCATCTTTCAGTGGAGGCTTGTCTGCGGTTGGCTGTGGGGTAGAGTTTCCAGCCTAAGAGATACTAAGAAAAAACAGTCTAATGATCTACTCTCAAAAATTAGCCAACGAAAGCTCTTTGTGGATCGCAATGGTCAGATTCATAGCCACCGTGCACATTTCTGTCCCTCAGGTCTCCAGAAGGTATGGACCAACTGGATGGCAGCTACAACAATACTATTCCTTCACCGTCATAAGGTCGATCCCAACTCAGAGTGACCCTGTAAGAATGGAGCTGAACTGCTGACCTTGCTGTTTGTAGCTCAAGGTGTAACCATGATGCCACTTGGGCAGCAATCCTTGCTTTAAATGAAAGTCTCCAACCCCAGGTAGATTTCTTCCCTGACAGCTTACTGAAGAAGTTGCAGAATCACTATTAATAGTCCAAGAAGGATTAATATTAAGGGAGAAAATCAAGAAATTATTTTCCATACGTCCCCAATAAAGGTATCAATATGAATCCAATGTGGCACGTTGTCCTGGCCATGGGGAAAATGGTAAAGAACAGAAATTCTTGAGAACAAAGGCTAAATTGATATACCAATGCATCTCCCTTCAAAGACAAATAGAATATGTAGTTTCTTGAGCCTGAAGACTAGGAATGAGTAAATCTTGGTCTCTAGCAAAATTGCATGGAGCTTTTTAAATGCCATATATCTCACTTAGTATAGAGGGAGTCTTCATGTTAAAACAAAAGTCCTCCTCTCTCTAATGCTCTATACCTCTCAATGGGATTCACGCATTGAATCCAGCTTGCAAGTCTGTTTTGCTGTGTTTTAGGTTGTTTTTGGTTTTGTTTGCTTGTTAATGCGTTTAAGTGTATCACGCACACTCCACGGTCACTGAAACTCCCCACTCAACTCTTCTGTCACATACCCTGCCTGCCTGGCCAGTCGCCGGTGTCACTTGTGTTTGCAACTGTCTCTGGAGTAACATAAGATAAAGCTAATCCTTCTCCTTTTATAGCCCTTCAAATTCTTAAAGCCTGATGACATTTTAAACAAGATTAAGCCAAACACTGAGCCCTTCACCAGACCACTAAAGACGCCTTCTGTCAGTGACTCTCAAACGCCTTTCTCTTCTAGCCTCTGTCTCAGGGGCAAAGACTCCATGACTCATGGCACCAAACCTCCCTCCATTTCCCAGGCCTTGGGAATAAGGAGCAATGATAATAATGGAGAACTTTCAAAACGTAAAAGGTTCAAAAGCCTTATTGCTAAGAGAATCGTGTAATGGTTTATTTAGTCCATAGAGGATATGATCTTACACCTAAAGTGTTCAGCCTAACTCTTGCTCTGAGCATTAACTTTACTTCTGTGAAGTAGGCCAACTTGCCTTTAATCATCATTGTGATCATTAAAGTAAGCTCAGTCTTTTTCAAATGACCTATAAATTTAAAATAGCTCAGTCATCTAATTTAAGTTTTTAAGTAACACAAGCTTATAGAGAACACAGGAATAGGTACACATTTTCTTTAGGGAAAATGCACAGGTTATTTATACTTAGATAATAATATCAGTATGCCTTACAGTCGCCGTACTCAAATATTATTGGTCAAAACTACTCTGCAAGCAAATATGAATCTATGACACTAAATGACCCATGAACCTACCACCAATTAAACTGAGAGGAAGAAACCAAGTTAATAAAATTGATCCTTAAAAGCCTGAAATAGAAGCAACTGAACTCAAACTAAGAAGGATTCTTCCCAGACTTGAGAGTATTCCAACTAGCTGTGTGTGCTTCCACTGTGGGACATCTGTGGTGTTGGGGTCACTGGCAGCTGAACCACTTACAGAGCAATGACTCATCTGTCCCCATCCCAGAAGCCAGTTTTCATTTACATATAACTCATCTAGTAACCCACACATCTATATGAAATGCTGTGAACCTGCTTGTCATTTGTCTGTGAGAACAAGAACCCGGGCTGATAAAGCAACGATTCGCTGGGATATGTTGGTAGAAAGTACAGTCTCTTGCATCAGCAATTAAAAGCATGGCCAGACATGTCACGCCTCACCTCCGCTCACAGCTCATGGGCCAGAGATGATCAGAGCTCCACCACCGCAGGAGACCAGGGAGTACAATCCTACCATATACCCAGAAGGCGGAGATCTGGGTATATGCAGGGAGCAGAATTAATTTTAGCATCACTAAAATGACCCATGCGTGATCCTTCACACTTGGTTTTGAAGGCACCATTCCCGTGGAGTTTTAATCGGCCCGGAAACGGTCTTCACTGCTTGTGCTGGTGCTTTGGGGTCATCATTGGCCAGGATGACTTTCTCCATCCTTCTACTTTGTGATGAATAAAACAGTTAGCATTTATGGAGTAGTTACAATATGCTGGGAGCCCTGATGGTGTTGCCATTACATGTTGAGCTTCTAACCACAAGGTCAGCAGTTCAAAACTACCAGCTGCTCCAGGAGAGAAAAAGGAGGCTTTCTACTCCTGGGAAGAGTTAGTCTCTGAAACTCAAAGGGGCAGTTATACCAAACTTAATGGCATTGAGTCTGCTTTTTGTTGTTGTTATTGTTTCAATATGCCCAAAAAAAAGTGCTATGGATTAGGTTTTGAACAGCACCCACCAGCTGCTCCTCCAGAGAAGGACAAGGAGGCTGTTAACTCCCATAAAAACGTACAGTCTTGGAAACCTTGTCCAGAACAGACTCCCTGCAGCAGCGCAATATGCTCAGCAGTGTGCCAAGGTTTGGGCTGACTTTTTCGGAGTGGATTCCCCATGTGGTACAGAGTAGAATGAATGCCCCATGCGGGCTTGTTTTCCCTGTTAATCTTTATGGAAGCACGTTCTCTCAGTACCATTGCGTGAATTTGAACCAGCCACGTTTCCATGACCAGCAAAGCACACACCTGGGGACCCTAGCCAAAGATACTAAAGAGTCTATCTTTTGGCAACCGTGGAATTGTTGGTAAGAAAAGTGATCAGATATGTTCTTTTAAAAATATATACAACTTATTTTACAGCAGGGTACACACAAATTCAGCAATTTCCACATGTAAAACTTAGCGGTGTTAATTACAGTCTTCAAGTTGTGCAAACATTGTCAGCCTCCTTTTGAGATGTTCTTCCCCTACAAACAAGCTCACTGCCCCTGAGTTTCCCATCTAATCTTGCACATCACTTCTGTAATTTGGTTGCACATAGATCCTAAAAGAAGGCAAGGTTTAAGGAAAATGGTTTTCACTAGTTTAACTAAACCACTGCTCAGTTTTTAGAAGCCTTCAGGAGGTATTTTAGCTTGAGCTTTAGAGACGATCTCAGGGCAGTATTCTCAGGGGTTCATCAGCTTCCATGGCTCCAAACAATTGGATTCTACAGCTTGAATTTCCATTCTGAATTTTTCTCATTTTGATCAATCTACCCCACCTGTATGGAATGCTTAGTAGGGTATTTTTGTTGATTCCATTTCTTGAGATGGGCTGTATAAATCCAGTGTGTTTCTTTTACAAACCAACGGCAGCCATACATACCTCCAGATTCCTTATCCCTCAAACCTAAATCGCCGTCTTTGTAGCTTTAAAATAAAGGAGGAAAAGTCAAAAACCTAAATGGACTTGGAGACTTTAGTGACAAATAAGTTCACCTAACAGAGAAAAAAAAGTACATTTTCCTAAAATAGTATACATTTTACATATCGACAGATTTTTTTCAAAGCACGTCTCTAATCAACTGCAAAACTCTGCGCTACCACTTCTGATGCTGGGGCAGGGAGAGCGTGGGGGCAGAATGGACATCTGAACTAGCATCCCCGGGGAGGTAGGCGACTTTAATGCAACTTGAAGACGCACTGCCTCCTACTTTCCTGAATCTACGCACCTTCCACCACCCTCCTCATTTTCAAAGGTCTCCTCACAACTTCAGTCTGCACTGACCTCATCCAGTGCTAGCTCCCACCCCATCCCCACTTGCTGTTTTCTTTAGTATTTCCTAAGCATTAATTTTTTCCCCAATTAAATTTTTTATTACAACTTGTATTAAGATGCAGATTTCATGTTTAGACAACTCCCTGCTGATGCTGCCAGTCCACATTCCACACTTTGAAGACAAGGGTCACTTTATCATATGGATTAGCATGCATGCTATTGACACTAGCATGACACTGTGTGGTCTCACCATTGGTTAGCTTTTGTGGGTCTTCTCCAACTTTGCTGTAAAGTCCTCAACAGTGACCGAGTTTCACATGCCTTTGAAAATGCCTTTCCTCATCAAGGGCTGGATCTATAACTTTTGATCTATATATACAAATAGAATTGGATAATTCAAATTAAAACAGCAGCAAACTGCTAAATTTTAGGGTAAGAATGAAGAATAAATGCAGAACTTTAGCCTGAATGCCTAATTACTATTGTTACTATGAGACACCTCCATACAGACACGCAGAATATCTAGAAAAAATTGTACTGAATTACACATGTAGAAGTTGTGTCATTGGAGATGATTTTGTTATGTCTATTTTTGTCACAATTAAAAAATAATTACACAAATAAAAATGAGTACAAGGAAGAAGGACATGTTCTAAAACTGACTGTGGTGATGTTTGTACAACTGTTCTTGATGTGATTGAACTATTGACTTGTATGATATGTGGATGAAGTGCCGATAAAACTGCTTTAAAAAGGAGAAAAAGAAAAGATTATACTCCACGGGACATTCAAAATCAACAATCTGAGATGTCTACAATGGAAATGCAATAAGAAAAAAGTATAGCTTCAATGACTTTGAAAGGAAATGTGATGTCTATTAACTTCTGAAGTATCTTCTAAAAGGGCTGATATAATTATTGTTTAAACTCTCAGTCCCAGCACTCTGTACATTTCTAGGCCCCATGATGTGAAGCTCACATCCTAATCTCAGAGTCAGTGCACATGTGCGACTACTTTTTGTTTGTCATTGTTGCAGGTGCCAGGGAGTCAGCTGTGACTCACCGCTGTCCTAAGGACGAGAGATGGAAACACTGCCCAGTCCTGCACTATCTTGACAATGGTTCCAAGGTTTGAACCTCACTGTTGTAGCCATTCTGCTAGTCGATCTCATTGAGAGTCTTCCTCGTTTTCTCTAGTTCTACACTTTACTTAGCTTAATGTTCTTTTCCTGCTACCATGACCAAACTGAGACAAAGTCTTACTATCTCACTTCTCAGGAGCATTCTGACAGTACTTCCTCCAGGACATATTTGTTTGTTCTTTGCCAATCTCTGGTACTTTCGATGTTCTTTACCAATGCCAACATTCAAGTGCATCAGTTCTTTTCCAGTCTTCTTTTAAGAATTAGGGAATTCACTATCATGCTCAGTCCCCGCCAGGGTTTCAGCAATTCCTCTTTGTTACATTACCCTTGATCATGCCCTACCAGGCGTGGAACAGGAGGAAAGTCAAGGGAAATAGAGGAAAGAGCTTGGAGGCAAAGGACATTTATAGAGGTCTAGATAAGGATATGTACATATGCAAATATATTTATATATGAGGATGGGGAAATAGATCTATGAGCATATATTTATAGGTTTAGTATTAAGGTAGCAGAAG
>NW_022103896.1:45833440-45839113 GCF_000313985.2 Echinops telfairi | reverse complement strand
GTGCTGGAGCAGCCGTGTGCAGATCCCTGCCAGCACTGAGATGCTTACACGTTCACTGATTCGGCTTTTCTCCTGCAGTTGGCATCATTGCGTGTGTTTTGTGAGATGGAGGAGGACTTTGTGGATTGGTGTTGGACACATGGGTTAATGTTGGACTTGTGGGGTTGGACAGCACTGGGTTTAGATGTTTTCTAGATGTGCACTTAACCTTTATATAAAACTCTCTCTTATACACGAGTTTCTGTGGGTTTGTTTCTCTAAAGTACCCAGACTAACACAAACTCCCATGAAGAAAGCCTGTGAGGAAACCCTATGGGGTAGTTGTAGTCTATCACACGCTATCCGAGTAAATCAACTAGGCAATGCCTCACAACAAGGAGTTGAGCTTGATTTCAGTGTAAAAGATTTTTATTGCTACTTATAGACGAAAGAAAAAAAATTCTGTGGGAAACCAAACCAGAACATAATGTAATGTAATGTAACAAAATATGTTTAGGAAAAATGCATTAAACCATTGTCAGTCTTGAAAGGATGATTTAATTTTAGCAATTGTTTATAGGACCCTGCAAGGAAATTAATCCATTACCATGTCAAAGAATGATTCTTTGTTTCACAATATTAATCTTGCTACTAAGATTTAAAACAAGAGTTTTTCCTGGAAACCTGTGTTTTTACATGACATTAAGGTCATTTGTGTATATTATAACCATAACTGTGATAATTATTCTTTTGTGCAAAAATTTCAAGTAATCTTTCCAGAACATTGAAAGATTATAATGTATGTGTTTGATTATATGTAAGTGTGTGAGTGAAAGAGACTAATTCACTAATGATGCTAAACCCATTAGGTTACCTTGAGAATCCTGGAGATTAGTGATTTGTCGTGGAAGTTCAAGTCTAGCACAGTGGGCAAGTGGATGGGGTGGGGAAGGCAAAGCAAAGGCCAAATGAGCTGACATCTTTTCCTGCTTTTCTTCTTTAAGGAAGTCTGAATGGATGCCACAATAATTTATCTATTAACCAGGAAAGTGACTTCCTGGGAAAACTACCTGTGCTATCTGTAATTTTCCAGATGCCTTCAGTGGCCCCTGCGGAAAGGCAAAAGGATAGAGAACTCAAGTGGGATCGGCGACTACGTTTTTTGGAGCCACGTAGTGGGAAGAGCGGAAGCTGGTGGGAAATTGTCTTTTCCTCATTATCAATAGCAAATCCCAGTGTAGTCAGAGTTCTGGTGGCCAGAGTCTGCTTAGGCAAAGTTTTATCTCTAGTGTTAATATTGGCTTTGATTTAACTCAGCAAGCTTGAAATTTTATCTGACCAACATGAATGGATTAATGATAACTAGAAGGAGACATTAGGGACAAGGAGTGGTTAAAGAAAGAGGACTTTCTAGGACAATTGATATGCCCCTAATCAGTTGGGTAGCTGTGGTCACATATATTGTGAAACAAAAGCCAATCTTGTCCAGGCTCTTTGAGTGAGTCTGGTTTGTCCCATATGAAATGTTTTCAGGGCATTAGAAGGCCCCCCCATCCACCCTAATCAGCTTTGTGAAGACATGATTCAACATCCAGTGTTGTCTCCTATCAGCACAAGTGTCAGTCACAGAGCAGAGTATTGCCCACAGCCCTCTGTCCTCATTTCCTCATGGTGGAATGCATGTGTTTCTTTCAGGACAATTCCCTTTTGCCTGCATTCCCAGTATGCCTATCCCTGACAGTCTCTCCCGGCTGTGGCATTGACCATATGGTTAGCCTCAATTCTACCCTCTCAATTCCATCTCCCTTCCTGCCCAGTTTCTTTCACTCTCACTGAGAGCATTTAAAGACTCATCTCCAAAATACCCATCCTCAAAGTGTATCTATGATTCCAATGACGAATCTTACAAATCAGAGACCCCTTTGCACTCATTTGCTCACTGAGCTGTATCTTGATGACCATGACTTAGGCCATTTCTTTTTGAAGTTAACTAATTCAGAACGTATTATAGAATTACTATTGCCTCGAGTGTCAGAGCTTAAATTCCATGCTACGAATTCCTTACATTGTAGCATGTAACTTGTCTCATCCTCTTACTTGTCTGATGTTTATTCTGCCATAGCTTACAATGAACTAGGATTCATACAAATATTCTAAACAATTTGAAATATCATTTTAAACTTTTCCTTATACTTTACCCTCCACAAATGAAAACAATCATTGCGGTACTTAAGAAACTCCAGGTTTGGAAAAGACTCCTGAAAGACTTGTGGTAAAATCATTTTTTTAGCAAGCTTTACCACCATTGTTCAAGATTTCAAAATGAATTTCTTTATAGGATTTTTAATTTTTGCTTTATCTAATACCTATTAAGAAGTTGAAGATCCCTGGGTGGTACACAGTTTTTCACTCACCTGATATCCTGGGAGTTGGCAGCTTGAACTAACCTTGCAGTGCTGATGAAGAAAAGGCCTGGGTTTTTTTGTTTTGTTTTGTTTTTAAATAAATTTATTGAGGCTCATACAATTCATCACAATACATAGATCAATTGTGTAAAGCACACCTATACATTGTTGCCCTCATTATTCCCAAAATTCACTTTCCTCTTGGGTTCCTAGAATCAGCTCATTTTCCTTTTTCCCCTCCCCCTCCCTTCCTCCTCCCCTCTTCCCCATGTACCCTTGATAATTTATAAATTATTATTGTATCTTATATTACACTGCCGGCATCTCCCTTCACCCACCCCTCTGCTGCCCGTCCCCCAGAGAGGAGGTTATATGTAGCTCCCTGTGATCAATTCCCCCTTTCTATACCCCCCTTCCCTCCTGGTTTCACCACTGTCACCCCTGGTCCTGAGAGGTTCATCTGTCCTAGATTCCCTGCATTTCCAATTCCCATCTGTACCGCTGTGCATCATCTGGTCTAACCAGGTCTGCAAGGCAGAATTGGGGTCCTGGTAATTGGGGGGAGGAAGCGTTTAAGAACTAGAAGAAGGTTGTGGGTTTCATTATTGCTATACTCATCTCCCCACTACCCCTCTGCAAGGTATGTCCAGATGTCTAGAGATGGGCATTGGGTCTCCATCATGCACCACCCTCATTGATGAGGATATGATCCCCCCCCACCCCGCCCACCTTTGGTGTTTGAAGCCTAATCCCTTTGGCCCTTCATGATCACACAGGTTGGTGTGCTGCTTCCTTGTGGGCTTTGTTGCTTCAGGGCTAGATGGCTGCTTGTCTACTTTCAAGGCTTTAAATCCCCAGACGCTATAGATCTCGATAGCCGGGCACCATCAGCCTTCACCACACTTACTTATGCACACATTCGTCTTCAGCGTTTATGTGGGGTAGGTGGTCACACAATGATAGTTTTTGTTCTTTGGTGTCTGCTGCCTGTTCCCTTCAACACCTCGTGTTCACACAGGCTCGTGTGCTTCTTCTCTGTAGACTTTGTTGTTTCCGAGCTAGATGGCCGCTTGTTTGCCTATAAGGCCTGGTTATTTGCTTCTGCTAAGATTACAACCCCTAACAAACATACAAACAAAAACTCTACAGAGCCCTTCTACTCTGCACACAAGTGGTCGAAATGAATCACAATCTAGGAAATAGCAACATTGAGAAGGCACACACAGTCCATGGCTCTAGGGCCAGAAATCTCAACCAAAAGAAACAGAATCTATTTTCAAATAGGCGGCTAGTAGAAGATGCACTTCTCATAACTGCTTCCAGAATGATCTGGTCCAACTCCAGTCACCAGGTATTTACTATGGGTAATGGAGATAAAATCAGGACAAGCAGGAGAAACCGAACCCCGTTGTTGTTGTTAGGGGCCATTAAGTCAGTTCCAACTCATAGCAACTCAATGTACAGCAGAAGAAAACATTACCTTTTCCTGCTGCGTCCTTCTACACATGAACCCACTATTGCAGCCCCTCTGTCAATCATCCCCATGTAGTCTTTTTCTTTCTTGCTGACCATCTACTTTACCAAGCATGATGTCCTTTACCAAGGACTAGGCCAATTCAATATATCCTTTTGTTTCTTCACTGCTGCTTCCGTGACCTTTGACAGGATCCAAGGAAAATGAAATCCGTGGCAACACTGTTTTCTCCATTAATCCGAATGCTGTCTATTGGTTCATTTGTGAGGATTTTGCTCTTCTTCACATTGAGTTGCCATCCATCCTGAACTCTGCAGTCCTTGACTTCGTCAGCAAGAGCTTCAAGTCCTCCTCCCTTCCAGTCAACAAGGTTGTGTCATCCAAATATTGAAGATGGTCAATAAGCCTTCCTCTGATCTGAATGCCATGTTCTTCTTCATATAGTTCAGTTTTTCAAATTATTTGCTCAACATACAGATTGAATCAGTATGAGTAAATGTGGTAAGAGGACACACACCTTTCCTGATTTTAAACCGCACAGAAGTCACATGTACTGGTCAATCACCTCATTCTGTGTACAGGTTTTACATGAACACAGCAAAGTGTTCTGGAATGTTCATTCTTCTCACTGCTTTCCAGTTTGTTATTATCCACACAGTTGAATGCGTTTTGCATAGTTAATAAAGCACAAGTCTCTATTTTCATTTCTGGACCACCACTTTTGGAGATGCAAAGTTTGTCTTGAATCATAGCATAAATAATACAAACAGGATATGTTAACATGCAACTCCAGGATAAGGCCAAGGTTGCCAAAGTCCGTGCACTTTCTTTGCATACCCCACTACCCCTACGTTACCCTTGGAACGTCAAATACTTGGGCCCGATTATAATAATTGTTGGAGAGTCAATTCCACATATTGCTGAAATAATAAGAAAATCCATTGTTTGAGGAGAGACTCACCACGTAGTCACTTTATTCCAACCGAGTTACCTGTCTCGGGTCTTAACTCATGCCACTTCAACCCATCTGTCAGATTGCCCTATTGTGGTGCCATGTATGTTGCTGTGTGGGAATCTATGGGCACCAGCAGGGTCACCCAGGGCAGACAAGTTTCAGCAGAGCTTTCAAACTAAAATATACTAGGTAGAAAGGCCTGGAGATCTGCTTCCAAACATTAGTCAATGAAAAGCATATGGATTGTAACAGAGCACTATCCAATTTGTTTGCTCTGGCCACCTCATAACGAGGGCTCAGTCACTAGAGAAGGACAGCATGTTTGGCTAAATGGAAAGTCTCTGAGGATGAGGGACACCCTCCATGGGACGGATGACCACAATGGCCACAATGCTGGGGTCAAACATGCCAGAATTCATGAAGATAATGCAGGACCAAGCAATGTGCTGTTCTCTTGTATGCAGCACTGCCACGAGTTGTAGTCCACTGAACAACAGTTATCCATCTGTCTGTCTATCTGTCTATCATCTCTCTATAGTATGCCAAACTCTCTCTCACCTCAGTCACTTCACTTATGGTATTCTCGAATTAGAACTCTCCTTAAGTTTGGCATTGCTGGTTTCTTCCAGCTTATCTATCTGCTCCAATGAAACGCTTTCCTTGCTTATCCAACCTCCTCCTATTATTCCCCAACTCTCATCTTTCCCTTTGTAGCACTTATTCCAGCTTATAATTATATGTTGACATGTTTTCTTATTTATTGTCTATTTCCTCCTTTAGACTTTAAGCACCCCAAGGTAAGAACTTTGTGTTTTTCTGATTCACCAATTCCCTTTTTCCTCTCTTAAATTCAGCCCAGC
>NW_022103896.1:45830336-45832681 GCF_000313985.2 Echinops telfairi | reverse complement strand
GAAGAAGAAGAAGAAGAAGAAAGCCAATTCTTCACGACCAAGTGCATCGTAGACCTACTATAGCACCTATCTGTGATTTCAGATACCGATGCTATCATAGTGTTGTATTGCTGTTAGGTGTTGTCAAGGCCCTCCCCACACACGGTGACCCTGCGCACAATCAAACACAACACTGAGGTGTCCTCACAACTGTTGCTGCTTTGCCCATTGTTGCACCCACACTGTCATGATATCCCTCCTGAACTCAAAGTAAGCTTGACAAATGTTTCCATGCATACATGACTTCTTGTCCTCAAAAGTTATTAATTTGGTGATGGTACAAGGAAAGAAAACTTGGCATTAAAGACGTGTGATGTAACAGCTCCTGAATTCGTACTCTGCAAGAGAAAGAGGAGGCTGGCCGGCTGCTCCAGTAAAGATTGACAGCCTCAGAAATGCAAAGGGGCAGTTCTACCCTGTGACACAGGGTCACTATGAATCAAAATGGACTTAACGGCAATGGGAGTTGATGCTAAGTAACAACAAAAATTTTTCTACTTGTTTCTAATTATATTTCAAATAAAATACCCACCAGTAGAGTATTTACCACATAAGCATGCTATTGCTGGTTAACTTCTAAAATTCATTTTATTGGATCATCCTCAAGATAAGGCTATGGAGTCGGTACTCATAACTCATATCAGTCCTCATTTTATAAATAGTGATATTTGATCACTCTGCTATGAAATGTCAAAACTAAGACTTGAGCCCAGGCCCACCCAACTCCCATGTTCTCTCTCTCTTTTTATTTAATCATTTTATTTTTGGTGAACGCATACACAGCTGATCATACACCCATTCAACAATTTCTACATCTACCATTCAGTGTCCTTGGTTACAGTCCTCACGTTGTGTCATTTTTTATGAATTAACTTTTTATTGATATATAATTCAACAGTCCAATCATATTAAAGAGTTGTGCAGTCATCACTACCATCAATTTTAGAACATGTTCTTCTTCCCTGTACTCATTGTGAGCTCCCTACTTCCCCCCAACTTCCCATACCATGTCCCTAGTAATTCTTAATCACAATGATACTCTTCTTCCTAACCTAGCAGAGGAGTGTGTGAGGGCCGTCCACATTCGCAGTGGCACCCAGGGCAGAGGGAGTTGAGTTTCTTTCTAACTCACTGGCCAGCGCTGTGGCACAAAGCAAGCATAGGGGTAGCATGCGCTCAACTGTGGTGCAAGGACTCCCAAGTCAACAGTGGCAGGGCTGCGACCAGCGCTGGCATTTCTCAGGAAATTTCATGGCAGATTTGGCCAAAGTATCACTCCAAAAGTTACTGAGAGTCACCAGATAATATAGTATTAGAGTCATTCACAAGCCCCGGGCACCTATTAGTTCTGTTTTTCCCAGTATCTAGTGTATCATGAGTGTAGGGGGCCACGGTAGAAAGCAACTGCAAATGCACCCGGGTTCCCTGGATATCCTTGCCAGAGTTAATAGGCCAACAGGCTCTGCCAGTGCACTATTTATCAGGGGAGACATGTGTCCTGATGCTTGTCACCTTTAACACAGCGCTGTTACTTGCTGTCATGTCAGCTCTGACTCTGGTGACACCACAGACAACAGAACAAAAGAGCGCCTGGTCCCATGCCGTCTTCGTGCTCATTGATTCGTTCACGCTCAGGGCTGCATCGCTGTGTGTTTTGAGTGCCTTCTGACTGAGGAGACGTGTCTTCCATGTGATCTACATGATTCTCATGGACTGATTTTGGGAAGGAGATCCTCTGGCCTTCCACCCCCCCCCCACCTAATCTCTTTTGTTCTGGAAGCTCTGCTAAGACCTGTCCACCATGGATCACCTTGTTGGTAGTTAAAATACTGGTGGCATAGTTTCCAGGAACACACAAGCCACCACAGCACAACAAGCTGGCAGGTGAGTAGGTATTTATTTGAAACCCATTTCACTCTTCACAGAATCAGAGTATCCACCTACAGAGTCCTCCATGCTGAAAGACAGGAAGGCACAGAAAGTGGGTGGTTAAGAAAGCACACTCCGGAGTTGAAGTACTCATTTGAAATCCTAATCATGTTGCTTGCCAGCTGGGTGATCTATACAATTACTTGTGCCAGCAGTTTTCTCAACCATAGCATGTTGGTTAAGATTGAGTCCTACCTCACAGCTCTATTGGGAGGAGTCTGTGAGGTGATAGATGTGGTGCGCTGAGTATAACACCAGGTACAAAGTAATGTTAGATATCAGACATGTACTAAAATGTCAAAAGAATCCTATCACATGCCATTTCACACACACCATGTTTAGTATTTTCCATTAATTGATGCAATGGTTCACACCAA
>NW_022103896.1:45822652-45829992 GCF_000313985.2 Echinops telfairi | reverse complement strand
TTAGAAAATAATGATAGCAACATATGTACAAATATGCTTGACACAATTGATGTATGGATTGTTATAAGAACTATAACATCCCCCAATAAAATGATCTTTAAAAAGAGAGAGAATAAAAAAAAGAGAGAGAGAATAAGTATAATACGTGGGAAAAAATAATAATTTATAAATTATCAAGGGGACATGGGGGAGGGACGGTGGGAGAGCCAGGGGGGAAATGAGGCGCTGATACCAAGGGCTCAAGTAGAAAGAAAATGTTTTGGAAAAGATGATGACAACATATGTACAGATGTGTTTGACACAATAGATATATGTGTGGACTGTGATAAGAGCTGTAAGAGCCCCCAATAAAATAAAATTTTAAAACGAGAGAATAACACAATGGGAGGTGCTGTGATCCCCAGAGCTGAAACACAATAGAAAGTGGGGAGTTGCACAGGGGCTGTGTGAAACTGGGGAGCCTGTTTCTGTCGAAAGGGCTAGCAGTATCCCAGCTCATTGTTGTCGTTGTAAAAATGCAGACCCAGGGTTACCAGAATGTCCTAGTTGTATGAACTAAGGACTGATTTCTAGCCCTTACAGATGTAGTCTTTATAGTTTGGATTCTCCATTTGGTTAAAGTGCTAACACCTTCCACAGGAATAGATTCAAAATCTATTGTTATTGACCCATGTTTGGTATTGGGCTACTGCTCCCTTGAATTCGCAGTGATATGTCTTTCCCAAGCCAGGGCTTGCTGTTGCGTTTACTGCCAGCAGCCACTCTATTTGAGAGCTTATTTTGTTGGCATCTGGGAGAGCTGCTATCAACAACAGATGACCTGTCTAATTATACCTGTGTTGACTTCTCAACTTACTCTCTTTGCCCCTTTGTAAGGGTAAACCATTTGAAACGTAAGCATTTCATAAGCTCTTGGTCAAATTGGAGAGTAGAAGAGAGAACAAACAATTCAGCACTTTGAAAGAATCTGGAGGTAGGTGCTAGAGCCACACCTAGTTCAAGCAAACTATTCTTACTGAGTGTATCAACCTGAGCAAGTTTGTTAGTGCCTCAACTTCATTTTCTTCAGTGTGCAAAAAGGAAAATGACTTCTATGTAAGAAAGAGGTTAATAGGATAAAGTAATCTAATGGTCAAAAAGGTGCCTAATGGCAAAATAGTTAAGAACATGGCTATTAAACAGAAGGTTGGTGGTTCAGCCACGAGAGAAAGACATGGAAGCTTAGATACTCGAACGCCATCTGCACAACTCTACTCTGTCCTTGGTGGTCACCATGAGTTGAAATTTACTCAAAGCCATCTAACAGGAAGAATATTGAGAAATCAGAAATAATACAGTAGCATTACACCAAATCTGTACATATCAATTATTGAGGACTTCCTAAGTGACAACTTGGCATATGAAACAATTTATACGTGTTATACAATTTAATATTTGCAAACCAAACCAAGCCCACTGCAAGCAAGTTGATTGAGAGGTTCACGGTGTCTCTGTAAGACAGAGTGGAGCTGCCCGTACATTGCCAAGCCTGTAACTTTTTACAGAAGCAGACTGCCACATCTTTCACCCCACTCGCAGCTGGTGGGTTGAAACCTTCTCATTCGCAGCCAAGAACATTAACCATTACACCACCAAGGGGCCCCTGCAATGTTCACAACAACACTGAAATTGGGGATTGGTAATTCCTATCTTCATAGACTAAATGAGGAAGACCAAAAAAGAATGAATGCCTTTGAAGTATGGCGTTGACAAAGACTATTGACCATGCCACCCACTGCTAGAAGCACAAGTACACCAGTCTTGGAAGAAATACAGCCAGAAGGCTCCGTGGAAGTTAGGACGTGTTCCCAGGAGGAACGTGTTAGCTGGAGAAGGAAATAATGCTTGCTAAAATACCCAAAACACAAAGCATGTCTAAACATGTCTCCATTGTGAGTGGATGGTTGCAGACGAGTTCTCTCAGTAACACATTTGCCATCGTTTTATTCAAAACTCACTATCATCAAGTTAACGCTGACTCAAAGTGGCCCCCCTGCAGGTTTCTGAGACTGTATCTGTTTACCGGAGCCCCATTTCTCTCCCTCGGAGCTGCTTGTGGTTTCGAAATGCAGACCACGCAGGTCGCAGCCCAATGAAAGGGCTCAAGGAGATGGATGGACACAATGGCTGCAACAATGGGCTCAACCAGAAATGATGATGAGGATGACAGCATTTAGGTCTATTGTCCATGGGGTTACTGTGAGGCACAATCAACTCGATGGCCCCTAACAATAACAGCAGCAGTTCCCACTTTAGAGAAAAGACCGTTGAGGTTTTGAGAAGTTTCCAATTTCCACAAAGGAATCTGAGTTTTAGCAAAGCAAAATAATCTTCCTAGACTACACAGCTAATGAGGGGAAGAAGAGTTTGCAAACCAGAAGGTAGCTATATAGGGCTGTTGTGTTGGTAGGTAGTCATCATTAACCAGCGGGGGGGAAGGGAAAAAATGAACTGATACCAAGGGCTCAAGTAGAAAGCAAATGTTTTGAGAACGATGATGGCAAAATATGTACAAATGTGCTTGACACAATGGATGCATGTATGGATTGTGATAAGAGTTGTTCGAGTCCCCAATAAAATGATTAAAAAAAAGAAAGAAATTCTTGTCCGAAAATAGGCGACCAAATAGTACCTAATACATATTCTTTCCAACTTGAGAGTGAATCATCTACCCGATACAATAGCCAAACGCTTTAGGAGCCCTATTGTCTTCATGGTTTATGAGGTGGGCTGCTAACTGCAAGGTCAATAGTTCAAAACCACCAGCTGTTCCTTGGGAACCAAAATAAGGCTTTCTACTTCTGGACACAGTTATAGCCTTCTGGACAGAGAAAACCCACCAGAGCAGGGGCAGTTCTACTCAGTGGAGTTGGAATAGACCCCGTGGCTGGGAGGGAGTTGAACATCAAATCCTGCCAAGTACCCCATCCCTCCCAGGGCAGGACGAGAGCGCGCTGATGTTATTAACTGAGAGCAAACCAGAAGCTGCCATAGGAGTTGGTACTGGGAAAACAATGGCCCATTTTAGAACAGACTCATTTCTGATGCAAAAGGCTTACCTTGAAGCTTTCTTCTCCTCCATCCTTCCACCCCACCCTACCCCCTTCCTTCTCCCTCACCAGCAGAACCCAAGCGCCCATTATCCCCACTTCATGCACTGCCCCCTGCCATCTCAGGGAGTACGAAATTGGAAATGAAACACAGCACTCTATACAGATTGGTTTTAATCACCTGGAACAGATGGTGCAGAAAGTGTCAGGTAAGTGCAATTTAGAATTTTCTTTGGGTGTTTCTTAAAATGCAGAGACAACAAAGAAATTAAATTGACATCAAGTTTCAGTGTCAGTCCTGGCTTTGAACAGCCAGGTTTCACCAGGTCTATACATAACCCCCAATACTATCTAAATCTATTTCTCCACTTCCCTGTTAATTAACTAACAGTTGATGGGCTACATGAATGCAGATATACATAGAAACAAAGCAGACATGTTTAACTCCTTGGCTAGGGAAGAATGGAAGCCAGCCCAGTAAATGCATCTGAGCCCAGCTCACCTGGGCTCTGCACTATAACAGGTAATTGCAATAAATCATCCTTTTCCCCGTGATCCCAGCCTAGTGAAGATTAATGGCAGTAGACACTAAAGCTGCCAACTTGGAAGATTTCCGTGGTGGTGGAGAGGAGGCTATGCGTAAGGAATGTGTGATAAAATGCTACGCTGGGACAATAATAAACGTGCTGGAAAGGAGCCAAGGTCCTCCTCTAATGCAGAGACATTAAGACCTGTCTGATTGTGATGACAGACAGGTATTTGACTGAGCACAGTGGCAGCTGTAAAAAAAAAACAAAAAAAAAACACTAAAAGCTAATGTCAAAATGTGATGTAGACCTGCCACCTGCCACCAGGAGGAATTATGGCTCTGACCACTTGCTCCTAGGGAGGGCAGAGGAAACAATATTGTATCTGACTGCAAGGCATCAGCTACATGTGATTTGTGGACCTGATGGCACGACTGGCCCCACTGTCACCTTCCTTGATGAAGCAGCAGAGCCAGACACTGGCAACTGTCCCCACCAGAGGGGATTTGAAAGCTGACTTACTCTCAGCCATTCCTCTTAGGAGACAGTCAGAGAAGGAAGGAAAAGATGGTCAGAAGAGATTAACTGAATGCTTGGCACTCAGAGAAGAGACAGGCTTGACACCTAACTAGAGATGTGGGCATCACTCAGGCCCCTCAGAAATGGGGGTCCTCCCCAGAAAGCAACGAGAACTGTTAGGATGCCCAAACGTGTGTCAGAACTCTGTGCGCTTGTGGAGACAAAAGTCAGCCTTCCTGGTCTGATGGAACTTCTTCCCAGACGAAAAAAAGAGTAATACTCATCACTTTGACCTTGGAACCTTTGAATGTCACAGAAGAATCAGAATTAGGAGTTCAGAGCTCTGCTGGAAAAGGTCCCTAGAGGAATCTGCCAGACTGAGTGTATGTAAGAATGAAAAATATCTGGCTAGTCATGAGGAAAGATGACCAGGTGTCACTGCAGTGAAGATAGACCAGGGAGGTAGGATTTGGTATCAGGTAAAGACTGCCGGGAGCCTTGGTGATCTAAAGTTTAATTGTTGGGTTAGGATCCTCATGGTCAACAGTTCAAAACCACCAACTTGCTCCTTGGAGAAAGATGGGCTCTCTACTCCCTTAAATAGCTACAGTCTCTGAAACTCACAAGGGGATCACTGAGTCAGCATCAACTCGATGACAGTGAGTTTATACATTTATTTATGGAAAGACAGTTGGGTGTGTGGAGTAGTTCTGATGTGAAATTTACAAATATCATGACAGTTGATGTCAGGCATGCAGACGGGGACAAAAGTCTCTGGCCTAGTTCGTGCGAAATAATTGTCTTAGTTATTATGGAGTGGTGTTGTTCAGCCATGCTACCACGGAGGACATTTAACAAGCAGAAATTTCTTTTTTCACAGTGTAAGAGCTTGAAAGTCCCAATCTGGGGCACAGTCTCTAGAGGAAGGCTTTCGCTCCGTGTCAGCTCTAGAGCAAAGAAGGTTCTTGATTTTTGTCGACTTCCGTTTCTTGGTAAGTTTCATTTGGTGTAGTAGCTATCATGTCCCATCTCAGCTTCTTGTCTGGCTGTTTTCTTAGCCTGCTATTTCTTTTATCACAAAGGAGGTGGACTGAAAGCACCTACTCAAGAGCATAATAGAGAAAGCCTATTCCCAAATGGGAACCACAAATACAGGGGCTATGATCTACAGAACATTTGTCTAAGAGCACAATGTAATGCATAATAGTGGCTAACAAAATAGGGGACCAAAAAGACAGGTGGCCAGATTACTTTGGGGTTCCAAATAGCAACTAAGAGCTGGGCGTCTAAAGTGAGCTGTGATTGTTAAGGTTATGTGTTAACTTGGCTGAGCCATGCTTCTAAGTTGTTTGGCAGATAATGTGTAATTATCCTCCATTTTGTGATCTGATGTGAGTAGTAAATCCATTGTGAAGGGTGTTTCCTTGGGGTGTAGCCTGCATCTAATAACTATGGACATTCTGGCAAAGCAAGCTCTCTCTGCTGCCTCTAATGCGTTATCCTCTGACCTCTGGTACTTGTGGCCTGAGCCAGCAGCCAGCCATTTCACCTGCAGATTTTGAGATATTTAAGTCCTGCAACAATCGCTTGAGTTAAGAAAAGCCTCCAGTCTGTTGCCTGACCCAGGAGACTCCACAAAAGCATGAGCATTTTCTTGAACTAAATCTCTGATACAAGTACACACACACACACACACACACACAAAGACTTCAAAAAAATCTGTGGAAAAATGTCATGCTCTTTTCCTTCCATTTTCATAAACTTTTTGAAGCCCTCTTGAATATATATATGCTTCACTAGTTTCTCTCCTCTAAAGAACCAAGCCTCTAAGACATTTGCTACCCAAAGTGATTCTATAGCAACACAAGCACACTCATGAGCCTTTTGAATTGGTTCTCAAGTCTGGCTCGTCTTAAAAGCAATGATATCTCTGCCACCAATGTTAATGGATGGTGTGAGGTGGCAATAAAATTTGCAAGACATCAGTACCAATGGATCAAATATATGTGAGAGACAAGTGCTGGGTGATTGCATCATTGATATTTTTTCTAAAATTTTACCATAATGAGAACTATAAGGACCCAGGTAGCTTGGTGAGTTCATTAGTTTATTGTGCCAACCTGGCCGATAAACACATGTGGGGCTAATTGAAGGGCAGCGAGATAAATGACTCAGTAAGCCTCGCCTTTCTAGTTCTCAGGTCTCTTACTTTCTAATGGTCAGACCAAGGTGCAGCTGCCTTAGCCAGTTCCCTGCTTCAGCTTGCAAGGCTCACTTCCTGCAAGACATCCCTGAGGAGAAGCCACATAGACCTACCTCAATGCAGCCCTGGGTGCTGGAGCAGCCGTGTGAAGACCCCTGCCAGCACTGAGATGTTTACACATTCACTGACTCCGCTTTCCTCCTGCAGTCGGCATCATTGTGTCTGTTTTGTGAGATGGAGGAGGACTTTGTGGCTTGGTGTTGGACATATGGGCTAATGGGTTAGTGTTGGACTTGTGGGCTTGGGCAGCACTGGGTTGGGATGTTTTCTTGATGTGCATTTACCCTTCATAAAAAATTCTCTCTTATACATGACTTTCTGTGCATTTGTTTCTCTAAAGTACCCAGACTAACACAGTTGATCTTTCTGTCACTAGGGGTGAAATGGTGAAATAAAAGAATGAGTTTAAAGCTTCAGGGTCACAGCTTAAATGCCACATACAAGACTTGAAAGTTGCCAATTATGCCTAAAAAGAGAGCTTATTTCTTCTGGTAACAGAGCTGATGTTGCTAAAAACCAAACCCAGAGTCTTATTATAGAAGTGCTGAATTACAATGCCAATCGAATTCCCAAATGTGTATAGTATCTGAAGTTAAAATGAAGACACTGATTTCAAAGAAATGGGATCCTAAAACATGGTATGGGGCCAGATAACCAAACCCTTAGGAAGACTGAATCTCTAAATATCATTGAATAACTCCTGCCAATAACACAAATCTGAAGAGACTACTGCATATTGGTCTGCTAAGCCTCATTCCCCAGTAAAATCATTATCCTTTCCACTCTCTTCTGATGAAAGCAACCCAGCTATGCCTACAGAGTGTATGAAATGTTGCTTGGTGTGGTGCCCAGGGCATCTCCTGAATCAGGTGCCTTATAAGACATTAATGCATGTTCCCAAGACCCACCCCATATCATCCAGTTTTGCTTCTAGATCTATCT
>NW_022103896.1:45814575-45822030 GCF_000313985.2 Echinops telfairi | reverse complement strand
GAAGTTCTTCTCTGCCCTACGGAGTTGTTATGTGTTGGCATCAACTCAAGCGCATTGAGTTTGGTTTTCTTGGTTTTGTTGCTGTTGTTGTTGCCTTATAACATTAAATCTGGTTGAAATAGTAAACCTGCCTTGGTCTATTGTAGAAGAAGGTATCCAATGGCTTAAGAAAGATAGCAAATTTCAAGACACATGAAGATCTGTCTTGGAAGAAATATGGCCAGAATATTCCTTAGAGGCAAGGATGGTAAGACTTTGTCTCAGGCACTTTGGACATGCTGTCAGTAGAGACCAGTACCTGGAGAAGTAGATCACGAGGATCAGTGACAAAGAGGAAGACCTTCGACAAGATGGATTGACATAGTGGCTGCATTGATGGGCTCAAACAGGAGAACAATTCTGAGGACGGCACAGGACTGGGCGGTGTTTCGTTCTGTTGTACGTAAGGTCACTAAGGGTCAGAACCAATTCAATGGCACCTAACCACAATGGAGTGGATTCATCAGGGTTAACTCCTAACCACACCCACAAAATGCGCAGATGACCACAACTGTGAGGGAAAGATTTGTGAAGGGAGGCCCACCATCTTTGTAGGCTGTGTGATTGGCATTTTACAAGTCATGTTTCACAGTGGGAGGGACTCTAACTGCATGCAGACACTTAACTACAATGTGTCAGCTCTACGATGACTTGGCTCTGTAGTGATAGAAGCCAGGTAGCAGCACATCACTGACACGGTGGGCATGCATATCATAATGGACAGCAGAGCAAAGCAGTAAGTACAGCATTTGGTTTGTACGGATTTGGCATTGGCTGCAGAGGCACGGGGTCCCTAGGAATGACGTGTACAGGAAATCTACTAGTCATTTGAGCTGTACAAGCAGAACTGTAGCTCAAATGAATGGCAATCTAAATTGAATCACCAGAGTAGAATCATGACCCTCAATCGACTTCTGGACTTGAGTCAAACCCATGACCCAAAAACCCATGCGTGAGACCCAAAAACTCATGAATGAGAGGGAGACGTGGCCCCTTCAAGGAAAAACCCCACTTCACTGTAAAAAAAAAATTGCAGTTAATCTTTCTTTCAGCTTCCCTCAAAGAGATCTACGGCCTTTTAAAAGAGTGATATTTGATGTGGAAAAGGAAATAATCAGACTCTGGGGGGATTACTGGTCACTGGCTCTGAACTGACACTAATTCCAGGAGACTGCAAGCACCACTGCGGCCTCCCAGTCAGAGAAGTGGTGTCTGGGGGCAGAGATATTAATGGATTCTTCACGAAGGTCCATCATACCTTGAGTCCAGCAGGAGCCCAGGCCCATCCTGTCATGATTCCCCCAGTTCTAGAATGCACAATTGTAATAGACATACTCAGCAATTGGCAGAACTTCTACATTAGAACCATGACATGCAGGGGAAGGGTTGTTGTCAAAGGAAAGGCCAGGTGAGATCCATTAAAACTGCCATAATTCAGAAAAGAAACCAAATGTAGCGCTGCAGTCCCAGAGGGCTTGCAGAAAATCAAGACACTACCAAGGACGCGAAGGCTGCAGAGAGGGTGATTTTTCGCTACATCTCTATTCAACTCACCTATGTTGCCTATATGGAAAACAGATGGATCTTGGCGATGGACAGTGGATTACTCTAAGCTTAACCAGGTGGTGACTCAAGTCTCAGCTGCTTTTCCAGATGTGATTCCATCGCTTGAACTAATTAATACCGGGTACATAGTATGCAGCCATATATCCGAACAATGCCCTTTTTCTTCAATTCTGGTGTGGAAGGATCACCAGAAGCAGTTTTTCTTCAGCAGAACTGTACCTCCACTGTCCTAGTTCAGAAGTAGATGCAGTCTCCAGCCCGGTTTCACAATTTCCTCCACATGGACCTTGATCACTTTCTCCTTCTACAAGATATTACAAGGGTCCGTTGCATTGTTGATATCGTGCTGCATCAATAACTTCAGACAAATCGGTAAGATGTGTACATGATCAACAAAACTCACTACCATTAAGTAGATGTAGACCCCTATCAACCCAAAGGACAGGGTAGAGCTGCCTCTGTGAGTTTTCTAGACTTTAACTCATTATGGGGAAAGAAAGTACTGTCTTTCTCCTGGGTGGCATGGTACTTCGGTACAGCCCAGTGCATAAGCACTATGCCACCAGGCCTATTATTTGCGTGTTTTAGGGTGGGAAATTAATCCTATGGAACTGCAGGTACCTTGCACCTCAGTTCAATGCCCAGGGGCCCAGTCTTGTGGGACATGTGGAAATATTCCTCCTACAGGATATTCCTCCTCACTGACAGATACCATATATACTTGAGTATAAGCTGACCCGACTATCAGCTGAGGCATCTAATTTTACTACAAAAGCTGCATTAAAAAGGTGCTGAAAAACTCGGCTTATACATGAATATAAACAGTTTTTATATTGATTATCTCCCGCACCTAAAAAGGAGGCATACTTTCTGGTGAACCTCTTTGAATTTTAGAGGCAACATGGACATCATTCGGGTGTGCTACTCTATATTTACCAAGTGATTCAAAAAGTTGTTCGTTTTGAGTGGAGCTTCGAAGAAGCGAGAGCTCTGTAACAAGTTCAGGCTGCTGTGCGGTTGGCTTTAGCATGTGGGCCCTATGACCTGCCCAATCCAAGGGTGCTTAGTGGCAGTGGCAGAGATGCTGTTTGGAATCTTTAGCAAGCCTCTATTAAGGCATCACCATGTAAAACCTGAGGACAAAGCACGGCCATCCTATGCAGATAACCACTTGCCTTTTAAGAAGCATCCTTTGGCTTGTCACTGGGCCTTCATAGCTCCTGATGGCTTAGCCAAAGGCCATCACCTCATTAAGTAGCAGAGCTGCCCACCATTAAATGGCTATCATCTGAGTCATAAAACCAGACGTGCACAGCAGCATTCCACTGATCAATGGGAGTATCATGTATATGAGATGGGCTCACGCAGGTCCTGAAGGCAGAAGTAAATTACATGGAGAGGTGGTCCAAATGCCGATGCTCCCCATTTCAGTCATATTACCTTCCTTCTCTATACCTGTTTCTATGGCCTCATGGGAAATTCCTTTTGAGCAAATGATAGAGGAAGAGAAAATTCATACCTGGTTTACAGATGGTTCTGTATGCTATGCAGGCTTTACTTGGAAATGAACATTGGCAACCATGCAGCTCCTTTATGAGAGCTTCAAAAAGGACAGTAGTGAATGGAAATCCTCCTAGTGAGCAGAATTTGAGCAGAGTATCTGGTTGTTCACTTTGCTAAGATGGAGAGATGACAGCTATATGGTTGTGGTCAGTGGTTTGCTGTGATCAATGGTTTGACTAGATAGATGGTCAGTGACTTGGAAGGAAAATTGGTGACAGGGAGGTATGGAAAAGGTTGTGGATAGACTCCCTGAATTGACAAAAAAAAGTAAAGATGTTTGTGTCTCATGGAATGCTCTAAAGCAGCGGTTCTCAACCTGTGGGTCACAACTCCTTTGGGGGGTCGAACTACCCTTTCACAGGGGGTCACCTAAGACCATCAATAAATACTTCACAATATATAATTATATATTGTTTTGTGATTAATTACTATGCTTTAATTATGTTTAATTATGTTCAATTTGTAACAATGAAAATACATCCTGCATATCAAATATTTACATTTTGATTCATAGCAGTAGCAAAATGTTATGAAGTAGCAACAAAAATAATTTTATAGTTGGGGATCACCACAACATGAGGAACTGTATTAATGGGTGGTGGCATTAGGAAGGTTGAGAACCACTGCTCTAAAGGGTAAACTTGGCAGAGAAGACTTTTAACAATCAAATGAATAGAATGACTCATTCTCTGGATACCAATTGTGTTAGTCTGAGTAGGCTAGAGAAAAAAATCCAGGGAAACTTATATGTGTATAAGAAAGAGCTTTATATAAAAGAGTAATTGATGGTGTTTGCTGGCAATACAATAAACAACTGCTCCAATAAAGAAAAGAGTAATTGTATATTAAGAAAACATCGCGACCCAGCCAAGATCAAGTCTGTAAGTCTGATATTAGCCCATATGTGTGACACCAGTCTATAAATTCCTCTTCAAATTTACTCAACACATGCAATGATGCCAGATGCAGGAAGATCACAGGCCAGTGAGTGTGAAGTCTTGTGGATCCAGTGGTGGTGGAAGCATCTTAGCACTGGCATGGGTCTCCACGTGACTCCTCCAGATCTGCGGTTCTAGCTGCCATCAGTGTAGCTACATATGTCTTGTCAACAGGAATGCCTTACAGGGTGTGTGTCCTGCCTCCAGTGAGCTATTTATCTCCATAGCACTTCCAAATGAGGTCATCAAGCTGTGATCTGATTGACAGGCTAGACTCCACCCCTTCACTCTTAATAGTCTCAAGTTGACACCAAATTATGTAACTACCACACCAATCAACCTTTCCCCCTAGCTCCTATTATTGCCCAATAGGCTCATGAACAAAATGGAGATAGTGGCAGGGATAGAGATTATCCATAGGCGCAGAACACACACTTCCGCTCACCAGCCAACTTAGCCACAGCCACTGCTGACTGCCAGCAGCAGAGATTCAGAGTACCCTGTATGGCACCATTCCGCGGGGAAACCAATACAGGTTGATTACATTGGACCATTTCCATCATGAAAAGGTCAGTGGTTTGTTCTTCCTGGGATAGATAGATATTCTGGATTAAAATTTGCCTTCCATGTATGTAATAGTCTTGCCAAATTATTTGTGGACTTCCAGCATGCAGTATTTGTCATCATGTTATCCCCAAAACCATCACCTCAATACAAGGGACTCACTTCACAGCACATGAAGAGTATCATTGGGATCATGCTCATGGAATTCACTGTTCTTACTATGTTCTTCAGAATCCTGAAGCAGCTGGCTTGGCAGAACAATGCAACAGCATTCTTTTTTTTTTTTTGGTTACTTAAAATACATTGTAGGTTTAGGTCACATCCATTAAAGCTATCCCTTTTCTTCTCTTTTTTTTAAAAATTAAATCATTTTATTGGGGGTCGTACAACGCTTATCACAATCCACCCATCCATTGCGTCAAGTACGTTTGCATATTTGTTGCTCTCATCATTCTCAAAACATTTGCCCTCCACTTAAGCCCCTGGCATCAGCTTCTCATTTTTTCCCCTCCCTCCCCGCTCCCAGTTCCCTCATGAGCCCTTGATAATTTATGTTGTTGTTTTGTCATATCTTACACTCTCTGACATCTCCCTTCACTGTTGTCCATCCCCCAGAGAGGAGGTTATATGTAGATCCCTGTAATTGGTTCCCCCTTTCTGCCCCACTCTCCCTCCACCCTCCCGGTATTACCACTCTTACCACTGGTCCTGAAGGGATCATCTGGCCCCTGCTGAAACTAAAACTCACCGTCACTGAGTCAATTCTGATTCATACCGACTGGAGCTCCTTACTGCACGTACTGTAGTTGTTGCTAGTGCCATCAAGGTGGTTCCAACTCAACGCAACAAAACAAACCACTGCCAAATCCTGGGCCATACTCACAATTATTCTTATGTTTGAGCCCATTGTTGCAGCCACTGGGCCAATCCATCTTGTCAAGGGTCTTCATCTTTTCCGCTACCCCTCTGCTTTACCAAGGATGTATCCTTCTCCAGAAACTGGTCCCTCTTGACAATATGTCCAAAGTACCTGAGATGAAGTCTCACTATCCTTTCCTCTAGGGAGCATTCTGAATCTACTTCTTCCAAGACAGATTTGTGTGTTCTTTTGGCAGTCCAGGGCACTTTCAATGTTCTTTACCAACACCATACTTCAAAAGAATCTATTCTTCTTAGTCAATGTCCAACTTTCACATGCATATGACCCAACTGAAAATACCATGGCTTGGGTTTGGTGCACCTTAGTGCTCATGCTATTCAACATTTCAAAGAAGTATGGTACAGCAGATTTAACCAGTGCAGTGCATCTTGACTGCTGCTTCCATGAGCATTAATGGTGAATTCAAGCAAGGTGAAACTCTTGGCAACTGCAAGATTTTCTCCATTTATCATGATGTTTACCTATAGGTCCAATTGTGAGAATTTGGGTCTTCTTTGCATAGAGTTGTAATCCACATATAACATAATGTAGTTTCTCTGCTCATTTGCTCTGAATACAGATTGAAGAAGTATTGTGAGAGAATACAACCCTGACACACACCTTTCCTGATTTTAAACCCTTGTTCTTTTTGCACAAGTGCCTCTTGAACTATGTACAGGTTCAGCTTGAGCACAATTAGATTTTCTGGAATTCTCATTCTTCTCAAAGTGATTCATAGTTTATTATTATGCACACAGTTGAATGCATTGGCATACTCAATAAAGCACAAGAAACGTCTTTCTGGCATTCTCTGGTTTCAGCCTAGATCCAGCTGATATTTGCAATAATACCCTTGCTTCACATTCTCTTCTTTCAAATCTATCCTGAACTTCTGGCAGCTCCCTGTCAATGTACTGTTGTAACCATTGTTGGATGATCTTCATCAAAATTATACTTGCATATGATAATAATATTGGTCTACAATTTGAGCATTCTGTTGAGTCTCCTTTCTTTGGAACTGGGTACCAACATGGATCCCTTCTGGTCAGCTGACCAAGTAGCTGTCTTCAAAATTTTCCAGGGTAGTCCAGTGAGTGCTTCCAGTGCTTCATCAGCTTGTTGAAACATTTCATTGGTATTCGATCAATTCCTGGAATTTTGTTTTGAGCTAAGGCTCTCAGTGTAGCTTGAACTTCTTTAATTCAGTAACATTGTTTCTTTTTTAAGCACTACCTCCTGAAACAGTGGAATGCTGACTAATTCTTTTTGGTGAAGTGACCCTGTGTGTCCTTTCTATCTTCTTTTGAAGCTTCCTGAATCATTCAGTATTTTGCCCATAGAATCTTTCAATATTTCTGCTCAAGACTTGAATATTTTCTTGAGTTCTTTCTGTTTCAGATATGCTAATACTATTCTTCCTTTCTGGTTTCTTATCCTAGGGCTTTGCACATTTTTTATAATAGTTGATGTTGTCTTCTCAAGGTGCATTCTGAAATTTTCTGTTCAGCTCTTTGATTTCATTTCTTCTATTTGATTTAGCTGCTCCACAATTAAGAGCAAATTTCAGAATCTCTTCTGATACCCACTTTGATCTTTTCTTTCTTTCCAGGTTTTTTAATGATCTTTTGCTTTCATTATGTATGATGTTCATGATGTCCTTCCACGGCTCATGAGATCTTCTGTCAGTGTCCTGAGTGCCAAATCTGTTCTTAAGATGTTCTCAAAATTCAGTTGGAATAGAGTCAAGGTCATATTTTGAGTGTCATGGACTTGTTTTCGTTTACTTCAACTTCAACATGAACGTACACATGAGTAATTGATGGTGTGTTCCACAGTCAGCCCTTGGTTTGGTGTTAGCTACTGATA
>NW_022103896.1:45810650-45813455 GCF_000313985.2 Echinops telfairi | reverse complement strand
GGTTCACAAGGGTGGGAGGTAGGGGAAGGAGGGGGGGAACGAGAGGAGCTGATACCAAGGGCTCAAATAGAAAGTAAATGTTTAGAAAATGATGATGGCAACATATGTACAAATATGCTTGATATAATTGATGTATGGATTGTTATAAGAGCTGTAAGAGCCTCCAATAAAATGATAAAGAAAAGTATTTGTCATTGGTCTTACAAAATTTTATCACGCAATTTCCAGCTTCATTTCTATAACCAAGACCATATTTTCCAGCTACTGTTCTTATTCTTTGCAATTTTTGCACCCCAATCACCAATAATTATCCATGCATCTTAACTGCATGTTTGACCAATTTCAGACTGAAGACATTGGTAGAATTCTTCAGTTTCTTGATCACTGGCTTAGGTGATTAGTGCATAATTTGAATAATAGTTGTATTGACTGTGTTTCCTTAAATATGGGTAGATATAATTCTATCATGGGCAGTATTGTACTTAAGGATAGATCTAATTCACAAGGATGAATGGCATATATGTGTGTGTGTAGAGTCTACATACACTATATACAGATACATATGTAAGTATATAGCAAACCAACTAAATAAACTCAGTGCCATGGCGTCACTTTCAATTCATGGAAACCCTATGGGACAGAGTAGAACCTATGTATTTCCAAGCCCACAGAGCAGCTGATGTGTTTGAGTCACCAGTCTTGTGGTTAACAACTCATTACATAACTCACTAGGCCACCAGAGCTCATATATATTTCGTCTGTTTTGCTCTTCTAGAAAGCCCAGTGTAAAGCACAAGCTTAGCAGATAAACCCAGGAGATAGTTTGAGATGGAGACCAAATAACATTAATGCCTTTGGTCTTGCCCACTCAGTTCCTTTTATTCACCTTCTTTATGCTTTTGGGTCCCGAGTGGTGCAAGAGCTGATGATCAGCTGCAAACTTAAATGTTTGTGGTTCAAATCCCTCACTGGTTCCAAGGAAGAAAAGCCTAGCAAGCTGCTTCCATAAAGACTACAACCAAATTTCACCAAAAGTACAATTTTTTTAGTTGCAACCAAGGAAATCTTCTGGAGTGATTCTACTCTATGACACATGGGCCATCATTAGGCCAAATCAACACTACAAAAAATACATTTCTTTGTTGTTGTTATTGTTACTGTTGTTTTAAGGGTCTAAGACTGTCCACACAGCTCTTCATCTACCCATGTGTATTTTATCTTCAAACTACACAGCTCTGTCATCTCAACAAATGCTTCTCAGGTAAGAAAAATATGTCAAAGAAAAACTTTTTTCCAAAATGCACGATCTTGTTTTTAATAACTCATAATTTTCAATGTCATTTAGGTCTTGAATATTTTTATAGTTGCCTCTTCCCAAGAGTGTTTTTGAGGGTTTTGAAACGGAGATTTGAGCTTAAATGGATTCAGCTGTTAAATATTACAGGGAAATAAATATATTTGTTATGAAATCTTCTTTTCAAGTAACTGATGTATTCTAATTTGAGAACCTGGAGCCTTGCTTGTCTATGATACTTATATAAAAGGGAAATTCTTCTCAAGTGTGAAAGTATTGGGGTGACTGTTTTAATGATTACAAGTATTATATGATGAACAACTGAACAAGAGAATGAAGTAGGTATATAAATGTCATATATTTTCTACAAGGGGGTAGATTGATAGAACACATGTGGCTTGCAACCAAATTCATTTCTCTGAACAGGAAATTCATAGAGGCCTGTTAATTTGCAAATAAAATTTGAGGGTAAAAGTAAGATTACATGGCAACCCCCATTGAAATCAGTACATAAATGAAAATTTTTGAGAGTATTAAACCTTCAACTCCAAATACATTAGCATTTATATCCAAATTCAATTTATTACTCATCTTAATTCAACTGTATTGACTCATCTTGACTAAGTGACATTCTGGAACTGAAGAAGGGAACTCATCAGGGTCTTGCAGCCTCTGCTTTGATCTCTTGCTATGCACACTCTTGGGATGCTATTGGGATACTAATCTTCACACAATGAATACTCCAAGCCATATGGAGAAGCCAGGCATAGATGCTCCATTAGACAATCCCACAAAACCTGTCAGCCAACAGCCACCGTTAACTCCAGTGTGAGGGAGCCATCTAGTACACATAGGTGCAACCAAGTCAAGCCTTTCCAACTCCAACCTCACCGCCATCAAGTTGATGCTGACACACAGCAACCCCAGAGGGCAGGGAAGAGCAGCCCCTGGGGGTCTCCAAGACTGGAAATCTTCCCAGCAGTAGAAAGTCTCTTCATCGAGTCTTTAGATAGAAAGGAGGTGATCCAGCTGAGTCCACGCAGCAAACAGAACCATAAGAGACAGTGACAGATTGTCTTAAGTCACTATGTTTAGGGATTTAAATTATATATATACTATGAGCTATATATACTAAATAATATTATATATAAGGCATTTAGTGAATCAGAAAAAGTGTCAAGCTAAATAAATTATTTTATTTCTGGTTTGCTGATCTTGTTTTTATGTATTTGACTTGTTTGATATATATTTAACTGGCTCATCTATATATAACATCTCGGTTAATGGAGAGCTAGGAGGAAGTCCTTTAACTTCTTCAGGCCATCTTGTTTCCATTTGCATATTATTAACTCAGTTCTATATAAATGTGTTCAATGCTGACCAGCCATGTGAAAATGTTAACACAGTTCTAAAAACTCCCAACAGAATCTCCAAGGAGTAACACAAGCTGGGAAGTGATATTCTATCAGGAAATTTAGTTAAGTTCTAATTCCCCCAAATTATCTTACTAC
>NW_022103896.1:45806929-45808525 GCF_000313985.2 Echinops telfairi | reverse complement strand
AAATAGGATAGGGTAGAACTGCCCCCGTGTCTTTCCGAGACAGTTACTCTTCATGGGACCAGAAAGAGATGCTCATCAAGTGGACCACAGGAAAGCTGGACCTCAGCAGGCCTGCCTTCTTGCCCACGTCTCACAAGCGCTCTGCCTC
This sequence comes from Echinops telfairi, assembly GCF_000313985.2. Lineage (NCBI taxonomy): Eukaryota > Metazoa > Chordata > Mammalia > Afrosoricida > Tenrecidae > Echinops > Echinops telfairi. The sequence goes on along the minus strand of NW_022103896.1, from coordinate 45,808,377 downwards.
TGACAGGGTGCAGATGTGCCACTCTTCTATCAGCCGTTTTAGTGGACAATATTTGAGTTTTACTCCTCTGACAGGTGTCTGCTTTACACAGGTTTTTCTTAGTGGGCTTTCATTTGTTCCCTCTGCTCCTTTATCTTGGTCACTTAGCAAGCAGTAAATCTAAAAAGCTCTTAAAATAGCCAGCTTCCATGTATCCCCCCAAGACCCACAAGTCACCAAGTCACCCTATCCATCACACACACAGGGGCAAACATGCACATGAGAGTAGTATGTGCATGGTGTCTGAAATAGAGTAGGCCTCTATAAAGTATGCACTGAATCAATGAGGGGGGAAAGTCATTACGTTTCAAAAAGGAAAAGAATAGCACTGAAGAATAGTTTGATAACCTACCAAAAAGTATTTATTTGTTGTTCTACATTACAAAGTAAAGCTAACCAGTCAACAAATTCTAGTAAACTTTATCAATAATACTGTTTTAAGGAGCCCTGGTGGCACCGTGGGTTAGATGCTGGGCTGCTAATGGCAAACTCAGCAGTTTGAATCCCCAAGACACTCCAAGGAAGAAAGATTAGCCCTTCCATTCCAGTCAAGAGCTACAGTCTGGAAAACCCCCAGGAAGAGTTCTACCCTGTCCTGTAGTCTGAGTCAACTGGATGGCAGTGAGCTTTTGTTTTCTTTTTTAGTATGCAATGGGTCTTTTTTCTTCTTCTTCTTTCATTAATCATTTTATTGGGGGGGCTCTTATAAATCTTGTTATGTCCTATCTTACAATGAATGTCCACTGTCTCCCTTCACTCACCTTTATGTTATTTATCCCCCTTGGGTGGGGGAGCTATATAACCAACCTTGTGATGGATTCCCCCTTTATCCCCCGTCCCCCATCCCCCTACCCTCATGATATCGCTACTCCTACTACTGTTCCTGAGGGTTTTATCTGTCCTGGATTCCATGTGTCAAGAGCTCTTATCTGTACCAATGTGTGTATTCCAGTCTAGCTGAATTTGTAAAGTAGAACTGGATCATGGTATTGGGGGTGGTTGGGGGTAGAAGAAGCATTCAGGAACTAGAAGAATGATGTGTTTTATCAGTGCTATACTGCAATCTGGTTGAATCATCCCTTCCTTGTAACCACCCTTCCTTGTAACCCTTCAGTGGATGGATGTCCAATTGTCTACAGATGGACTTTGGGTCTCCCCTCCAAGCCCCTTCTTTCACATAGATATAACTGTTTGTTTTGGATCTTTTGATACCTGATCCCAATGATACCTCATCATCACACAGGCTGGTGTACTTCTGTGTGGGCTTAGTTGCTTTCCTGCTAGATGGCCACTTGTTTAACTTTAAGCCTTTAAGACGCCAGATGCTATATCTTTTGATAGCCAGGCACCCATTTTGTCTTCAGTGATTGTGTCAGGAAGGTGAGTATCAAAGAGTGCCAGGTTATTAG
>NW_022103896.1:45791021-45805994 GCF_000313985.2 Echinops telfairi | reverse complement strand
CCCGCCACTCTCCCCAGCCTATAACTTCAGTGCTGTCCTCTGTGTTACATTCTTCTGGGGCCAAGCTTGGGCCCAGCCCCGTTGTCTTCTCTGTTAGTTCACTGCTCCATGACAGTTTGTTGCCCTCAAGGCTTGGCGCTCCAGAATGGGGTCTGGTCCCTCTCTCCCTGTCCTGTGGCAACCTCTCTGGGTGGATTAGGGCCCTGTTCTGCAATGGGTGTTTTTGTTTTGTTTTGTTTTGTTTTAATACTGATTTGGAAGCCCTTGTGACGAAATGGGTTACATGTTGGGCTGCTAATCAAAAGGTCAGCATTATGTACCTATTAGCCACCCTGTGGGAGAAAGATTAGACTTTATGCTTCTTGAAAAAAATTACAATTTCAGAAGCCCTAGGGAACAGCTCTATTCAGTCCTTTGGGGACTTTCTGAGTAGGAATCAACTCAGTGGTGGAGGGTTTATACTGTGTCTTGTATCTGCATACCTGTTTCTTTCAATTGCAGGAAGGAACATGATAGAAGAGGCCACAGTGCTGTCATGGGTTACATATTGGGCTGATAACCACAAGGTTAGCAGTTCAAAACCACCAGACACTGTGCAAGAGAATGATGAAAGAGTTACAGACTCCGAAACCCAGAGAGGCAGTTCTATTTGGTCTTAAAGGGTCTCTGGGTTGACGTGGGAGCATGGTAGAATGTGGTTATTGTTGTCAGTTGCTGTTGAGTCAGTTCTGACTCACAGAGACCATACCTACAGCAGAGAGAAACATTGCGCAGTGCTGCACAACCTCACAGTTGTTGCTGTGTTTGAGCCCAATGTGTCAATTCATAGTATGATAGTGTGGCAGAACATGCTGTTTTAATAAAATGTCTTAGGAGGTTACGTTGTGCTTTATGTTAAGAAAAACATCAGCGACCATCCTACTAGTCCCACTTCCTTCCCAGCATCACCATCTTTGTTGTTACTGCTGTAAGTCATCCTCAAGTCGGCTGTGACTCATGGTGGCCTCCCGTGGGAAGAGCAGAACTGCTTTATAGAATGTTCAAGGCAGTGACTTTGCAGACGCAGATCAGCAGACCAAGGGGCCTCTGAATGGATTCAGACTACCAACTATGTGACTGAGAGTTGATCACTTGGCTGTTTGCAACACCCAACCATCTTTAAAGCAATCCATTTAGAGATTATCCATCCTGCACCATACAAAATTATTTCATATCACATACACAATCTCCCTCACTTGTTCTTATGCTGCGTGTGTGTGTGTGTGTGTGTGTGAGAGAGAGAGAGAGAGAGAGAGAGAGAGAGAGAGAGAGACAGAGATCTCACACAAATAAGCTTTCAATTCACTTAGTCTCTTGCTGTCAGTGGGAATTTGTGCCTGGAAATAGGACCATCACCATGAATTTGCAAGCAGCTTATAAGTTCTCCAAGTCAGCAACTATCAGATGTGTTACAGAAATCCTACCAGACGTGATTTCTGGAGGAAAGCCAAGAAGGCTGAGACTCTGTTATGAGTTAGCCAGACTGTTTCCATTGAGCACATCTGACTCTGCTAACATTTAAGACCATGTAGCTCCCTAACCCAGAGCTTGTGACTTGCCAACAGGAATAAATAGGACAGCACAGGCCCTGCGCCTAGGCCTGAGGGGTATGGTTTCTGAACAGAATCAAATCGTGGACTTTGGCTTCCCTTCCTCATGAGGAATAAGATGATTTAGGCTGAAGCAGCTGAGAAATATGGAAATCATTAGCAGTCTAAACTGTATGCAGCAACCAAAGTATAATAACACTCTGTAAACAAAATGACCAGTATGCCTGACGCTCCAGAACCCCCAAATTGAGAAACACAGCCAAGAGCACTCTCAGCAATTCCTGGATCCAATGCTCTCATTCTGCACCTCTGGAGGATTCTGCTCAAGATGATGGGACGACTCAGGGCTCAGCAAACCAGGATTTGGTCTGAGTGGCACTATAATAGAAGAGACAACATCTTCACATATGTAAAATATAACATGTCAGAACACCCTTATTTAATAGTCTGGTGACCTTCGGAAACTCTAATCCTAATTTCCCTGTGCCTCGATTCTCTTATTTGAAATTGGCAATAATGCCAAACAGATGAAGTTTGTTTTGAGGCTAAATGAGATAATTGCTATAATGTGCTTACTGTGGGGTGAACAAATAGTGATCCCATTACATAAATGCCAATTATTGTTATCCCCACTTATCTGTTAGTTTGTCATACAGCACTGGCTTTTGCATTGCTGTCATACTAAAATCTGTGCCATGGTATTTTAAACACTGTCAGGATCACCCATGATGTAAAGTTTACAGTAGAACTTCCAGACTGAAAACATACTAGGGAGAAGGTAGAGGTGGTCTACTTCAGAAAACTTAAGCCCCTCAGGTGGGAAGGCATTCAAAAGGCATTAGGAGAAAGCTGCATCCTCAAACTGGAGATGATCACAATGGTACAGATGATATAAAAATATTTGAAACCCTCATTTGTTGATGGGTCATGACTCAAAATGAGAAGCAAACACTCTAACCATCAATTCATGATTAGAACTTTGAATATACAAAGTATGAATCTAGGGAAATGAAAGTCATCGGAAATGAAAAGGCATGCATAAAGATAGGTATTTTAAGCTTTCATGATGCAACACGGACTGATAGTGGTCATTTTGTGTCAGACAGTCATGTGGTTTGCTATGCCAAGAGCAACAAATTAAAGAGGAATAGTTTTTGCACTCTTCATCAAAAACAGTTCAAGATCTAGCTTAAAATACAATGCTATCTTTGAGAGGATATATATATATATATATCTACCTACCTGGAAGATGAGTTAATTCAAACATTATTCTTGTTTAAGCGCCAGCCCTTAAAGTCAGTGCTGGAGAAATGAAAGAATTCCACCAAGTTCCACAGTTTGAAATTGATCAAACATGCAATCAAGATGCATTGATGATTGTTTGTGAGTAATTTGCAAGTTAGAAACAAAGAGTAAGGAACATATTGAAAAGATGGCCTTGGGGATAGAAATGAAGCTGGGGTCACATGACAGAATCTCAAAAGATCAGTGACTTCTTCATTGCAAATACCTTTGTCCAGTAACAAGCATAAATAGCAATGCTACGTGTTGACCTCCACAAATGGAAAACAGATTACTCAAACTGAAAACATCTGTGAGAAAAGACTATGAGAAGCTCAATATCATCAGCCAAAAAGAAGGTTATGATGAAGCAGACCATCAAATGTACATATGCAAGTTCAGAGTGGAGCTGAAGAAAATTAAAACACATCCATAAGCACCCAAATACAGCCTTGAGAATAGTCCACAGATTGATACACTGAATAATAACTGAAGACCAGGCAACTTGGGGATGACATCAAGAATATCCTATTTGAAAACAGCAAAGGCTATAAGGCATCATCAGAACAAAAAATCTTACCATAGTGAATGATGGGGGGAGTGCGGAGTGGAGATTCAAAGCCCATTGGTAAGCCACTAGAGATCCCCTTGCAGAGGGGTCTCGGGGAGGAGATGAGCCAGTCAGGGTGTGATGTAACAACGATGAGAAATACAACTTTCCTCTAGTTCCTAAATGTTTCCTCCCCGCTCCCACTACCTTGACTCGAATTCGACCTTGCAAGTCTGGCTAGACCAGAGGAGGTACACTGGTACAGATAGGAACTGAAAATCCAGGGAATCCAGGGCAGATGAGCCCTACAGGATCAGTGATGTGAGTGGCGAAACAGGGAGGGTAAAGGGAGAATGGGTAGGAAAGAGGGAACCGATTACAAGGAACTATATGTGACCTCCTCCCTGGGGGACAGACAACCGAAAAGTGGGTGAAGGGAGACGTCGGACAGGGCAAGATATGACAAAATACCAATTTATAAACTATCAAGGGCTCATGAGGGAGGGGGGAGCAGGGAGGGAGGGGAAAAATGAGGACCAAATGTGGGGGTTTAAGTGGAGAGAAAATGTTTTGAGAATGATGTACAAATGTGCTTTACACAATTGATGTGTGTATGGATTGTGATAAGAGTTGTATGAGCCTCTAATAAAATGTTCCAAAAAAAAGAAAAGCCAAACAAAAAACAAACAAAAATAGAAAACAGCAAAGAGTAGTAAAAAGGCTCTGGAAAGGGAAAAATGACCAAAGTGGATGTTAAAAGATGCTCTGAAACTACCTCTTCAGCAAAAAGTAGCTAAAGCAAATGGGAAAAATGAAAAAGAGGGCTGGACAAAAATCTTCAAACTACAGAGCAGATAAAGTTGAGCACAATATTGAAATGTGCAAAATCCTGAAGCCAGAAAGCCAGAAGAAAAGAACATGATCAGCATGATTCAAGCTAAAAGTACTGAAGGGGGAAAGAAAATCCAAGCCTCAAGTTGAAAACTGAAGGATTCTGTGGGCAAAAGACCACAGGATAAAGGAGGCATCAAAAGAAGATGAAAGAAACGCACAGTCAATGTACCCAAATCATTTGGTCTCCATTCCAGCATTTCGGAGGTAGCATATGTTTGAGAACCAATGGTATTGAAGGAAGAAGTCCAAGCTGCTTTGAAGCTGTTAACAAAAGCGAGGTTCCAAGATCTGAAACTGAAATGTTTCCAAAAAAACTGACGCATCTCTTAAAACACTCAATCATTTCTGCTAAGAAATTTGGAAGACAGTTACCTGGCCAATTGAGTAGAGGAGATCCATATTTATGACTATCCCAAAGTAAGGTGACCCAACAGAATGTGGAAATTATTGAACAAGTATCCTTAATATCACAGGCCAGTAAAATCTTGCTGAAGACAATTTAAAAATGGTTACAGTGATGTATTGACAGGAGGTTGCCAGAAATCCACGTCAGATTCGGTAGACAATGTGGAACAAAAGTTTGCTGATGTCAGATGGTTCTTTACTGAAAGAAAGGAACACCAGAAAGATGTTTACTTGTGTTTGATTAACTACAAAAGGGCATTTGAATGTGTAGATTATAACCAACTGTGGATAACTTTGCAAAGAATTGGTATTCAAGAACACTCATTTGTGCTCATGCAGAATCTATTCATTGACCAAGGGTTCAAACAGTACAAGGGAATGCTGCACAGTTTAAAATCAGGCAAAGCATGTCTCAAGACTATATCCTTTCACCATACTTATTTGTGTTAGGCAGAGTTCTCTAGAGAAACAAAACCAGGACACTCGTGATTTTATATATATGGATAGATTTATACAGCACAAATGAATATAACAGTTAATTAGTCCACACAACAGTACAGAGGGCTCAGTTCAACTCACTTCCATGGAATAGTTAATATACTGGAAGTCCTTCAGCTCACAAGGGTTGCTGGGTCCCAGGTCAAGGAAGCAGACAGCTGAGTCTTCCTGAGGGCAATGCAGGCAGCCCATCCACAGGCAGCAAACAGCAGGGTGGGTTACCAACCGTCAGTAGCTTGGAAGCTTAGCAAAGCAGGACCGAATGTGATAATTGAACTCAGGATCCACCAGCCTCAAGTGCAAATGGTGTACACACCAGCAGCTTGGTGAAGCAGGTCTTGAAGGAATCTCAAACTCTAGCAACACGATCCCCGGGTTGGCTGTCCCACAGGTAGTGTGGCTCACAATTTGAGGCAGAGAACTAGCTAAGGCAGGCACACACTGGTCCGATCACCAGAGAACAAGAGAGAGGAGGGCAGACCTTGCTAAGCCATTTACCTCTTTGCCCTCCAATCAAAGTGTGACCTTATTAATCCCACATGTCCCTATTGGGAAGGTTGGCACAACAAACCTACCTATGACATTATTCAATCTGTAGGCTTAGCACATAATCTGAGAAATTGGACTATATAAAGAACATGGCTTTAAGATCCGAAGAAAGCTCATTAACAACAAGGGATATGCAGATGGGACAACCTTGCTTGCTAAAAGCAAAGTGGGCTTGGAACACTTACTCATGAAGATCAAAGACTACAGAATAGAGTAAAACTCAATAAAAAAATTGACAACAGGATCAATAGACAACATCATAATTGATGGAGAAACGAGTTGTCAAGGATTTTATTTTACTTGGTTCCACAAATAATGCTCATGCAAGAAGCAGTCAAGGAATCCACGGACGCATTGTGTTGAGCACACCTTTTACACAAGACCTCAGAGAAGTGTTGAAAAGCAGAGATAACAATTTGAGGACCAAGATGTGCCTGACCAAAGCCTCGCAGTCATGTGAAAGCTGGACAATGAGGAAGGAAGATTGCAAAAGAGTTGATGCCTTTAAATAAATGATGGGGTTGGTGAAGATTATTGACGATGGACGGCCAGAAAACAAATATTTCTTGGAGGAAATACAGCCAGAATGTTCCTTAGAAGCAAGGATGGCACTGCTTCCGCTCATGTCCTTCGGGCATGTTATCAGAAGAGGCTAGCCCCTGGAGAAGGACATCATGCTTGGTGGAGCAGTGGGTCGGTGAAGAGAACGACCCTGACCAGAGGGTCACACACAGGGGTTGCAGCAATGGGCTCAAACCTAACAATTGTGAGGACGTCACAGAACCCAGCAGTGTCTTGTTCTGTTGTAAATGGGATTGTTTTGAGGTGGACCTAACTCAGTAGCGCCTAACAACAACACTACTGTGATCACTCTTCTTCTTGACCGCGCAAAACGTGTTTGTGTTAGGGGCCTCTGAGTCCCTTCTGACTCACGGGGTAACCATGTCCGCAGACAGAGTGCTCGGTCCAGTCTTCAGGGCTGTGGCTGTTCAGAAGCAGATGGCTGGGTATGTTTTGGGAGGTGCCACTGGGAAGTAGTCACGTGCTTAACTGCTGACACCACCCAGGGACTCCCTGAGGCCAAAAATGTAGGGCCAATACCCAGAGTACTGTCATGGAAACGCCTGGTGTTCTAGAAATGAAGGTGGAGAGCAATCCCTGTGAATGGGTGCATCTGAGGGAGATCTGGACACAGATATTAGGACCTGAGTTGGGTTTTTCCACATGGGCACACAGGCAGAGAGAGGGAGTAGTATTATGGTGCCCAGGAAATTGAAGCCCACAGTCTCCTCAGCTGTGTTTCTTACTTGTTGTTGTTGTTCAGTTAATGCTGACTCAGGGCGGCTCCACGGATTTTGGGGTAGAACTGTTCTGGCGCATTATCTCGGATGTAATCTTAATCAGACCTCTACAGCTTTCTGCCATAGTGCCTCCAAATGGATTTGAACCACTAGCCTTACCGTGACAGTTGAGTGCAAACCATGTGCACCACCTAAAGACCTGTGTTTCCCACTCATGCAAAAGAAACAGGAGAGGGTGAAGGTTGGAGCTTTTCTTTGCAAGTCATCTGCAAGTAAAGTTGAGAAGCAGCATGACTTTTGTTAAACATTAATACAATGAGCACAACACTGAAAGAGAAACCAGGCATGTCACATCTGCCATGTCTGCAACCCTGAGCTCTCAGCGCTGCCAGTGGCTGATGGTTATGAGGTCTTCCCGGAGGGACACACTCTGAGCAACTGGATGGGGTGGGGAGAGCTGTGCATCTTCCAAATGCCTCCCTCTCTCCAGTGGGGCAGATGCCTCCGAACAGCTGCTACACTGCTTTGTAAACAAGTGGGGACACACGTCTTTAACCTAGAATCCTGCAGCTGAAAATAGGTTTACCTCTCTAAGGATTTGGTTGGAAATGCTTCAAAGGGTTCTGCTTTTCCCAGAAAGCTGGAGCTCAGTATGAAATGATGTTGATGAGCTCAGTATGAAATGATGTTGATCATCTCTGGGAACAATGCTTTCCTTGGGCGAGAAGAACAGTATTTTCCAGCTTGACAGTAAATAACTTTCTGACTTACGCAAGAGCACCAGCCCGGGTTCCCTCAGAGGTGGATGAAACCGAGTTCAGCTCATGCGCAGAGTAAATTAGATGAAAATGTTCACATCATCATTTGGATCCAGCATTTCACTGAAGATCGGCACACAGGGGAGAAATTTCCAGGACATGTTATAAGGACTGGATCATTTCCAGGGACCACTGCCAAGGCAGTCCTCTGGTTCAGCAGCAGCTTTAGTGGGAATCTTATCATCCTCACTGCCTTGCGCGTGTGTGTGGGTGTGTGTGTGTGTGTGTGTGTGTACACACCAGCCAAAAGCACTAATTAACTTTTATGTATCTGAGCTTCAAAGCCATCAGGACAGTTGTTGTCTGGAAGCCAATAAACCTAATTCAAGTCATAGCTCTGTCATGTGGCCAAGTGACCTCTGCCAGGTCACCAAACCCCTCTGACCTTTGCTGCTTTCATTTGTTAATGAAGATGATAATATCTGAACCAATTAACTCAGGGTTGTGGCGGAGATCCAAGGGAAAATGAAATGAGGTATAAAAAAATCATCTGCAAACTCTGAATCTCTGCTTCTCAGGCATGGTCCACAAACCAGCAGCATTGCCCCCACCTGGGGGTGAGGGTAGTGGGGAAAGGGGCAGGTGAGCAGGCAGTGCCATAGACAGGGGAACAACTGGGATGTTGGAGTCAATAACAAGGAGGAGATAGGGATCTGGGTTGGGGGGGCAGTGGTGTCAGAGCAACAGCAAACTAGCTAACAGGAGGTACCAAGAGGCAGAAATAAGGGGAAAGTGACGGTGGGGCAGGAGGAAGGTAAAAGGAAACAGAGGAAGGACCTAGGAAGCAAAGCAATGGATAGAGGTATAAACATAGAGATGTACATATGCAAATACATTAACCACAAAAATAGAGGTAGTGGTCTATGGACATATATTTATATGGCTATACACAGAGATAGGGGAGGGACTTTGGGCTTCTGCTCATAATCTCCCTCAATACAAGAACACTTTGTTCTAACAAATTGGCAGTCTGAGGTGCTCACCCTACCAACACAATGTGTAAGACAAAACAGGTGCATAAGCAAATGTGGTGAAGTAAGCAGATGGTGCCCGGCTATTAAAAGATACAGCATCTGGGGGCTTAAAGGCTTGAAGTTACACAAGCCACCATTCAGCAGAGAATCAACAAGTCCACATGGTAGAAGCACACCACCAGTGCGATCATGAGGAGTCATAGGGACCAGGTAACAAGCATCAGCAGACACATATTAAACAAAAACATACTGTTGAGAACGAGGAGTGCTGGAGCAGAAATCCAATGCCCATCTGTAGATAATAGAACAATCTCCCCACAGAGGGGCCACAGGGAAGGGATGAATCACCAGGGTGCAGTAAAGCATCAATCAATGAAGCACACTATATCCCTCTAGTCCCTTGAGGCTTCATCCCGGGCCCCACCCCCCCCACTACCAATACCTCAGTGATGCTTCTCAATTGAGACTAGACGGGAACATGTACACAGGTATAGATAAGAGATGGAAGCTCACTACACACAGATTCCAGGAACAGGAGTGGCAATAGTGATACCAGAAGGGTAGGGGGAGAAGAAAGTAAAAAGGGGAAACCGATGGCAATGATCGACACATAACCATAAACCACTCTCCAGGGGGAAGAACAACAGAAAACATGGGGCAAGGGAGACCATGGTCAGTATGAGATGAAAATACTAACAATGTACAATCTATCAAGGGGTTATGGGGGGCACAAAATAAAGAGGAGCTAATACCAAGGGCTCAATAGAAAGTAAATTGAAGGCAATATATGTACAAATTTGCCTGATGCAAGTTATGTATAGATTGTGACAGTCCCAATTTTAAAAAAGGAGTCAAGGATTCCTCCTCAGAAGTACTGATTCACAGCAAGCATTTTAACAAGTTCTCCAGATAATCTATAGGCACGAGTATTGCCGCTGAGTTGATTCCGACTCATAGCAGCCCTTTAGGACAGAGTAGACTACCCCAGAGGGTTTCCAAAGCTGTAGACTGTAGAACAGCTGGGCACTTAATCACTGGGCTACCAGGGTTCCTCGTTGCTTTAATCCACCCTGAAAATGGGTCCAACGATTGGTTGCAAAACTGAACAGAACTCATTCCTCTCTTGACTACCAAAACCTCAGGCACAGATGGATTCTGTGAGTCAGTTCTGTTTCCTCAGTAGAGCAGACATTCCCAGAGAGTAGCCAGGCTGCCATTTATCTAATCTCTTCAGCACCCATCATTATGTGAATTGTGCTGGCCTGGTCATCCGGTGACAAATGGCATCGTTATACAAGATTTATGACTACCTTATATCTTAGAATATATCTTAAAATATATCATATATATGTGAGTGTGTGTGTATCCTTTCTGTAGCTTCGAAGACCCTTCAGGATCTAGCGCTTCCACACTTTTCTGACTGCATCTGCTGTCCCCCCCACTGAGCCACGGTGACACTCCCAGGTAGTCCTCAAACAAACCTGGAAGTTTTTCCGTTGTTCTTCTCTACCTGGAATGCTCTTCCCTTCAAGAGCCCCAGAGCTCGTCCCTTCGCTCCTTGAAGCCCATGCTCAGATGTTCCTTCACATAAATTCCTCTGATGCCTTTATTTAAGATTGCAACATCTTCATTACCCAATTTCATTTTTCTCCACTGTACTTAGCATCTTCTAACATATTACATACTTTTCCCACTGTGTTAGTCCAGGTAGACTAGAGAAACAAATCCAGGGAGACACTTATACATGTGTAATGGGGAACTTTATATCAAAGAGTAATTGTATTTTAAGAAAACATCCCAACCCAGTCCAGATCAAGTCCATAAGTCCAATATTAGCCCATATGTCCAATACCAATCTATAAATTCCTCTTCAGACTCACAACACATGCAATGACGCCAAATGCAGGAAGATCACAGGCCAGTGAGTGGAAATTCTTGTGGCTCCAGTGGTGGTAGAAGCCTGTCAATGCTGACAGGTCTCCATGTGGCTCCTTCAGCTCCCAGGTTCTGACTCCATCAGCATAGCTCCATGTGGCTTGTCAACAGGAATGTGTAGCAGAGAGTGTCTGGCCTCCAGTGAGCTATTGATCTCTTCTGCACCTCCAAATGAGGTCATCAAGCTGCGATCTGATTGACAGGCTAGACTCCACCCCTTCCCTCTTAATAGTCTCAAGTTGATAATAAATTATGTAACTACACCTACAGAGGATGTCTTATTGTCTAACACTTTCCTACTCCAAAACAAAATACAAGTTTGTGAATATCTGGATTATGGTTTCTTTGTTCACTGCTATATGCCAAGCCCCTAGGACAGAACTGGTACACAGGTGCTTCAGTATGGACCCTGAAATCAGACGAGCCCCTAGGACAGAACTGGTACACAGGCGCTTCAGTGTGGACCCTGAAATCAGATGGGTTTGGTCTTGAATTTCAGCTGTTACTTCTGATAGAGGACAAACCGTGCATGGACTGGTCATGGTGCAATGCCTGGTTATAAAGGAAATGGCTCTCTCTGCAGTATCTACTCTTGGCTGCCATCAAGTCTGTTTCAGTTCATGATGCCCCCATGGGTGGCAGAGTTGGGTTTTTGATAACTAATTTGTCAGAACTGGATAATCATTCCTTCATCAAGGTAACCCTGGGTTGAATCTCTAACTTTGCGTTTAGCAGCTGACTGCATGAAACATTTCCACTATCCAAGACTCCTGCATGCCTTATCAAGTATAATTAAGAACATGTGGTTATTATTGAACACATGTTTTATTGTCTAACACTTTCCTACTGGAAAATAAAATCTAAGTTCATGAAGATGGGGCATCTTTGCTAAAGAGAATAATAAAATATTATAAACAGAATTATAAAATACTCTACAGAGAATAATACAATATTATAATTTTCTAAAGAGAATAATAAAATGCTCATTTTCTAAAGAGGATAATAAAATATGATCATTCCTTTTAGTAAACCACCACACTTTCCAAAACTACACCACATCAACCATCATAGGACTGGGGACTGTAACTCAGGCCCAAGTCAGCAGTTAAAAGGAAACAAAGAATAAAAGTCTGTATACATAAATGTAATTTACTTGGAAAATAAGGCTCCCCTTCTCTTCATCTTAAATGCAGGTCAAGAAGTATTGTTTTCTATTATGTTTCCTAATGAAAAATCACGTCTGACATTGGACAAGGGAAAGGTTGGACTGAATACCAAGGACTCCTTGTACAGCATCATTAGAGTGGGAAACCCACCCGATGAGGAGATGGCCCTCCCACTTAGACAACACTAGGAAAGGCACTGGGAATCTTTCTGTCTATGCTCACACATGTTGTGCACATCTATAAAATAAGTAAGGAATGCCTGATCATAGTTATCACAGGCATTTTTCTTAGAAATGAAAGCTAAATCAAGTGAGATTGCACTTACTTCCACTGGTTCATTGCTTTGGCCTTGAGAAACACTTATGTCTTTAGCATTTGTAAGATAAATGTTTGTGTTGGGGAAATCACCTCAGTTCCATTTTCTCTAAAATGAGAAAGTTGGTGGATCAGTTGGTAGCTAAAACTTTTTCCTACTGTGTACGTCAGAAAATCACTGACATAAAGTTATTTAATTCTCCTACATCTCACCATGTGTCCCCCCCTCTGTCCAAGTTCTACTGATTCTGACTCTAAAACACAAGGGGCTTCAGAAAGCTCAAGGCAAAAAGGAATTAATAGGTCATGGCATTTTACCACAAACTTTCTAAAACTCCCTGGTCTGCTGGAAACCTACCGTCCTCTAAGACGGCATGCTTCACCTAGACCCCGCAGTTCTCAACCTGTGGGTGGCGACCCTTTGGGGGTTGAACGACCCTTTCACAGGGGTCCCCTAATACACCCTGCATATCAGACATTTACATTATGATTCAGAACAGCAGCAAAATTACGGTTATGAAGTAGCCATGACAATAATTTTATGGTTGCGAGTCACCACAACATGAGGAACTGGATTAAAGGGTCGCGGTATTAGGAAGGTTGAGAACCACTTACCTAGACGGACGCAAGAGCTTTCTAGTTGATCTTCCAACTCTTGTCCCTCTCTAATTCATGCTTCCACAGGGTAACTTCAGTGGCTGTCTAAAACATAAATCTGCTTCCATTTATTCCCCTGCTTAAAATTTGTCAACACTTTTTATTTGTGTTAAAATAATATCTCAAATCCTTATCATGGAAAATAGAATGATTCACCTTTTAGCGGGTGCCTTCCTGGCCTTCTTTCACCATCTCATGAGTGAACGCACCCCTTCCCTCTCTGCCATCAGGCCCCAACTTCTTTGAAAGTTCTCACGGGCATCCCAGCCCTTCCCCCATGTTCATTCATCCGGCATGTCATTCTGCCTGATTGTGTTGCATTATCTAGTAAACAAAATAAATATGAGCTTACGTTTGCTTCCATATTAATCTGGAGTCAACAATGTCAAATTTCCTCACCATATCAATGACTGATTCTAGGGGTAGTTAGCACCTGTCTCTCTCCTAACTTTACATGAAGCCCTCCTTTGAAATATGCAGGTCCTGTTAAGGGAATATCCAGTAAGCAAGGAAAGCATGAGCTTTCTTAAGCTTACTTCCTCATCTGGAGTGAAGAGTTTCACACTTTTCATCTGTCCACATCTTTGTTTTGGTGAAACCCATGTGAAACTGCTCATGACTGATTAGTCAGAAGCACAAGTAAGTCCAGGCCTATCTTGCTTATTGCATGATCAGAACCTAAACCTAACTCTTCTTACCCTTTAATATCAAGCTTTCTTCAGCTCATAATATATTCCACCCTTCTAAATTTTTTTATAGTTCATAACTGTTAGGAATTGAAATGTGCCTCTAAACCCAAATATGTGATGGAATCTTAACCTCCACACCAGTGAATGCAAGCCCATTTAGAAACAGGGTTGTCTTCATTATGTTAATGAGGTCATATCAATATAGGATGTGTCCTAAACCTAACACTTCCAACCTATAACAAGCAGTATAGGCATGGAGACTCAAGGAAGCATGAACAGGAGAAAATATACGTCACATGAATATTTCCAAGAAACTGAGGGACATCAGAAGTATAGAACTGAGACAAAGAGAGGAGCCTACCTCTACAACTGCTGCAGTGAAATTGGGCTTCCAGTCTCTTGCACAGTGAGAAAATAAATTTGCATTTTTAAGGACTCCCTTTTATCATAATCTGCTGGGATGCATCCTTTACTCTTTGCTTTCTGTTCATCTCTTTTTAAACCCTAAACTCCTTAAGGACAAGCATTATGTTTGGTTTTTCTCTTACTATGCATTCAGCATCAAGCAGTGTTTCTGGCATACAGTTGGTGATCAACAAATAGATGTGGGGGGGGAAATGAATGGATGAATGAAGGGTATTAGTAACTCCACCTTTGAAGGGAAAGGCAAGAACAGTAGTACTGCTTTCCTTGTCCCTGTGAAGTCATTTTAAATAATACACACAAAATGAAGACATCAGAAGGTTGTTTTGAAAATCCAGAGCATTGTTTTCGCAATTTTATTCTTAAAAAAATTGTTTGCAGTTTAACTCATGGGTTTTTACTAAGAAAATGTTCTGAAGTTCTGCTTAAATTTCCACACAGTCACCTACTTTTAAAAACACAGATTCCCTTTCAAGTAAGTAAAATGCTACTACCACAACTTTATTAACACTATGACTTTAACCAAATCACTTAGTAAATAACTATAGTTGCCATTCATCTCCTATAAGTGGACAAATAGTGATAAAAATACATATTTGTCTTATTGGAGTTTACAGTCCATAGAAAAAAGTAGGTATTTGAAAAAATATACTAAAAGGAATACTTATTATGAAGGGAGAGTTAATGAGAAAATTGACCTAAAATTAAATTTTAACAGTTTTTTTTTAATCCTCCTTTGGTTAGGTTGTTTGAATATCTAAGGCAATAGTTACACATTAGCCAAGTTACAAATTTTTCTTACATGAGTTTGGGCATGTGACAAATAGAAGTGGGGAAGGCAGGAGCAAAGCAAAGATCAAGAGATGGATGGAGGTGAGAAGAGAGTAGAAATCCCCTTAGAAGTAGAACGCAATGTTTTGAGAATGATG
>NW_022103896.1:45758096-45787309 GCF_000313985.2 Echinops telfairi | reverse complement strand
CTGGCCTGGGATGTTTTCTCAATATTCAATTGCTCTTGTCTATAAAGCTCTTTCCTATACACATATGAGTGTCTATGAATTTGTTTCTCTAGTCTATCCAGACTAACACAGAGGCTATGAATAATTTTTGAAAAATATATTTTTAAGATGGGAGTTAATGAAAAGATAATAAGGACTGGAATCAATGGGGGACTTTTTAACTGCCTCCATAGACAATAAAAGTCTCAGTGGTTGTCAGGGTCTCAGGGAGCGAGAGAAAGGATGAGTACGTCTCTTTAAGGACAGTAAGACTACTCCGTATCAAACAGAGCACTGTCAACCCTGAGAGCCTCTCAGCCCTGTGTTTTCCAATTCACGAACTGTTCTCCCATAACAAACGTATTTGCTTTTCATTTAAAACAAAAATCAAGCTATTCTGTATGATACTGAAATCACCACAGACTGCCAGAAGAACAACAAATCTATCTTAAAGGAAGTGCAGCCAGAATGCTCCTTAGAAGCAAGGTGGTGAGACTTTGCCTCAAACACGTTGGCCATGTCATCAGGAGAGACCAGTCCCTAGAGAAGGACATCATGCTTGGTAAAGCAGAGTCAGCAATAGAGAGGATGACCCTTCATGAGACAGATTACACAGTGGCTGCAACAATGGGCTCGAACATAACAGTTGTGAGGATGGCTCAGGACTGGGCACTGTTTGGCTTGTCTTGTTATGTTGACTGGTCCACCTGCTGAGTGGCCAGAGAGGTGGCGGCAAAGAGAAAGGGTACCTCGGAGCTACCTGAAGAGAGGTGTCCGGGAAATTATTGGGTTACGGTGGTTCCCGTGAGCTTTGAACAAGGTGGCATTGGTTTGGGCATCGTGCTACGTAAATGTAGTTTGGAAAGTGTGGAAACTGTCAATGTTTATATATTATTTTAATTTTGTTCTGTCTCTTCAATATTGCATGGCCCAAGTGTTTAATATTTCACAAGATTCTTTCTTTTCTTTTTTTTAATCTGAAATGACTTTTTTATTTTTCTTACTCTTTTCCCTGAGCCAAAAGTAACTTTATTGCTAAACGATAGTTTATAACCCTTTGCTATGAGTCCGATTATCTTTGAGCACTTTCATCCACCACCACCCCTTTTTTTTTGCTCCTAATTCCTTCCCCATTATATTACTCAGTCATTCCATGCTATTGCATCCATTATTCAGTACACTTCTTTTTTCAAACATTGATTCTGTAGAAACCAAGCACCCTCATTTTTCATTTCTTGGTTCAAGTTACTTTGGAGGAACTCAACTAGATTATGGCTCCGAATGCCCTGGTGCTCCGCTGAGTGCGTGTTGCCGGTCATTTTGATAAGTTCGGAATCTCAAGTTAAGTCAGGCCCATTCCTTTTCCCGAGTCTCCTTTCACATATGGTTTAAGAAAATTGTTCAACCACCTAGTTTGATGCTTAAGCTTTGCCTCTGACTCATTTCCTCACTCTGAAACGCCCCATCGTCCTTCTGATATTATTATTTTCAGTCCAGGAAAGAAAGAAGGTAAGCTGACTGACCTCTAGCTGTAGAATGGCACCCAGAAGCAGGGGTGTGCAGATGGCAAGGGTAGGAGGACAACACACGAGGCTAACATTCGTCCAGCGTTACCCCCTTTCTCTGCTCTGTACCAAGGGCCTCACTGTACCTGACCTAGTTCAGCACCCTTGTTAGCTTAGTCTCCATTTCCTTAAACATACGGTGCTTACACTGTTGCTTTGTGCATGGAAAAGAATAATGACAGAGTGATGAATGAATGAGAACACAGGCTTACTACTGCCTAGCCCTGTTTACCTGGTTAGCTGCAACCTGCCTTAAATTATTTACTGCTGCTATAACAGAAATAGCATACATAGGTGGCTTTTAAAAGCCATTACTTATTTTCTCACAGTTTCGGATGCTGGCTCTAGGGGAAGGCTTTCTTGGTCTGTCAGCTCTGGGAGAAAGTCGTTGGATCTCTTCAGCTTGCTTCCTAGCTCCTTAGAGATCTCGTGTGGCGCGGCCTCTACTGGCCCCAATTGCAACTTCCCACTTGCTTGTTTAATCTCTTTTATATCTCAAAAGGAATGACTTGAAATACACCCTATTCTAATATTGTCTCATTAACGTAACAAAGAAAGCCCTTTCCCAAACAGCATTATAAGCACAGCCCTTGGGATTTACAACACACATTTCTATGGGACACAACTGAAAACAATGTCCTAGTGTCCCTTTGTTCGTAGTTCTCATCATTCTGCACACCTGGTAGTCCTACAAATGCAGCACACTAACTCGTGCCTCCAAGCCTTCGTGTATGTTCTTCCCTTCCCATTTGGCTTCCACTGACAGACTCGGGTTCAGATACTCCTTCCTTCTCCAGAATCTCCACCACTGAGTCTCCACCTGGCTTAGGTATCCCTCTCAAGCATGCTGGAAATGTCCTAAATACTTGCCCAAAGTGACCATTTTCATTACTTTGCTAGTCCTCTGCTTTAACTTATCAGTTACCATCAAGTCTACTCTGACTCATGGTAACTGAAGGTGTCGCAGCAATAGAACGGCTTTATAGAGTTTTCAATGGCTGATGTTTGGAAATAGATTATAGGCCTTTCTTCTGAGGTACCTCTGGGTAGACTCAAAGACCCAAACTTTCAGTTAGTAGCCAAGTGCATTAACCATTTTCCCCACGCAGGGAATCAATCCTTAATGAGACCGTTGTTGTTCTTACTGTTGTTGAGTGTTCTTGATTGGAATGGAACACATAGTGATCTTATAGGACAGAGTCGAACGCCGTCATAAGATTTCTTAGGCTGTACTCTTTATGTGAGCAGATCACCAAGTCCGTTCCAATGCAAAGCCACTAGTGAGATTAAGACACTGACCCTTTGATTAGCAGCCAAACAAGCAACCATTGTGCCATCAGGGCAAGAGGGGCCACTTTAATCCTTTTATAACCTGTGGAACCTACCGCATTTCTAAACAACACAGGAAATAAAGGGACAGTAAGACATTGTTATCAATTGTGACCCACAGCTATATGTGTTCTAAATCCCAATGGCGGTGGTTAGAATTCTATTTGGAAATGTGTTTTCTTTGTTATGTTAAGGAGACAATATTAAAATGGTGTGTCAAAGATTTCAAGTCAATCTGTTTGAGATATAAACGAGATTAAACAAGTAAGCAGAAAATTGCGATTGGGGACAGTCGATGCCATGCCACACCACATGGAGATTTCTAATGCCACCTACATTTTCCAGAGATCTCTAAATCCACCTACATTTTCCATTTCTGGGGTGTAGTAGAAAGTTCAGTCTCATTTTAGTGCCGCCATCTGGTGAGAACCTGTACAACTGCATGTCTCTGAAGGGATGGGCCTCATTTTACCAATCCAGCAGAGACCCCTTGGTACATATGTCTCCCATTAGTTGTTTCAAAACACATCTAACCTCAAAAAAAAAAAGTTTTGCTTATTTAAAATACTTTCATTTCTGAAAACAAATGGTTTTAACAAAAAATTCAAAGAAGAAAGCCATTCAGTCTTGAGAGGGTTAACATGGCATTGTGTCCCGTGCAGGTTTTGGAGTGAATGAGGATACCCCAATGTCCAGGTGAAAAAGTAAGAGGATTTAGAGTATGGATAGTTGCTATGGAACAGGGAGGGCTGGAATAGTGTGAGCTAGTATGGAAAGTGCCTTCTAGACTCCCACCTCCCATTAAATACAAGCATATTTTGGTAATCACTTGTAGATTTTCAAATTGGGTGCATGAAATTTTTGAACTCTGATTTTCACTACCATTTTCTTTTCAGCTATCTTTCATATGGACTTTTACGTGCAGAATCAACTTCTCTACGAAGTAAATCTTACATTGTGCTACACTCCTGGGCTTGGCCATGCTTAGATAAGCCATCTATGAAGAGTCAGTGTGCCCCAGGAACACTTAGAACCCCATTAAATATCCATTCCTAATGTAATAGCCTACAGTGGACAAGAGAACTACAATTAATAACTCAGCATAAGAGAGAAATGATCCTCCATAGCAGACATCTGGGTAAGATTAGTCATTCCTTCAAGCTTTTGTATCTACTTACAGCATATTGGAGTTAGAAAAAGCCGTTAACAATTTATCTGCTACCATGGCACAAATAGTAGGTTATGCTACTGAAAGAATAGCAACTCAACAAAAGTCTGTAGACTTTCTTGATAAAGTGATACTAGATAATAGAAGAATGCTTGATTTTGCCCCCTTGCCCAGCAAAGAAGGGTCTGTGCCATTGTCAATATCTCCCACTGTTCTTGAATAAAGTTCTTTAGGAAAGGAGAACTGGGCACTGTCAAAATTCATGAAAAAGTCACTTGTTTTTATACACTTACCCATATGACCATACCTTCTTTTGTTGGACATTTTTAACTGGTTGTTAAATAGCGTTCATTCTTGTTTATATTTTATTTTTCATAATTTTAACCATTATTATAATAGTCTTGCTCATTGATCTTGAGTAAGTTTTGCCTTGCAAGGACACTAAAGGTCAGGCTAAAATTTCCCCATAGACCCTCTGCGGCTATAAGTCCTTACAGAAGCAGGCAGCCGCATCTTCTCCTACAGAAAGGCTGGAGGATTCAAACTGGTGACTTTTCAGTTAGCACCTGAGTGCTTGACAGGTGCTCCTTATACTAATCCTATGATAATCCCTATTGTAATCAGCCACATATCCCACTTACATATATAGAAAATAGATCCTCCTTTACACCTGAAGCCAGCCTTCTTGGCAGCCAAGTTGTTCCCCTAAATGCAGCCTTGACCTGTATGTACCCCAGCCACAAGATCACAAAGTGAGTGAGCATAGCAGAGTGCCCTACTAAATAAATGCTGCCTTTTAATGAGTAGTGTCTATAGTCTTAAAATTTTTCAAGTAGAAACCTCTAAGAGCACCATATATATAAGGAGCCTGTGCAAAAGAGAACTCTCAGATAATCGTGATAAGCAAATCTCTACAGAAGTTCTTGATCAAGGGGGCGTAGGTCAAGGAGCATTTGAAAATTGAGGTGCTTGGCATAAATGGGGTGGCAGATCCAGTGTAGGTCAAATTTCATCTGTAATTAAATATTGGTTTATCTTAAGTCTTCCTTTCTTTCCTCCTAAAACTAGAACCTGCGATGTAGCACGTTAATGACATGACCCTTCTGCTAGGACTTCAACTGCCTTCAGCAAATAGCAGAGAGCTTCAGAAGAAATATTTGTTAGATGGTTACAGGAGAATGTGAACTTTGTCCCCCAAAGTATTTGCAGACATTTCCAAAAATGACTGCTAAGGTTGCCCCAAGAAGTCTATGTTGTAAATGCATCAGCTAACCTTTCATAATTTAAATGTGCTTGGGCTATATAGCTATACATAATCACAATCCCTCATGAGTGTGGTCATATACTCCCTTCCTCACTTCTCTGTATGAAAACTCAACTCTCCTTCAGAATGTTGGGACTTGGTTCTTTGGTTTCACACGCTGTTTATCTCAGCTCTTACCAATCTCACTAAGATTCTTTTTGTTTACTTCTAAAGAGCAACCTGCTTCACTCTTTGACACCCCTGAGTGGAGTCCAACACCGAGTGACTCTGTAGGACAAAGCAGAGCTGCCCCATGGGTTTTTCGATGTCGTACACTTTGTGGGAGATGATTGCCTCATCTTTCTCTTGGCTGTGGTTGGTAGCTTTAAAGTGCTGGCCTTTGAGCTAAGAGCTGAGCTCTGACCCACCGTGCCGCCAGGGCTCCTTAGGACTTCTTTTTACATGCCTGCACATGTATTCAAATGAGTGCTGGGGACGTAGATGATGATGTGTTGGGCGGTTGACCTCCCGTTTGAAGCCACCAGTTGCTCTGTGGAAGAACAATGAGACGGTTCATTTCCATTCCCACGAGAGTCACAGTCTTGGAAATGCGCAGGGAGAGTTCTATCCTCCGTGGTCACTATGAGTCCGAACTGACTCGATGGCAGTGAGGGTTTTGGAGAAATGTATTCAATCTAACCCCTCCCGAAGCAGTTCTGAGTTTTCACCTTTCCTCATTCTATTTTGGTAAAAGGCATCCTGTGATTTAACATTTAACAGAACTTAACACTGATTCCTAATTGCAACAAAATCCAATGCTGGCTGAGAAAAAAAAAATTTAATCCATGTGTTGTTTCCTGATCTTTTCTTCTCTCTGCCTATGTGAATCCTATCTTTCCTTCCCAATTTGACATTCAGAAATTTAGAAAGCCTTTCCTAAATCCTGGCCCTCTGCTACCCAACTCTTCTCTAAATTACACACTTATTTTCCCAGTGGTAGAAATGAAGTGCTTCTATCTACTTCATTTTCCATGGGTAGTCGCTCAGGAGCAAATTCTAAGTAAGTCCTGTCTTTAGATTTTCCGTGCCCTTAGCAATGTCTAGATGGGACCTCACTCATTAAGTACTTGTTAAATTTAATAGACTGTCTCTTTGTGTTTCAAGCAACAACTTAGCTCTCCACTTAGAATAAACAAGTGGTGATGTTTTCTAAAACATACCTTAAAAATAGAAGTTGCTATTACACATAGGAATTGCTTCCTACCATATAGCTTTGACTCAAATACTGGTCCCAAATAGAGAGCTAAGTAGTCTATGTTTTCTCAGCTTGCTTGGTAAGATAGCCCATTACTCTTCATATATAAGCAGCCTTCAATGCACTCCCAGAAGCCCAGTATATTAGGAAGAAACATCGCTGTGAGAAGCGGCCTCAGTCTCTCACCCCTTCTCCATAAGTCATTCCGTGCACATGCCTGTCGAGGCCTGTGCTCTCTTCTGGAGCTGCGTGAGCAGCCTGAGCTGAGAGGGGACTCAGAGGAAGGTGCTGCCTACATGGGCCCTGAGCACCCGCTACTGAACCCCTCCAACATGCTGCACTTGAAGGAAGTGCAGGTGCAGATGACTGGTGTCTGCAAGGATGATGACCCTAATCATGGAAGCTGCCAGACAACTTCAGCACATTCTGTGGCATGTAAACTGCCCAAGAAATAACACTGTCAGCAGCAGCATCCCTAACGAGGGACAAACAATATATGAAGGAGAAGCAAGCAGCAAAAAGTCACCCACCCAGCCCGTCCCTTAAACACTCAGGCAGGAGACTGAGACTTTACTCGCCCCCTGACTCGATGGACGAACCTTCCCAGGGTGGCTCACAGAGAGCAGCACTGGTGGCACTGGAGCCACGGAGGAGAAAAAAGTGGAAGCTGTGTCATTGTCAAAGCATGGAGATCTAGATGGCTACGCAACGCCACCAACCAACTCGCTGGCTGCCGACTGCTTTCTTCTTATTCTGTCCAGAAGTTTCATAGCTAGACAGAGATACCACTTATCCATGGTTTCTTATGCCATGTTTATATTTGGTAGTAAATAAAATCATCTTGGTAAAAGAGACTTTCCAGTTTTTGCACTAATTTTGAAGTTGTGGAAATTTTATTTAACAAACCATAAAATTTAAATCTAGTGATCATATGCACACACACGTGTGCATATAGGTATATGTGTGTGCATATATATGCATGTATGAGTGTGTGTTGTTATTTGACACTGAGTCAGTCCCAACTCCGATGACCTCATGTACAACATACCAAAATGATGTCCTGAGCCAGCTTCAATCTCTTTGGTATGTTTAAGGAAATCATCGTCATTTTTGAGTATTCTATTCCAACCTAAATAGCTCATATTCCAGCACTGTATCAGACAATATTGTGATCCACCATGGTTTCATGAGCTGATTCTCTGAACCTCAGGCCTTTCCTCCTATTAGATCATCGGGCCTTTATCATAACCACTAGCTCCATGAAACCTCTCCACGATGTGTGACCCTGAAATAGCATCAGAATAACGCCCAGCATCATGGCAACATGCCAGACATCACAGTACAAATTGACATACAGGTGATGGTGCACACAGATGTGTACCTATATATAGACCTCATTTACGGCAAATAATAAACCAAAATGCATTATAGAATACCGATGCACCCCATGGAAGCCCTTTCCCATGAACAAACACCCACATATTTTGGGCCTGCTCACTAAAAACTTGTCTCACTACCCGTCTTCCTTGAAGTCTGGCTCTTTCATGAGGACAAATATCCCTGCAGCACGTTCAATGTGTGTGTGTTCATTCTTCTACATTCCACTTGCCTTAGAATATGGCAGGATGTGGGCTTCACGTCGTCCCTGTGCCTCAGTTGCCCTTCACCCTCTACCAGCAAGAGTGCCACAGGTCAATAACACTTCCAAAACAAGATGTTTTCTGCTTATGGTTCTGATTATGTTGGGGAGAATGGGAAACCTCCTCTTCTCCATGTTTCCCATAATCTAAAACCTCTGCTATTCCAAAACTTGTATTTATGAACTTTGTTTTTCTTCTCTAAACACATCATTCTGTTCTTGATCTAATAATGCAACTAAGTTTATTCTACTAACTAAACCCTGCTGCCACCCTTTTAAAGCATACACACACACACACACACACACTCATCTTCCATGCAAAGACAATTGCATATATCTTGTATGCAGCTGTCTGATTTCTATTTGCATGCAGTCTCAAAGAAATTGGATTTTCTGTGCATGCCTGATTCCCTTGCATGCATGCCTTTGTCAAAATTTTGACACAGTAAATACAGACCTCCTCCATGTGGACTCGAATTGATTAATTAAAGGGAAGACTCATTGCTAAATTGCCAGCAGCTGTTGACTGGAACAGAGGCTGAGGAATCATAAGCCAAAAGGGCTAGCAGTGGCATCAGACCATTCTCAGAAGGTGGGTTTAAATGTTGTGGAAAACGGGTTCTACTTCTACTCAACCCTGTCGACAGCCATTGTTGCTCGGTGCTGTCATGGTGGTTCTGAATCACAGTGACCCTGCGTGCAACAGGGAGAACACTCCCTGACCTTACACTAGTCTCACTTTTATATATATATACACATTTGAACCCCTCCTTGAAGTCACTGTGTCAATCCCTCTCATTGAAGGGTTTCCTCTTTTTTTATACCCTTCAAATCTATCATTAGTATTATTACTTCCATTGACTCTTTGGAATACTAAATGTATGTTCCATTTTGAACAGGTTTGGGTTGGTTTTTGTTGTTTTTTGGGGTTTTTTTTTTTCATTTCGTTTATTCTGGCCCAGGGCAAGAGACACTCCTTAATGCCAGAACATTTCATCTGCAAGAAGAGATACACCCAAGGAATGTAATTCACTTCGTGCAGACCCATGGTCCTGATTGCTGAGGGAAAGAACACTAAAATAACCTCAATTCGCAAGTTCTCTGAGCTACCCAAGCCAACATGCTGAGGGACCATGTGAGATTTCAGATTCATCTAGCGAGGTGAATAAAGGGAGAACCAGTGGCTACCATATTGACTCGGCTTCATGGTGACCTCCGGGCTGAGTTCAGGGAGTGGATTTCTTGGCCTTTCTTCTGGGAAACTTCTGAGTAGATTCAAACTTCCAACCTTTTGGTTGGCAGCCCAAGGTGCTAATTGTTTGTGCTACCCAGGGACTCAAGGCCGAAGGAGAAGGCTCTAACAAATACTATGTGCTAAGGATACCAAAAATAAAGGCTCAACATGTATTGATAAATTGGAGGTTGTGGAGAATAGGCTAGAGAGATGGACAGAAGGAAACAAATAATGTGCAGGAGAAGAAGTCAGATTCTGAGAGAAATATCCCAGAAAAAAAAAAACTGTTCAGAAATCTATAACTCTCTAATGATTCATAGCAGTGACAACCCCTCAAGGTAATTTCTGATGCTCTCACACAAGAAACAAGGCTGAAATACTCTCCATCTGCACTCCACCTTGCCAAGAGGTCATAAATTTGGGCCTGCACCAGGCTCTGACCTAGCAGTGATGGAGAACTCAGCTGGGAGGTGGGTTATCCCCCGGGCTGCTGCACTCAGGGCCACCTGCACAGCCCGGTCTGTGGGGTTTGGGAAACATCTGGTCAAGCTCATCCCCTGCCACCACCATATTACTTGTGTCTGTTTTCAATGTGCATTCTCTCCAACACAGCATCTTTGGAACATCAGGATGTTGCATAATGACTGAGTGGAAGCCAAGAACCAAGCCACACATGTAGAACTATGAGAAACCACATGTGGAAAAGAAAAATAACCTCAGCAGGAATGTTATTTTTATTCTCAAAGCAATAAATGTGTTGGAGGCCACAATGAGTATTAGACACAGACAGTGAAGGCATGAGGAGGTGTTGTGCTTACGAAAAGCATTATCTCAGATTTTCTAATAAGGCTTGAAAAGTGGTTTGTAGTCTCCTTGTTTTTTCATTAAGAAAACTATGCAGAAGCAACAAGTAACTCACCCAAGATTGCACCACTAGTAGATGAAGAGGCAGGTTTACAGACAAGTTCCTTTCACTTCGAAACCTGTATTCCTCCCACCTATTCCTATTCCTATTCCTTCCCAGTTTACCAAACAATACTAAAAGTGGTGCATGCAGATTCCCTGTATTTGCTTAACTCTATAAAATAGGCAAGGTGTGATCAGAGATTCTGTTTGAAAAAAAAAATTGCTAAGAAGTCAATTCCAGCTCATTGCAAGCCCATGTCTGTCAGACTAGAATGATGGTCCGTGGGATTTTCAGTACCTATGGCTTTTTGGAAGTACATCGACAGGCCTTTCTTCCAAGGCACCTTTGGGTAGATTCTAACCTTTCCCTTAGGAGCCAAGTGCTTAAATGTGGCACCAATGTACCTCTCTCTCCTGGGAAGGAGAATACTGGGACGTGAAACCTTTCCCACTGGAACCCAAAAGTCCCTTTTGATGTGGATCTGGTAAAGCATACTAGATAGTATACATCTTGAGTCCATTTTTCTTTTTAGTTCCAGGTATGTCAGTTGACCTTGATGAATGCTTTCCGATCGAGTCTGATGAGGTGCCAAGCCCTGCCCCCAAAGTCTATTTTTGGGATTCCTCTGGGACTTCATTGTTTAGCT
The DNA here is from genome assembly GCF_000313985.2 of Echinops telfairi. Classification (NCBI taxonomy): domain Eukaryota; kingdom Metazoa; phylum Chordata; class Mammalia; order Afrosoricida; family Tenrecidae; genus Echinops; species Echinops telfairi. The sequence continues at coordinate 45,776,305 of NW_022103896.1, read as the reverse complement.
CCCTTTATATAGGGGTGAAATCAGCTAAAACAAACATTTGGCTTTCCTTAAAAGACTATCAAAAGAAGGAAGAGAGGTGTGAATGTTGATGAATATAATATACTACAAGAAGGAAAAGGAATAAAAGGTGGGATGGGACAAGCACTGGGAGATTTGATAAGTTGTGTAAATTTGTATGAAGGGCAAATTGATGATCTGATATGTGAACACCATCTAATTCACAAAGTTTGGCAGGGGTGGGGGGCAGGGGGAGACTCTAACAAAGTCCCAAAACAGAATACACAGTGATAGAGGCAGAGCAAAGGGAAGACTACGGTGTCCACCTGGTCTTGATAATGCAGCTCTGTAAATATGGCTGTAAATATGGTAACAATCACTGTTAAGAGTCAGAAAGACCAGACTCCCACACAAATTGCTAACAGTAACAAGTCCATGACTTACTAGTTGTGTAGCCTGGAAATGACTGTGCAAACATTTCTGCGTCCCCCATGTCCATCTAGGCAGTAGCAACTCTGGACACACATATGTCAATTTTGAGAAGATGTCATTTTATTTTTGTTCAAGTTTTTATTTTGAAGCGTTTCAAACCTACAAAAGAGTTGAAGGAATTGTACAATGCACCCTGAACCTAAATTCACTGAGGTCTGTATTTTAACACATTTGCTTTCACTCTCTTTCACACGTTTGTGTGCATTTTATATAATAAGTATATATCCGTGTATATAATAAGTATATACATGCTTATTCTATAAAACCCATATGTATATATTTTCTATATCTCCAAGCATGTTATTTATCAAGTTAATTCCAACTCAGGTTGGCTCCATGTATTACCGAGTAGAAATACTCCACAGGCTTTTCATGACTGTAGTCTTTATGGAAGGAGACTACCAGGCCTGGGGTAGTTAAATTTATTGTGCCAACCTGGCCGATAAACACATGTGGGGTTACTTTAAGGGTAGAGAAATAAATGTCTCTATGAGCCCTGCCTTTCTAGTTCTTGGGTCTCTCACTTTGCGATGGTCGCACCAGGGTGCAGCTACCTTAGCCAGTTCCCTGTTTCAGCAGGCAAGGCTCACTTCTTGCAAGACAACCCCAAGGAGAAGCCGCATGGACCTACCCCAATGTAGTCCTGGGTGCTGGAGCAGCTGTGTGGAGACCCCTTCCAGCACTGAGATGCTTACACATTCACTGACTTGGCTTTCCTCCTGCAGTCGGCATCATTGGGTGTGTTTTGTGAGATGGAGGAGGACTTTGTGGATTGGTGTCAGACATATGGGCTAATGTTGGACTTGTGGATTTGGGCAGCACTGGGTTGGGATGTTTTATTGATGTGCACTTAACCTTTATATAAAAGTCTTCCTAATGCACATGAGTTTCTGTGGATTTGTTTCTCTATCGTACCCAGACTAACACAGGCCTTTTTGTCTGTGGCACCCTATGTGATTTGACATGTCAATCATCGACTTGAAGCCAGCTCACAGCAGTACCTGTTGAGTAAGACCTTCCCTGTCTCTCTTTTTCTTCTTTATTTTGCTCCAACTGTCCAAGACTCAGAAATTAGTGGGGACAAAGTCAGGGAGTAATAGATGAGTAGGTAGAGGAAAGAGAGGAGTAAACAGTCAAAGCTCCTTCCCAAATGGTGGACTTTGGCCTTCTAGAATGAAGCTCTGTTTCCACATTACCAAAGAGTGACCAGAAATCAGTATTATCAAGGTGAATACAAAAGGACATGGGCTTTACCTACAGATGATTCAAGACCCCTAGCACACTCCCGAAGCAGACTTGAGAAACGATTCCTGTCCAGATGAGACAAATAACAGTTTCTTAGGTTCTATTTTGCTTCAAGACTGAACAGTTCTTAGCCTGAAGTCATGGTCTCCCCAGAAAAAAATGAGCAGCATTTTATGCGTGTGTTTACATGTCCCCCATTTCAATTGAAAAAGTCATTGATGTAAGCAGAATCACAAATTGAAGAAAAAGAAAAAAAAAACGTTCCCAATTCAGAGATCCTGCAGAAATGTGGGACATCATTAGCTTTGACGTTCATCCAGAACCTGTACCTCCTGTACATCTGAAAGTAGATGCAAGAGGGGGAATTATTTCCAGGTGCCTTCTTTTACAGTGGTGTTAAATTTTAAAGTAACCTATTGAAATAATTTATAATGCAATAATTTATATTTAATATATACTGTAGTTAAGAGTGGTGGCATAGTGGTTATGCTGCAATACACAAGCTCATCAGTTCAAAACCACCAACTTCTCCATAGGAGAAAGATGGGACTTTCTACTCCCCATAAACAGTCTCATAAACTCACAGGGGCAGTTCTATGCGGTCCTATAAGGACACTATGAGTCAGCTTGGACTTGGGGGCAGTGAGTGAGTAATTAATAGTGGTTAAGTGCTTTGTTAACACATGTTCTTCTAAATACCAGCTAAGATAACACATTGCATTGAGGCCATATCAATGTAGGATGTGTCCTAAACCTAATCACCTCTGAGTTCTAAAAGAGCAGATTATACAGAGGAGGAAAGTTGGTGCAAAGTTGGGGAGGGCGGAGGGATGGGTGCCAAGTGAAGATTGCCACATTGGGGCCACAGAAGCTGAAGGAGGCAAGGAAGGACCTGCCCTCAGAGCCAACTGGCAGAACTTTTCCCTATGGCTGGTGCCCTAAATACAGGAGTCTAGCCTCTGAAACTATAAGAAAATAAAATTCTGTTCTTTAAAACTACCCGCTTGAGATACTTCTGTTACAGCAACACTGAGAAATGAAAACAGAGGTGTATCAGTGACAGCATACAACAGAAATTAACTAAAGTTGTAGCCAATGTATAGAAGTAAATCTTCATCCTTCTACTTCTGCCAAATAGCTCCTTTTGCTGAGAAGGTAGACTATTTCCCCAATTGCAAATAGGATAAGGGACTGGTCAATTGAGACTTTAAGAAGCCTTAAGCCAAAATATGTTTATCAGCCACATTCAACAATAAAATGAAGAGGAAAAGAGTAGCTGTGTGCATGCATGTGAAGGTCCTTAAAGAAGACTGTGTGAACTGATATGAAGTCAATCAATAAGCTCCTAAGCATCAAATCAAGGAGAACATTTCGATGTTTACTATATTCATGCAACTGAACGTTTTTTCAGTATGCAAACTCTTCCCCACAGGATTGCAAAAGACAGATATTTCTGTTGTCCTCTCCTTTTGTTTGTTTGTTGTTGTTTTTTTAATTTTAATGTGGTAAAATACACAAGGCAACAGTTTTTAACTATTTTAAAGTGGGCAGCTGTGACATTTTTACCACTAGATATGTCCAAGTTTTCACCATCCTAAATGGCGATTCAATGCCCCTGAAACAATCAATTCTCCATTCTCACCTCCTCGCGGCCCTACTAACCCCCTAGCAAAATATTGTCTTCGTCTATTATCCTGGAGCCCTGGTGGTATAGTGGTTATGGGTAGTTATGCACAAGGAGAAGATGGTCTTTCGACTCTCATAAAGAATTAGTCTCCAAAACCCACAGGGGTAGTTCTACCCTGTCCTAGAGGGTGGCTATGAGTCGACATCAACTCAATGGCAGCGAGTTTGGATTCATTTGCCTATTCTATATATATCATGGAGGGGATGCCTGGTAGCTTAGTGGTTACAGTTGGGCTACTAACCAGAAAGTCCAGCAGTTCAAAAACACCAGCAGCTCCACAGGAGAAAGGCAAGACCTTCACTCCCATAAAGAGTAATGGTCCTGGAAACATAGGGGTTGTTCTGCCCTATCTTATAATGTCACTATGAGTTGGAATTCACTTTATGGCAGTGAGGTTATTTGCATTTGGAAGTATCTCATGTAAGGTCACTAGTACCCCACTCCTGGTACCATATTGTGTTAGTCAAGGTTGACTAGAGAAACAAATCCAGAGACACTCATATGTGTGTGAGAGAACTTTGTCTCACAGAGTAATTGTATATTAACAAAACATCCCAGCCCAGTCCAGTTCAAGTCCTTAAGTCCGATATTAGCCCATATGTCCAATACCAATCTATAAACTTCTCTTCAGACTCACACAACACACGCAATTATGCAGAATGCAGGAGGACCACAGGTCAGTGAGTGGAAAGTCTTGTGGATCCAGTGGTAGTAGAACCATCTCACCTCTGATGTGGATCTCCCCATGCCTCCTCCAGCTCCTGGGCTCTGAATCTATCAACTTAGCTCCATGTGGTTTGCCAATAGGAATGTCTCACAGGTTGACAAGCAGAGAGTGTATCTGGCCTCCAGTGAGTTATTTCTCTCCTTCGCACCTCCAAATGAGGTCATCAGGCTGTGACCTGAGTGATGGGCTAGACTCCACCCCTTCACAAGTTGATGGGAGATTATGTAACTGCCACAGAGGAATTATATCATATTTGTCCTTTTGTGCCTAATTTATTTCACTCAGCGTAATGTTTTCAAGATTCTTCCATCTCATAGCATGTGTCAGTACTTTGTTTCTCTTTATGGCCATTCATCTATTAATGGCTTCTTCTCCTTTTCAGGTCCTGTTAATGGATACTTGCTCTTTGTCACCCCTGTGAAATCTGGTCTTCCTGAGCTCTCATTCTTCTGGCCAATGTCCTTTCACCCCACAGAGTTCTCTGAGGAAAGCACATCTGCATCTCCACCTAAAACCCTGTGCTAAGGGTCCCCAGAGCTCTAGATTTGTGAATAGGATGTAGTCCGGATACTCTCCTGGGGACAAGCTTTGAAGGTGCCAATGGCTATGACAGAATTTAGGAAATGCTGTGCTAGGAAACTCTAGTATAACACTTGCACAGGAAGCTCACTGCTCCTGAAGAATGGCCTTAAACGGAGTCTGAAACAATAGGAAGAGTTATCTGAAAGATGAAAAAGGGGGGTACACTGGGGCATGGTGGGGAGGCAGAAATTCCAAGGAACTGAGGCCGTAGAATTTGGTATTGGGAAATCGCCCTGAAAGGAGATGACAGGAGAAGCAGGCAGAATTGGAACATACAAGACGTACATGCCAAGCCACACATCTGGACTTTGTCCTGATAGCAAGATCAAACGAGGACCAGCTTTCCATTCTATAAATACTCCTTTGTGAGGACTGTAGTTTGGAGGAGATTCCAGCAACAGGATGGAGACTAATGAGGGGGTCATTGCTGCAACCCCAGCAAGACACCCTAAGCCAGAAAGGCTCTAACAACAGTGATCTTCCGCCTTCCCATGTAGTCACTTGCAAAGGTAAATCAGGAGATAACTCCAAAAAGTTGTCATTGTAAAAATTAGTGGGAAAATGGAATTAAAAGAGAGTGAAATTTTTCTACCAACTTTTGAAGCCCTTTCCGTATATATTTGGAACAATTGGACTGATTTTTTTTCTTCAAAAGTTTCCTCAATTTATGATAGTTTCAGGCAATGTGCATTTAGTGTCCCCAGAAAATCTGGGAAATTTTTTATTGTAAAATTTTTAAAAAGAAAAATTTTCCATGTACAGATCATCTTCTTTTATTCTCTAGAAGCTCCTAATGACTTTTATTCACACAATAAATGTTTGCTAACTGACCATAAAAGACGAATTCTCCCATCACTGCTGGGGGTTAGGCAAAGGTGACTGAAACAAAAGTCTCAACGCAGTCCTGGTCCAGTGTGTACAATCAGAACAAGCATCACCAGTTGAGATAGTTTATTGTGCCAGCCTGGCCGATAAACACAAGTGGGATTAACTGAAGGGCAGAGAGATAAATGCCTTGGTGAATCTCGCCTTTCTTGTCTCTCACTCTTTGATCATCGGACCAGTGTGAGGCTGCCTTGCTTGTCCTGTGCCTCAATTTAAAAGCTACACTCCCTGTGGGGCGCCTAGCCTGTGGACTGTGTCACTGTAAGTTGAGGTCCCTTTAAGACATCGCTGGAGCTGGGGACTGGCAGTTGGTGACCTGGCTGGCAGTTGGTGACCTGCCTTCTGATTGGCTGCTGTGCTGACATAGCCTAGCTCTCTCTATAAACAGAGGAAGATCTGGCAGCAGATTGGACTGGAAGAACTGCTAGTCTCTCACATCTCTCTCACAGCAGTGAGTTGAATTGAGCCATTTGTAGTGCTTTATAATTTAACTGTTTCTTTCTTGTATTATATATTTAACTATATGATTTAACAGTTCATTCCTTATTATATATCTACTTATCTTTATAAATAAATATATTAAATTATCAGCAATTTGGTTTTATCTCTCTAGAGAACCCTGTCTAACACACCAGTCAACTAAGGCAGGTGAATGAGAAGTCAGGATGAGGTTTTAGGAGTGGCTGAAACAGGCTTGGCTACAAGAAAGAAGTTAGTAAATATGTTTATCAGGTCTGAGTCAGACGGCGTCTTCAAATGACTAGGTTCTCAATTTAACAAAGAAGAGAGAAAGCAGGTAACAGACCAAGACCCATGGGTCAGACTTGGCCAATGGGGCAGGTGTGAAAGGAGTGAAGGAAAAGGGAATGGTTGACCAATCCAGAAGAACCTTCAGACCTGACTTGAGGCACTAGCAGCAGGGCTGTTGGAGCAGACATCTGGGCATTCCACAAAGACAATTACAGTGTGCTGACTCAGTAAAGTATCCCCACAACCATATGAATTGAAGCAAACCAAATCCTTTTTCACTCTGACATCACAGCCTCCTTGTTCTTTGCCCAAAGAAGACATGATTTTCTTCACAAATAAGCAGCTGCCTGAACAATTACCTTAGTGCATCTTCAAACTGAGCCAAATCCCTCATGGTCCCTGGATACTAGAGCCTGCAAGCCTGTCTGGATGTGTCCCTCTTCTTAGCCTGTGGGACAGCTACCACTTTTTACTCTAGAAAGCAGAGTGACCGTATGAAGCTGCTCCAAGTCTACCGAACCAACTGCCATCCAGCCAATTGATGCCCCGTTTCAGAGGCTGTAAATATTGACAGGTGCAGACAGCCTCATCCCACTCTCTCTCTCACACACACACACATGCCCACCTCACCCCCCAAGCACCTGGTAGGTTTGAACCTCTGACCTTGTGGTGTTTAGTCTGATATTTGAAATCTAAGTTCCCTACTAACATGTCATTGTGTAACCTACTATAATCCATGGGCCCAAAAGCAAAAATGTACTGCTTACAAGTGGAGAGTTTGAACTAATATTTTAAGTTGAACCCTGAGGAAGCCCACTTGGAAGATACAACTAAAGAGAAAAACTATATAGAAAGAGAAGAGAAAGCAGAATTAGGAATTAAGAACTAAACCTGACTTCAGAAAAGACTCAAGATAGCATACTTATTCCATGCAGTCTGCTTCCCCAAAAAATTGTCTATCCAAAATTAAATGATATCAATGCACTCATTTATCTATATCACCCTAATGGTCTTTGGCAAAATACAGAGAAATATTGTATGACCTAATTTGATGGAATATTCTACCTAGTTAATTAAATAGTAGGGGTCTACGGGGGAAAATCACATAACTCTTTCACTGTTGGTTTATATCTATCTTCGGTTTCTGTCTGCTGTGTGTGTGTGTGTGTGTGTGACTGTGTTTGTGTGCATGGGTGCATATTTGCTCCTTAGAATCAAGGATGGTGAGAATTTGTCTCTCTTACTTTAAACATATTATCCAAAAGGACCATTCTCAAGAGAAGAACATCATGCGTGGTAAGGTAGAGTCAGTAAAAACAGATGAGCCACAATAAGATGGATTGACGTGGCAGCCGCAACACTAGGCCCACGTATACTTATTTATGTGAGGTTATGGAAGACCGGGCAATGTTTAATTGCATAGGATCACTATGCATCAAAGACAAAACAAGAGAACTAAAACAACAACAATGACACCATTCTTGCCAAAATTAAAAAAAGATTCTGATCCCAAGAGACTCAGTGTATATCCCTGAGTGGGCTTCCAGGCACTGTTAGCACAGAAATTGTGTGAATGAAGTTATTTGGAATAAAGTTTGTTCCAAATGGTAACATTTAACCTCAGCAATGACACACCCTTTGCATTCCTGAGCATTACATTTCAAAAGAAGGTAGATATTATGCTGTCTTGTACCAAGTGCCCTCAAAAAATTTTTTTTAACTGTAGTTTAAGATGCCTTTTTCTCTGGCTCTAATCCAATTTCTTTGAGTGATGTGTAAACCTTAAAATTGTTTGTAGTTCTATGTCAGTATCCATTACATTTGGAATGACCCCTGTGTTTCACATTCTCTAGAATATTTTTCTATCTTCTCTGGGAACTGTAGCGGATTCTCACAGGTATACTAATTGTTGTTGATACCCAGAATCCTTCTTGAACACTGGCGTTTTCTTGGTGAATCAGTAAATACTCTGTCATTCCAAGGGGACATTGTTGCAAAACACTTTCCCTGAACCTTGCTTTCTACTTAAACATCATAATCACACGGGGCTGAGTTGTCCTTCCACTGCTGCCCTGTGCCCACTGTACTCAGTATGGATTTCAGAAACAATTCAGTCCATCAAAGTACTAGCAATGGGTATATTAATCTCACAGAAACTACGCATTACATTTTAGACAATGAAGCTTACAAAAGACCAGTCAAATCTATATATTTTAAATGCTTTATATTACATTCTTCTAAAACACACCCAATTCCATTGACCTTTAAGCACATGAACCTCTGAAGGAAAATTTCTTTAAGCCAATATTATGTGCATAAAGTCTCTAATCCATCATTTAGTGAAGGAAATAGATTGTAGCTGGTGCTAAAATGTCAGAGAATCATCCCCATCTGACAGTAGCTTTGCTGAGTGACAGAGAATGGCATTAACGCTTGTCTTAAAAGACATTGTATCGTGGGTTAAAAACACAGTAGATACAGGGGAAAAAACAAACCTACTTTAAAATGCGAATATCTGTCTTACAAAGATTCTTAAATACAAATGGTGGGTTGCCATCTGTCTGCCAGCAGTATCAGGTACCATTGGGTTACTCAGCCTCATTTTCTCCCAACAAAGCTGCAGTCTTTCGTGTTTCCTTTCTGTCCCAGCGATGCTGTCACTGCTGTTGGCCACTGCCGTGGAGTGTACCCTGATCCTCCTCAGCGACTCCATGCCCAACAGGATTAAGCCACTGTGATAAATGGGCTTTTCATTGCTTGATTTTTAGAAGCCGAAGGCCAAGTCTCTTCCTAGTCTGCCTTAGTTTGGACTGATCTCAGAAACGTGCTCAGCAGCGCTATCCCACAGCCTCCACGGACCACAAGCGGGGATGCAGTTGAGGCAAACGGAGCTGGGTTCTGCAGAGTAGGAGGCAGGAATACTTCTACGGAATCACCACTGGCTTCACCCAAGGGACACTCTTACTCGTCCAACCTCTTCTCCACTGTCTGACATCTTATCCTCCAGCCCCTCACCGTGGGTAAACCGTCAGCAGGTCTGCTTTCTTCAGTGGCCCTCCACTTGGCAGCCGTTGATCCCCTCCTTCTTCTCAGCCTCCCTTCAGTTCTTTCCCCGTTATTTCCCAACAGTTCTGTGCCCTTTCTTTCTCCTCCTCACTCTCTTCCACTTCTGAGTCAAATAAAATGACTATAATCCTGACTGAGATGCGTAAAGGTAGCATTCATGACACTTTTAAATCAAGGGGAAGGGAAACTGTATATTTAGAAGTGAAATATGGCATAAAATGGAACTATTATAGCCCGTCAAAATGTCCACAAACGTTTCTCTCTGCGTTAGTGTCACATGTTACTGTGGTTTGATCTCTTTCCTTCAAGTACTGACACTCAATATAAATTCAAGACTGCTTCCTACCCAGTTACACGTTTTCTGGGTACAATGGCATTATACAAGTATTATTTTCTTTCGTTCACTTTGTAATTATATGTGACTAATGACATTCAGCTAAAGAAGCTTTGTGAGCTCTCAGAGTAGTTCAACCACATTTGGGGTATTTTTCCTATCTTCGGACAAATAAATGCTTAAATGGTCACACGTTGTAAATTTGTCTTCACTACTTAGCATTGTCCCTATATTTATATCTCATATATAAGATATGAGATATCTTATATCTCATAAAGTAAACACTGCATTTAAGACCAGAAGTAAAGCTTCTCATAAAGTAAACACTGCATTTAAGACCAGAAGCTGTTTGTTTTAGTATCTGTCTTTCACACCCAAAAATTCAAAGCATTGCTGGTTGAATAGAGACTGATGGAATGCCACTCTTTGGGTCTGGAAATGAACTCCGCCCAGTAGCCCAATTTTCATTCAAACTATTGGCCGGTCTAAAGAGGAAACTGGAACATTAGGGGTGTACACATGCCTTAGAACAGCCCATTTGTGATCAAAAGGGTAGCATTTACCCAAGGCAAAGTTCAGAAGAACGAGAAAAGAAGGTGGAATGAAAATGGGAAATACAGGAAGGAAGTGGGATAAGTAATGTTACAGGGTGGGGATTATAGTCAATGACATGAAACGAAAAGTCTGTGAATTATTGAATAGAAACTGAATTGCTTTGTGAGCAAGGTCAGCAGTACAAAATCATGCTCCACTTTCTATGGGCTTTCTACTCTCATAAAGAGTTACAGCCTTGGACACTCACAGGGATGGTTCCACCTTGTCCTGTAGGTCGCTATGGGTTGGCGTTGACTCGATGGCAGTGAGTTTGGTTCAAGTTTGGTTGTTATTGTTAGGAGCCATTGAGTCAATTCTGACTTATGTGCACTCTGTGCACAACAGACAAAACACCACCTGGTTCTGCACCATCTTCACAACATTCCCATGTTTGAACCCATTGTCGCAGTCACTGTCAGTCCATCTCCTTCAGGATCTTCTTCTTTTTTCATTAATGCTCTACTTCAAGCATGATATCCATTTCTAGAGACTGGTTCCTCCTGCTAATGTGTCCAAAGTATAAGAGACCAATCGAAAGAAGCGATATTCTAAATCTACTCAAAACTTTATACTTAATCAGAAATCTTGGGATCTTTGAAGGAAAGTTGTTGACTAATTTTGTGAAGGTCCCATTTTATATAGCGCATGGTTCTATTCATGTTTCTTATTTATTATCTGCTTGTTGGTTATCTGCCTTCCCACTAAGGAGTGAGATCTATAAAAGCATGGTTTATATCTGTCTTGTTCTCCTCAGTGGCCCAAGCATCTAGAACTACCATAAAGTGGTTGTTCAAGAAACACTGCTGAATGAATAAAATATCATTGTTCAGCTAATTAATTAAAAATATCATAATTCAGGTTGTAGGCAGTTCTTCCTTTGCTTCTGTGCCATTGTTTAACAGCTAGGAATGTATAAGTGGTAGATGTATACAGAGATAGAAATTTAGACCTGGCGGGCACCCTAAAAATTGTAATATTCAGAATATTTATTATAAAGTTGGAGTAATTAGGGCTGCAAGGGACTAAATAAATAATATGATGTCTAAGGTCCATCATGGCTAGAAGGGATCAAGCTGCTACTACAACCCTAAATCACTCGTACATATATGAGTCCTAGAATGAGGTCTCTTGTGGAAGTTAGTGGTTGCACAATGGGCTGTGAACTGCAAGGTTGGCAGTTCAATATCATCAGCATTCTGTGGGAGGAAGGTGTGGCTGTATATTTCAACAGTCACAGTCTTAGGAACTCACTGGGACAGTCCGACCCTGTCACCTAGTGTCACCATGAATCGGCTTCCACTTGATGACAATGAGTTTGGTTTGATTTGGTGAATGGAAGACAGATTTTATCTCACTCATCAGAGGAACTCTAGGTGACCCTCTATTTGATCCTATTGCCTCTCCAGATTATTTGTAGATATCTTTTAACAAAATGAAGTAGTTTATTGTGCCAACCTGGTCGATAAACACATGTGGGGCTAATTGAAGGGCGGAGGGATAAATGGCTCAGTGAGCCTCACCTTTCTAGTTCTCGGGTCTCTTGCTTTGTGATGGTCGCACCAGGGTGCAGCTACCTTAGCAGTTCCCTGCTTCAGCTGGCAAGGCTGACTTCCTGCAAGACATCCATCCCCAAGGAGAAGCCACATGAACCTACCCCAATGCAGACCTGGGTGCTGGAGCAGCCATGTGGAAACCCCTGCCAGCACTGAGATGCTTACACTTTCACTGACTTGGCTTTCCTCCTGCAGTCAGCAACATTGTGTCTGTTTTGTGAGATGGAGGAGGACTTTGTGGATTGGTGTTGGACATATGTGTTAATGTTGGGCTTGGACAGCACTGGGTTGGGATGTTTTCTTGATGCACACTTACCCTTTATATAAAACTCTCTCTTATACATAAGTTTCTGTGGATTTGTTTCTCTAACATACCCAGACTAACACACAAAATAAAATTATCAAAATATGAGCTAAAAGATTGCAGAAGAACTTTATCCTGTATCATTTTCATTTATCCAATAAACTTTTTAATGCTAGGGACAGTAGCTTATGGGAAAAGCAGAACTAGGAATATGGTGTGGCCATGACTTTTTGTTTATTCTCAAAAAATAATGTATTTATAAAGAATATATTATTATCTTTTTTTTTCTTTATTGTGGCAAATATACGAGGGAGCTTCAAGAAACTCATGGAAAATTTCTATTATCTTTCAATTCAATTTTCTAAAATCTTTTTGAAGCCCTACATGAAATAAGAAGTCATTTAAATAAGCAGTGAAAGGTATGTATAAATAATAATAATACATAATATATTAAGGGTTTGCGGGGGTGGCAGGATGGAGATGGGGGGAAGAGGAGCTGATATAAAAGAGCTCAAGAAGAAAGATAATGTTTGGAAATTGTTGATGCCAATAATTGTACATGTCTCCTTGAGATAATGGATGTATGGTTTGTTATATGTAAGAGCCCCCAATAAAAGTATTTACTTACCATAATACATAAATAAAACTTTAAACATAAATAAAAATACAATAAAATAAGACACGATATAAATCAACAAATGCATAATAATACTTGTTTAATGAAGTCATTTGCCATTTCAGTAGTCTTTCTGTGTACAATTCAGTGGCATTATTATGTGTATCATGTTGATTAACTGCCGTGTTTACTGTGGCTTGAAGAGGCCTGTGTCTTACTCACAAACTCAGCTTGGGGAAAAAGTGAGGCTCCAACATGTATACACGCCCTGTTTCAGTAGACAAAGACATTGCGTAATCACTTTCACTTCATAACGATCCTGTAAGGTATAAGAAAAGATATGCTACCTTATTACTGGAGGTGAAAGTAGTTAAGTGACTTATTCAAGATCATACAGGTAGTTGGTAAGAGGACATAGAACTGAATTCTCTACCATGACAGTGGGTGTATTGTTTTTCAATGCTCAGATGCAAGTATTTTCTTATTCTCTGTGATAGTTAGGTTGTGTCAACTTGGCTAAGCGAAGATTCTTAGTGATTTGGCAGTTGCAGCTTCCCCTCCCCCCCCCACCATGTGACTTAACAGAATGTAAACATATCTACAATGGTGTCTGCTATGAGCAACAAAGCAGTTAGAAGATTAGAGAAGAATTCCACTTCCTCACACAGGTCACAACCCTGCTGCAATCGAAAGGAAGTTTCCTCCGATGTGTAGCCTAATCCTATTTAGACAGTTTCTGTGGGAAGGCTTGTCCTTCCTGCTGGCCTGGCTCCTGCGATGGTCTCGTTGATCCCTCATTCTTTGGACATGAGCCAACCACCCACCAATTGACTTCTGGGAGCTATCAAACAATATTGCTTGCCGAACGTGGATTCATTTGCGTCTACTTCCTCAAGCCTAGGGTCTTCTTGCTCTCTGGCTTGTCTTCTTGGTTCCTAGTTCATCGGCCTTGGCAGCTGGTTGAGTGAAGCAAACGCCCAGCACAACGTCTTACCCAGGGGCTTGAACCCAACTGGACTTACCCATTTCTAAAACTGTGTCAGCCATTTTCTTGATATAAATCTCCAAGTGTGTGTGTTTGTCTATGTGTCCACATGTATTCAGTATATTGCATTGTACTGGTGAGATTTAAGCCTACTTTCCACCTGCTCTTACCTCATGTCCCCAGATCAGGATCTGGACACTTTACTAAAATGTGAACTCTATCTTTGGCCTGAAAAATTAATTTTCTCTTCTTCATGCTACTCACCAGGAATGCATTTTTCTTCTTCTGACAGGTCTTCGTGTTATTAATTGTCAAATGTCATCAGCCCCATAATAATAGGTGACAACTCTGCTGCAATTGAAAGGCTGGGTCTCGCTTGGATGACACCAGTCAGAAAAGGAGGAGGAGCCTCAGGAGCTGCAAAAGTAAAAGACAGGTTCCTGAAACGAGAACGGAGATAGCATGAGCACCGGGATTGTGCTGTTGCTTCTGATCATCTAGGTGGTAAAATGTGAAGTGAATGCTTCCTTTTTCTGGGAAAACAATTCAAGAAAACTGATGGGCAGTCCAGTTGTGTCTGTAGGACCTCAAGGGGGTCCAAGACTGAGGCAAAACCTTCCTACTGTGCCTATAGTCGGGGTTGGCTACAGCAGCTTAGCAGGGCCACCCTGAACATTTCTGGGTTCTGAGAGAAAAAGAACAAATGGAGACCTTCTAACTGCATAGCCAAACCCCATTTTTCTCATCTCCCCCACTTAGGTGGCACATACTTGTGGAAACTCATCTCATATATCTAAGCTCCAGTCATCCCCAAGTGCTACTCTTTCCCCATAAACAGACTCCCACTGCCTCCGGTGGGTCTATGAGTGTGTGCACACTAGCCCACTTTTGTCAGGACAAGCTTTGGCTTGGAAGGAACGTGTACAGGTATAGGCAGGAATGTTGAGGCCTCAGTATGAGTATGAGCAAGCACACTACTTTGGCCATCTCCCCACCAATTCCAGTCCCTAGGAAAAAATAATCAAAAGATGCCCATTGTGTAGTGTTGGACCAGCAAAGAACATTAGTTGCTTGGACCTGGGTTGATGCTAAAGCATGGAGCTATAGGCAAGAAAAAAGCTAATAGAAAATTTGGAGAGAAAAAAAAGAAAATTTGGCCATTGATGAATGTCAAATAAAATATGCCCTCAAAAAACCCTGTTTCGGTCGAGTCAATTCTGGTGTATAATGATCCTAGAAGACAAAGTAGAACTGCCCCAAAGGTTTCCAAGGCTGTAAATCCTTCAGAAAGAGACTACATCATTCTCCAGTGGAGCAGCAGATGGGTTCAAGCCATTGACCACTTTGTTTAGCAGCCAAGCAAGTTAACCACGGTGCCACCAGGGCTTGATTCAAGTAAAACCTAAAAACCAAAACACCCAAAGCCGCTGTCCTTGAGTCCATTCCAACTCATAACCACCCTGTAGGGTTTCTGAGACTCTACATTTCTGCGGCAGCCGACAGCCGTAGCTTTGAATCGTGCACTTGGCAAACCAAGTCTAAACTCGTTTTCATAAGACCAGTAGTTCTGACACTGAGCAACTGTGATGAGGATAAAACAGTCATATAAAGCATTTAAGATCTAGTTAAAATGGGAAGAAGTGCAAATCTTTTGCATTCAGATATATGGAACAGGGCATGAATTTATCCCCCAAATTAAAATCGCTGTTTTGGACCATCATATCTTGAACAAAATAATCTCCCCAGCTTTTTTATTTTATGCTCCTCTTTTAAATGCATTTGAAGAGAAATCTTCAAGTGTGCATTGTAAAATAATTATGGATACAGTGGACTCTTCCCCTGGCTCTCCCCTCGAGGGGAACAGAAGAAAGGAATAGCTTTAAAAAACCTATTTAATTTGTTTGTTAGTGGGGGGAATGGAGGTTAATTAATCTAGTTTTGGGAATGCTAGATAATATCTATGTTCAGTTGCTTATACATTATGCTATCCAATTAATTCCTCCCAAGGACTTTTATACACGACTACTCAGCTCCAAACTTCTGGTTTCAAACTTTTCAAGGTCTTTGGGGTGACCATTAGAGAAGAACAAGCTTAAGAAACTATCACCTTCTTTTATTCTTTCATCCTGGTGGAAGCGTTGCTCCTCTCAAAGGTTAACGAGGTTGCAAGCGCTTCTGGGAGCATGGCTGGGACACCCATTTCCATTGCTCTCACGTCCCTGCCTTGTTTAATTCTTAGCAGCACAGTCTGGAGTTTGTGCTCCAAGCCACCTGCCGCTCGGCCCACCAGGGCTTCCCTCAGAAGCTGGCTGGGCCCAGAACCAGTCAGACACCCCTGGAATCGTTAATAATTTTCTGACAGAAGGTTTGGCCATTTCTTCTCCCGGTGCTCATTTTAAAGTTAAGCACGTGAATACACATTTTTTGAATCCCAAAGAAGACTTTTAATTGATTCCCTGAATATTTTAAGGTCTATTAATTCCATTGATGTTGCAAACACTGCAATTCATCCCAGCTGCTGTTCTAATCACTTTCATTAGCCGGCTTATTTTTACCTGCCAGCTAATATTTTACCTGACATCAATAAATCTTCAGCACTTTAGCCAAACTGTGTACAAAATAAATGTGTACAATCAGGCCAACCTCCTGATTGTTCTGTGGGGCCTGGATTAGCCAGCATTCCTCCTTGTAAGGTAGTTAATCAGGCATGAATATAAAAGTGATAAACTAAAGAATATATATGCTACTCATTCTCAATTTTGCAAATGTAACATTGGATTATTTTAAAGACAGCCTTTTTAATTGCATAGTCTACCCACTTCTTTTTGTATTCTATTACAAAGGTACCAAAATGGGCACAAATGTTCACTTAGGTATAGACAAAAGACTCTATTGTCAATGAAATTAATATAGCTCTCATATCTCGATGGCTCCCATCAGAAATGATTTTTCTTTTCAGTTTCATCCATAATATCTTTCTCCATTCCTATGTGACTTGCAATAGATGTTTATGAAATAGTGACCCAGAATTAGGTGTGCAGTATGTGTCAAGTAAAACACCTGTTGCTTCTTGCCATTGAGTTATCCTTGACTCATGATAACCCAGACACACTGGAATAAAGCACTGCCTAGTCCTGTTCCAATCCTAGGATTGGTTATAGATTGGACCATCATAATTCAAAGAGTTTTCAGTGGCTAAATTTCAGAAATGGCTCATCTGGCCTTTCTTCCTAGTTTATTTTCATCTTGATGCTCTGCTGAAATCTTTCCAGCATGATAGCAACAGGCAAGCCTGCAATGGCAGACAGGTGAGAACTCTCTATGAAGTATATTGGCCTACAACCCAATCTGGGTCGCCAGCGTGAAAGGCAAATATTCTACTCCTGAATCACCACTGCCCTCAAGTAAAGCAAGAGCCACTGCCATCGAATCAACTGTAGCTCTTAGCAACCCCCTAGGACACAATAGGGTTTTACTGAGACTGAACATTTTTATAGGGACAGTCACCCTACCTTTCTCCCATGGGTTTGGACTGCTAACCTTATTTAACCCACTGCCCCACTAGATAACTTATAGCACAATTAAATAATGCACATGGCAAACCAATCCAGAAACTGGGATCGTTTCTGGTGCTGAGTTTAAGGAAAGCAGACAAAGAAGGAAATTCCATGACTTTTTTTTTTCTTTTTTCTTTTGACTTATTTTTAAACTACCATACTTTTATGCAATTATCACACATAATACATCTTCTTGCCCACCATCAGGCATCCCTGCTGGGGTAGCAGCCCACCCTCTGAGCATCATTTCTCTAAGCATTATAGGTGTGGGTGCATTGTTCGCACACACAAAAAAGAGAGAGAGAGATAATAGTTCTGTCCAGATGAGTTGATAAATTTTGTTATTAGATTACAAGGCAAATCAAAGTATAGAATTATGGTTAAGGGACCAATGAACTCAAGTCCAGAGTTACATCATATGAACTGTTAACTGCAAAACTGAGATTCTTCTTCTGTGGCGAGAATTAAAGAAAATTATGAATGCAAAGTATATAACATAAGCCCACAAGGAAGGTTAGCTAAATGAAAATGTTGTCTTTTGCATCCCACAACTATAACTTCTCTTAAATTGAAGTTTATTTTATAGTTAATATGCCCTAGTCCTTCTACATAGCCTGGGTGTTGTTGCCCTGCTCACACAGTCCCTCTCTGACATCACTCGTTCTGTTCTCTCGTCCCTGTTGGATTCCACCACACCAGCCTCCTGGCTGATCTGGGAACACATCAGATACAATTCTGCGGCAAAGGTTCTTCATTTACTGGTCCCTGGGCTTCAACACTCTTCCAGGTTTCAGGGATCATCCCTCAACGTACAGCTGCCATTGCATTGAAACGT
>NW_022103896.1:45745990-45756423 GCF_000313985.2 Echinops telfairi | reverse complement strand
CCGCAGGGAGCATACTGAGCTTTCTGCTCCCATAAACACTTACAATCTCAGAAACTCACAGGGGCAGTTCCACTCTGTCCTATACGGTCTCTGATGATCTGTCATCGACTCAATCCAGTGAGTTTGAGTTTCTGTTTTGTTTTGTTTGTTGTTGGGGGGCACAGAGGGGTGGAATCTTTACAGGAGTGGATTCTGATGCTTTTTCTCCCATGAGCCCTCTGGTGAGTTTGAGCAGTTGATCTTTTATTTATCAGTTGAGCACTTAACCATTGCACTATCTAGACTCCTAAGTGAAATTAAATCTATCGAATAATTATCATAGTCTGTGGTATTTACAAGAGAAGCTGTGATAGTGTAGTGGTTACACTGGCGGGGCTGCAAACCCTAAGGTCAGTAGATCAAAACCATGAACCCCTCCTCTGTAGAAAGATGAGGCTTTTCACTCCCGGAAACAATTACAGGCTCAGAAACCCCAGGGCCAGTTCCACTCGGTCTCGTCGGGCAGCAATGAGTCAGAGTTGGCTTGATGGCGGAGAATTTGGTTTGGGTCCAGTGTTCTCTATGCAGCCCTTCATGTTAGGGGTCTTCAAGTCCATTCTGACTCATAGCAACCCGATGTACAACTGAACAGAACGCTGCCCACCCCTGTGCCATCTCCAACGGCGTTGCTCTGAGTCCATTGTTGCAGACACTGTGTCCATCCATCTCCTGAAAGGTCTTCCCTTTTCTGTTGGTGCTCTTCTTTACCAAGCATGATGTGCTCTGCCGAGGACTGGTTTTTCCTGAGACACACCTAGATAACATGCCCAAAATATGTACAGAACTAAGATAAAAGGCAATAATTAGTACACCAAAAAAGTGGAGAGGGGAGTAAATGGAGTCAAAGTCGACTCGTCAGTCTACTGCGATATCAGAATAAAAACGGTTAATAAAAAGTGAGATTAGGCTTTAATCAGTTAAAGATGTACATGGTGATTTCAATAGCAACCAAAAGAATGACTTCCAAACTGATGTGTATGCATGAAACCATCTATTAGAAGAAAGAGAAAACATACAGGAAGTTAAGTAAACTAAAAAATAATATAAAATAAGAGTTGTAAACCCAAATATATCAAGATTTTTATTCTGTGCTGCTATTAAAAATATAAGGCTAGGCGGATTGAACTTCTAAAATACTGGCTATAAGCAGCACATCTGAAAATAAGAAAACAAAAGGTTGAAACTACACTAAGACCATGTAAAGCGGACAAAAATCATAATAACAGTAAAGAGGGAAGCCTTGTATGAAAAAACTCGATCTATTTTAATCCTGTCTTAATTTGTACTTAGCTAATAGCATAGTCTTGAAATTTAAAAAAAAAAAAAAAAAGAGCATTGACGGAGTTACAAGGAGAACTGGAGAAGCCAGGAATTATGATGGGAGACATAAAAACAACTGTCTCAGTAAATGATAGAAATAGAGACAATATCAGTAAAGATTAGAACAGACTGGACTTAACTGATGTGTAGGAAGCAGTAGCCAACAATCACAGAATATACATGAATTTCAACAAAGAAAAATTTTACAAAAGTTAACCACATGCGGTGCCATCGAGGAAATAGTGGTGAAGCATGATGAATATCACTAATGCCAGGGAATGGACATGTAAAAATGTATCATTCTGTACATTTTTAATAATTATTAAGTAGAATGAAAAGATAAGTATGCAATTTAATAGAATAGAAAAGAAACATACAATAGGGGGGCTTGACACGGTCAAAAGTTGTTTCATTATAAAAGTCAAAATTAGCAACTTCTCAGTGAAATGGATCAAGAAAAAAAGAAAAGGCACAAATAACCAATATTAGGTATGAAATTGAAGACTGCAGAATTTTTTAAATGCCATAAAAAGATTCTGTACATAATTTCATCACTAAATTTGAAGATTTAAATGAAATAGATAAGTCCTAGGGAAACGACATTAAAAAGAGATAGAAAATTAGAATAATTTTATACTTATTAAAGTCATTAAACTTATAAGTACAATCTTTCTATCATACCCAGGTTTTACTGGGGAAGAAATTCTTCCAACTCTACACATAATCTTCACAGAATATAAAAATAGCCAAGTTTCTGTTATGATCACACCCTGACCAGCCCTTTATAAGAAAGGAGAACTATGGGTCAATCTCATTCATAAGTATAGGATTCTAGTCTTATACATAGTCATATATAAATGTATACACAGATCACAAGGCTCAATTTTATAAGGATGTTAGTCATTCTAAAGGTAATTGTAAAGTTGTTTGGAAATGTAAGTGTCCAAGAGTAAGCAAATATTTTTTTAATCATTTTATTGGGGGCTCATACAATTCTTATCATAATCCATACAGACATTGATTGTGTAAAGCATATTTGTACATTCGTTACCCTCATCATTCTCAAAACATTTACTCTCCACATAAGCCCCTGCCATCGGCTCCTCATTTTACCCCTCCCTCCCCGCTGCCCCCTCCCTCACGAACCCTTGATAATTTATAAATTATTATTTTGTCATATTGTGCACTGTCCGACATCTCCCTTCACCCACTTTTCTGTTGTCTGTCCCCCAGGGAGGAGGTTATTTGTAGATCCTTGTAATCGGTTCCCCTTTCCTAACCCACTCTCCCTCGACCCTCCCGATATCACCACTCTCACCTCTGGTCCTGAAGGGATCATCCGTCCTGGATTCCGTGTGTTTCCAGTTCGTATCTGTACCAGTGTACATCCTCTGATCTAGCCAGATTTATAAGGTAGAATTTGGATCATGATAGTGGTGGGGGAGGAAGCAATTAGGAACTAGAGGAAAGTTGTATGTTTCATCGTGTTAAGCAAACATTTTTAAAGAAAGACAAGGTAAAAGAGTTAGCTTTGCTGGATATTAGGACTTGTGATAAAGCTATTGGAGCTAAGAAATGTCTTAGGTTTAATAACTAGACAATGGGATAAAATAAATTCAGAAACAAAATCACAAATATAGGGGCACTTTAATTATGATAAAACAGTACTGCAATTCAGAGATAAAGGAATAATCTTTATAACAAATGATATTAAAATAATTAAATAATCATATCAGATATAAGAAAATTGGCCCATATCTCAGCCCATGTACAAAAATCCATTCCAAGTAATTAAATGCAAACAATGAAACTTGTAGAAAATGATAGAATATCTTCATAAATTTGAGGTAAAAAATTATTTCTTAAGCAAAATAAAAACAAAATCACAAAAGAAACATGTTTATACTACATTAAAACTAAAAACTTTTTCATCAAAAGACAACATTAAGAAGGTGAAAGGGAAGAAAATGTTCATTGTATATAAATATGGATATAAATAAAAATATATAATTGTCATAGGATCTCTGTAAGTTGGAATCAATTAGATGATAGTGAATTTATATTTAGAAAGCTAGAGTGCCCTGTATCTAAATATAAGTGAGCTTTAAAAGGTTCATGGAAACATTACTTTAATGTTAATATCTTTAAATTTTAATGTTTTTTAATACACTTTTCCATAAACTTTTTGAAGCACCCTCATAAGTAATACCCCTTTAAAATTCAACAGGAAAATAGACAAAAGACTTTAACGGGTCCTTTACAAAGTAAATATCTAAATAGTAAATATGACAAAAATACTCATCCTCTCTAATAATCTAAAAGGAAGAATTAGAACTATATAATTATCTGAACCTTTAAATTATTTTAAGTGGCATTACTATTAGCAAGACTATGGAATGATGTCATTATAATACATATTGTTATGAATATAGATAGGTTTATCATCCAACCATGCTGCTCCTAGATTATATAATGTATACATATCAACATTCTTCAAAATAGTCAAATCTGGAAACAACACAAATGTCTACCAACAGTAGAATGGATAAATTAATTATGGCATACACAGTCAAAAGAATGATATAAACCAATAGATAGTATATACCTATAGTTACATGAAACAGTAATAAACAACTCTCCCAAACACAGTGAGGGATAAAAGAAACCAGACAGAAATATTGTGCATTGTGCAAATCAATTATATAAAAGTTCAAAATCAAGGAAAACTAGAGTATTCCATTTAAGAAAATGGAGGAGGAAAATGAGAGAAATTGGAACAGGGCCTAAAGGAGAATTCTAGGAGACCAGCCTCTTCATTGACCAAGTGATTATTACACAGGCAATTCATTTATAATGTTCATTCCCTAAGATACATATATTTTTTCCATTTCAAGTGTGTTTTATTCACGTAAAATATTAAAAGGGGATGAAGGGAGACATTAGACAGTGCAAGATATGACAAAATAATAATTTATAAATTATCAAGGGTTCATGAGGGAGGGGGAGCAAGGAGGGAGGGGAAAAATCTGAGGAGCTGATGCCAGGGGTTTAAGTGGAGAGGAAATGTTTTAAGAATGATGAGGGCAATGAGTGTACAAATGTGCTTTACACAATTGATGTATGTATGGATTGTGATAAGAGTTGTATGAGCCCCAAATAAAATGATTTTTTTAAATATTAAAAGGTTTAATAATACCCTTAAACCTTAATAATACCCATTATTCTTTAGATATCATGCATACAAAACAAACAGACGAAAAATGAGTTTGAGGACCTCAGAGACTCCTACTCAAAGAAGGAGACGTGCAGAACAGAATTTCAAATTCTCACAGACTCAACTGTCTCAAATCATGAAAGGCAGATGAAACCTTGAAATGACTGCCCGGGGATAATTTTTATACTTTAAATCCAAACAAACTCTGAAGTCTTCTTCAAACCAATCAGCTTAATGAAGATTTTTTAAAATTACTACCTTGAGCATTATTCCCTTTTAAGAAATACCAATCTGAGATCAAACTGACAACACCCACTTGAAATATTAGATCGAAGCCTTATGAGGCAATGAGTGCAAGTTAGGGAGGAAGGAACAAATTGGAGAAGGATTGAACAACTCAAAGAAAGCAATTAATGTTAATAATTGTTGAATTTGTGTATGTTTTCCGTGTATCTTCTCAACAATAACAACAACATAAATAATCTTAATAAAAAATGAGGTGGAGAAGACAAGTGTGTGTGTTTTATATGATGCTGTCAGGTGCCCTGGAGTTGTTTCTGACTCATAGTGACCCTATATACAGCATAGTGAAACACCGCCTGGTCCTACGTGATCCCCAAATGCTATTAGTTTATGCTCAGTATTGCAGTCACTGGGTTCACCTACCCCTTCAAGGGTCATCTTTTTCTATGACCCTCTACCAAACATGATGTCCTTCTGGGGGGACTGGTCCCTACTGACATGTTGAAAATATGTGAGACACAGTCTCATCACCCTGGCTTTTAAGGAGCAATCTAGCTTTATGTTTTCCCAAAGCAGACTTGTTTATTCTTCCTCCTGGTCTTGCTCCATCTCACGATGTTCCTGCATCATCCTCACAATTATTATGAACCCTATTCACCAAGAGTGTCAGTGCTAGTGTTTGAAATATGGTAGCATAGCCCCCTGCCTCAAAACAATATGACAATCCCCAAAGTATAACAAATGGACAGTTGGGTAGTGGATACACACACACACCCAATCTTGGTGGGACGAATGTGTAAGCTCTCAGTTCCCAATAATTATTTACCTTTGGACATCTGTATGTGTCAAAATGCTCCTCCTATTGAGAACTGATGTGGTCTGGGGTGGGAGCTGAGAAACAAGTGCCCAGGAGGAGTAACAAGGGCTGCTGAAAGCAACGGGATAGCAGAACAAGAGTGCAGAAGACTACCAGTCTGAACAGGACCAGCAGCAGGGATAATAGGCCACATAAGAAGCCAGGAAGTTCAGATCAGGGAAATCAGACAAAAGTAAATACCTAAGGAGCGAAGGACTTTCAGAAAGGAGATTGCCCAGGAGGGAGAAATGCTGACATTCACTATTTGCACAGACTCACAAGTCTGACATTGCTGATGAGGTTTAAAGGGCTAATGACAAGAAGACACCACGCTCTCACCAACGTATTTGTATTGATCTCAAATATGGTCAGCCCCAGAATGAAGTATTTGTTTCTCCCGCAAATACTATTTATAGTGCTGGGCACACAATGGTCTTCTAAAAAGAGCTATTGATTGATCCAGTTTTCTGAAGTGTGAAAATAAAGCCTTGCATCAAAGTGGCTTACCCAGGTCTTCATAGTTTCACTTGAGCTACTGGTTGGTGGGAGAGAAGTCCATAAAAGGAGGGCAGCTTTCAGGGGCCCTGGGTGGTGAAAACTGTGCTCAAATAACCGAGGGACTCAGCAAGAGGCCTCACAGAGTGCCTATTGCATCAGGTGACATGGTCAGAAGAGGTGACACTAAAATGACTGTCTATAAAGTCTGTGCAGAATTTTTTTAATATTATATTCTCATGGTTAGTTGTTACAGCAGAATGGGTTTTCATAAGCCTAGCTTACATATACCAAGATACCTACAAGGTTGAAACGGTGATAATTTACTTTTTACATTTTCTAATGTGCTACAGAGGAGCCCTGGGTGGTGGGGTGCTTACACATTGTGCTGCAAGGTCGGCAGTTTAAAACTACCAGCCACTCCTCAAGAGAAAAACTGGACTTCCTACTCCCATAAAGAATTAAAGTCAAGACTTCGGGAAGATGGTGACTGAGTAACATATACCAGAGGGACTCAGCAGGAATCAGCCCAGGAGAGTTGCTTAGAGGGAAATTCAACACTGCTGGATCACAGGAGGAGCATCATAAGGATAAGTAGGCACAGTCCACAAGATTTTGAGGGGCTAGGGGCTTTTGGCTTACCACAGTGGAGGCCAGCTAGGGCTTGATCTTTTTCAGCCCCACCACTGTCTCAGCCAGAGCCGGGACAATTTGGAGCCCATGCAGGGGATTAATCTCAACACAACCACAGTTTGCCACAGCCCACCTCAGGCCAGGGACTAAACCCTTGCAGCCCCCCTGGCTGGGATCAGGATTCGGCTACATTGTTACTTCTATTTCCCTCTCTTGTCTCTATCCCCACACAGTCTCAGCGGGCTTACTTTTTAATTTCTTTTCTCCTCTTTGTCTCTTTCCTGTAATCTCACACTCCACTGCCAACCTCCAGACCACTCCCCTTAGCCTAGGGTAGTTTCACCTGACCCATACCCAGCTAGGTGAGATTCACCCTGTGTAGGTAGCCCAAGGCTGGGAAAAGCCCTGCTGACCTCCACCAGGGTATACTCCTCCCAACTTCTTACCTGGGAATTCCTGCCTCTGTGCCTGGGAGAGATCTTATTTTTCCTCTGGTGTCCCATGTGACTGAGGGAAATTCCTCCCGCCTACCTAAGTGCCTCACAAGGCCTAAGGTAGCTAGGCCAACACTCATCAATGTTTCGAGCTGCTGCAGGAACCTCTGCCCAACCTCTGC
The DNA here is from genome assembly GCF_000313985.2 of Echinops telfairi. NCBI lineage: Eukaryota > Metazoa > Chordata > Mammalia > Afrosoricida > Tenrecidae > Echinops > Echinops telfairi. The sequence goes on along the minus strand of NW_022103896.1, from coordinate 45,749,007 downwards.
AACACCAAAGCAGGCAAACCACCAGCCTTTTGGGACACTCCCCTGAGAGGGAAGCCACAGGAGGATAACGTGGTAGGTTAATTCCATAGTGAAATTAGCTGTAAGCAGTACTAAGAAGCATTCCTACAACTCTCCCAGAGAGCCAGTGCTGCCTGACTCCCTGGAAAATGGCACCTAGATCCTCTAAAATAACACAATGCAAACAGCCATCCACCCCAACGACCTCAACGAAAACACAGGAGACACAAAAGGTAATGGAAGAAGATGTCCTGAACATAACAACATGCATAGAAGAAGCAGACATTGAGCTCCCACAGACAGAAATTTTCGGAATGCTGCTTGGAGTCCTACAAGATATGAAAGAAACAATACAGAAAAAGGATGAAATGATAGAGGAGATAAAGGCCATATACCAAAGAGAAATACAAGAGCTTAGGGAGGAGATAACAAAAACCAGTAGCAGACTCAAAGACCTCGAGAATCGACTGGAGGAAGCAGAGAACTGCACCAGTGACTTGGAAGACAGACAAGCAGACTTGACAAACACAAACAAAAATCTAATAAGATCATCAGAGAAGCTGAAGAAAACCTAAGAGCTATGTCTGATGCTATGAAGAGGAACAACATTAGAATTATTGGCTTACCGGAGGAAGACACAACAAAGAAGTCATCTGCAACAATAGTGAGAAAATCCTTGGAGGAAAATTTCCCCAGCATAATGAATGAAAACCAGGCAACCATTCAGGAGGCTGAAAGAACATCAGCTAGACTGAATCCCAAGAAGAAGTCACCAAGACACATAATAGGTAAACTATCCAAATTTGAGGAAAAGTAGAAAATCATGAGAGCAGCTAGGGAAAAATGAACAATCACATATAAAGGTTCCCAAATAAGAATATGCTCAGACCTATCAGCAGAAACTATAAAGAAGAGGAGAGAGTGGAGTAACATATTCCAGAAATTGAAGAAAAACAACGCAAACTCAAGAATACTCTACCCAGCCAAATTATTGATCAAGATAGATAAAGAAATAAGAGTCTTCCTAGACAAGGAAAAACTCAAAGAATGCGTTAGAAGAAACCCAGCCCTGCAAAAGATCCTTGCCGACCCAGAATGGGCAGAAGAATAACACTCACCAAGCATAAATAAGAGACCACCACATAGAGCAACCTCACCCAGAGGGCAACAAAGAGAAAACAGACCCCAAGATAGCATTGGCTTAACGATGAAAAGAAGTCAAGAATGATACACACACACACACACACACACACACACACACGCACAACACACTAATGAGAAAGGAAGGTAGGAAAACACGCAACACAAAAGGTAGAAGATGACATCACAGAGTCCACAGATGGAGATAATAACCCTGAATATCAATGGCCTGAACTCAGGCATTAAAAGACTGAGGCTAGCAGACTGGCTTAGAAAACACAACCCATCAATCTGCTGCCTACAGGAAACACATCTCGGGGTTACAGACAAAACTAGGCTGAGAATTAAAGGCTGGAGAAAGGCATACCAAGCAAACAGCAATTCAAAATAAGCAGGGTTTGCAATCCTAATCTCGGATAAAATTGACCTCAAAGTGCAAACCATAAAAAGAGATAAGGAGGGACACTATATAATGCTCGAGAATGGTAGATAAAGAACCGCTAAGCATTGTAAACATATATTCGCTGAAGAGAGACTCGCTATATACATCAACCAAACACTCCAAAAGATGAAAAAAGAAATCACAGCCTCAACAATCATAGTAGGTGACATCAATACATGGCTCTCTGAGAAAGACAGATCACAAGGAAAGAAACTCAACAAGGAGGCTAGGGATCTAAACAGTACAATTGGACAATTTGACCTGATATATATTTACAGAGCTTTCCATCCAAATACAAATTAATTCATATTCTTTTCAAGCCCACATGGCACATATTCAAGATAGACCACATGCTGGAGCATAAGGCGAATCTACATAAATTTAAGCACATTGATATCATACAGACCTCTCTCTCTGACCACTGTGCCATAAGGCTGGAAATCAACAAAAGGAAGATGAAGAAAAGAAGATCAAACAATTGGAGGATGAATAACTCTCTACTGCAAAAGGAGTGCATATGGCACAGATCATAGATGAAATTAGGAAATTTCTAGAAACCAACGAGAATGAGAACATGACGTACCAAGACATATAGGACACAGCAAAGGCAGTTTTCAGAGGAAGTTTCATAGCAATACATGCACACCTGAGAAAGGAAGAGAGACTCATGATTGCTATGCTGGAACAAAATTTGCAACAGCTAGAGCAGAGTCAGCAGGACAATCCTACTAATAGCCAAAAGAAAAGAAATAATAAACAGCAGGGCTGAGATTCAGGAGACGGAAAATAAGAAAACTTTGGAAAAAATTTATGCTGCTAAAAGTTGGCTCTTTGAAAGGATAATCAAAATCGACAGCTCGCTGGCAAACCTAACCAAAGAAAGGAGGGAACAAATTTCAATAGCTAGAATAAGGGATGAAAGAGGGGACATTACAACAAACCTTAATGAAACCAAAATGATAATTACACAGTACTATGAAGGCTTGTACTCCAATGAATTCAACAACTTGGAAGACATAGACAAATTCTTCGAAAAACAATCCATCCCCAGACTGTCCCCAAAGGATATCAAGAATCTCAACAGACCCATAGCAATAGAAGAAATAGACAAGGTTATCAAGGGATTACAAACAAAAAAATTCCCTGGACCAGATGGCTTCACTGGAGAATTCTACCAAGCATTTAGGGAAGAACTAACACCAATCCTACACAAACTCTTCCAGACATAGAAAAAGACGGCAAACTCACGAACTCCTTCTATGAAGTTACTATAACTCTGATACTCAATATAGTCAAAATGTCAATTCTGCCTAAGGCACTATATAAGGCTAATGCAATCCAGATACAATTACGCTCATCTTTCTTCAAAGAAATGGAAAAACGGATTACCAACTTCATATGGAGAGGGGAAAAGCCC
>NW_022103896.1:45731020-45742174 GCF_000313985.2 Echinops telfairi | reverse complement strand
AAAAAGGATTAAAGTCTTAGAAACTCTTGAGGGCAGTTCTACCCTGTCATGTAGGGTCACTATGAGTCGGTACTCGATGGCTGTGAGCTTGTTTGGTTTTCATGAGCTCCAGTCACAGTTGTCACTATTACTCAACTACAAAGATGCTTTAAAACAAATGATTTCACCTGGACTTCCTACAAGTACACCCATGGTCTTGCTCCCAGTGTTTTCATAATCGTTGATTTTGTCTAATCATTCGGTGTTTTAACAATAATATTGTGATAACTAGCATTTGTGAACTTATATCAACATTTTGGAAAATAAAATGTTAATTAAAGGAAAAGGAAAAGTTTAAAAGGTGTCTACAGAGCCACTAAATTGTCATTGATATTGTCATAATTCAATATACAAAGATTTTATGAAATGTTTTCGTTAATAATCGTGTCATCTATGAATACATTTAAGCAATTTACAACTATACTTATCACATATAATTCTGTGCTCATAGCTAATGAATTTAGGTGTATAGCATTTTTAATTATTTATCTACAGTAACATACTGAGAAGTTGACATAAAAACATAAAATGAGGATAAATACTAGATTTCTTGATATATATTTATAAATACAACTCAAATCCTGTTTGGGGTTTTTTTTGTCTGTTGTTCGTTTATGTATTTATTTTTTTGGTTTGGTTTTTGAAAATGCCTTAGTCTTTTAAATTTTTTCTTTAAATATGTCATTGTCTAATAGACATATATCTAGTATTAATGAATTTTTCTGGGTTTAAATTTGAATTATAGTCTTAAAATAGCGGTAACATTAACATTTATACGTCATAAAACTAACATATCTAATATAATTACGTTTTACATTTTCTTGGTGTTTCCCCCTAATATTGCCGATTTTGGGCTTTGCACAGGAAAGTTCCATCACGCACGCGGAGCGCATACAGAGGCCAAGCGGATGTCAGAAAAGGAAAGCAAGACACAAGAATCAAATCACTCAAAACGCTTTTTGGATCCATGCTTCAGTACGCCCACTGGCAGGAGGGTGGCTAGTTCATCAAAGGACGCTGCTTGTTAGTCTCCGACTGACGAAGCTGATTCTTCGAGTGGTGGCTTACACTCTGCAGAAGAGTGAAAAATGGGAAGGGCAGAAAACGTAGGCGAGTGTGCTCCAAATGACCCCTGTCATTCATGGAGCAGGAACTGGAATGAATGCATAAAGAGGATGATTTGCAAATGTTGTGTTATTACTTTGTGGGCGATACCATTTCTGGGTCATTTGGGGGTACAAATCACCAAAAAGAGATGGCCTTTCAGTGTTGCTGGCAAGGCAAGGTGCCAAAAAAGTACACAAAACAAAAGAGTGTGCCAGCTTTCAAAAGTGTGGTTCTTACAAGCTGAGGATGCCAACAGTGAGAGTAGCTTGTGGCCATGGGAGTTCTCCTCACTCAAAGGTGAGAATTTATGCTGTTTGGGCTGCCGCCTACAGGCTGTTAGGAGCCCTGGTGGTGGAGTGGTTGAGTCGGGCTGCAATCCACAAGGCCAGACGTTTGAAACCACTAGGCTCTCCACCAAAGAAAGGCAGGGCTTTCTACTCCCTAAACCGGTGGTTTAGGTCCTCAACCTTCCTAATGCCACGACCCTTTCATACAGTTCCTCATGGTGGGGTGACCCCCCCACAAGCCATAAAATTTATTTCGTTGCTACTTCATAACTGTAGTATGCCACTGTTATGAATTGTATTGTAAATATCTGATATGCAGGATGTATTTTCATTGTTAACACTTGAACATAATGAAAGCATAGCGATTAATCGCAAAAACAATATGTAATTATATATTGTGAAATTTTAATTTCTAATCACAAATCATTGAAATTTTGTCTGGAAGCGTGGTGTAGCATGGGTAACAGTCTTCATGCTGAGTATTCGGGTATTCGTATGTGGGCGTATCTACATGTGGGCGGACCCACCTGGAGACATACAGAGGAACAGTGTCTCGGTTCCTAAGACCATCGAAAATCCGTGTTTTCCAATGGTCTTAGGCGACCCCTGTGAAAGGGTTGTTCAACCCCCAAATGGGTTATGACCCACAGGTTGAGAACTACTGACCTAAACGGTTCGGTCTTGGAAACTCACAGGGGTAGTTCCACCCTGTCCTATAGGGTCACAAGAAGTGGGCATCTACTCAAAGGCAGGGAGTTATTTGCTGTTAATACTAGCAATACGACATCCAAATTGTGACTAGACTCCAAACATGGCAGAAATTCAGCCCCAAAGTCCATAATCAAGCTTACGACATCTGCAGAGCACCTGCGCTGCCTCGGAAGGCGGCATCAACAACGGCATCCAGACGGAGCTGTGCAAGACCATCGGTGCTGAAACGATCACCTTGATGGAAATGAGAAAGTGAAGGGCCATCCTGCGCTGATTGCCAAGCCAGGCCTGGCATCCCAGTGCCCCCAAGGAGATGAATCTTCACTGAACAAAAGGGATTCTTTCTTGAGTGACTGAGATGTGTTCAGAATGTGATCCAGGGCTGAGAGAGACGCAAATGGGGTTTAAGTGGAACACATGTTAATGTACACACTCCATCTCTTATCTTCCACCAAAAACGCAGACGGCTGGATAAGGGCCTTCCTTGGTCAGTGATGTTAAGAAGAAAGCTTGTCACGGGCACGACTCAATAAAAGTCTGTGAAGCACTTGGGAGCACGTGCAACAGCACACCTGACCAAGCACATGCTATCCGGGTGTCCAAAGTGGTCAGACACGGGAAAATCAACAACAGAATAGTGGAAGAGAAAGCAGTCTTTCTAGGATATTTCTATTTAAAGGGGAACAAGAGCTGCTGACCTCAATTCTGACCTCCTTAGAAAACGGAAAAAAAGGAGTCAACATAATGATGTGCCACACTCAAGGTAATGATAAAGCTGCTACTGTAGCTGGAATAAGCCTTTTTTTAAATTGTGTTCTTCTTTGCATTTAATTTTTTATATACTTTATCAGTTCCACTGGCATACGATTCATATATCATGCAAAAAAATAGTAGAAAGAGTTGTACAACCATCATCACAATCAATTTTAGAATATTTTCTTCTTTCTTGTACTCGTCCTTATTAACTCTCTATTTCTCCCCAACTTCCCCTGCCTCACCCCCAAGAAGCATTCATCCAGTTCCTGTCGCTATAGATTTACCCATCCTGGGTTTCATCTATGGAAAAGCCAACCAAAAAACAGCAGTACAACAATAACTAAATAAAACAGAGAAAACCCTCAATCAAAAAGAAAGCAGAAAATATTAAAACTAGAATAAAATGTAGAGGGGCCAAAGGGAAGATCAAATGATAATGTGTTCAATTTTAACCTAACTGCACCTGCAATAATCCATTTTTCCAATGAAGCCATTCTTAAAGGAAGGGCAAGAAAGGTATTTTTAATGGCTGTGTGGACGATGCCCTTAGCTTGTGTGTTCAGCGCTTGTTTGCTAAAAGCGCATCATGCATGACACTTCTTATAAACTGTGCCGCACTGTTTTCTTTCTTTGATACTTGCATCTCATTGATGGGATGTATTAAAGGACCAAGTGAGTGAAAACATTATCTAGAGTACTCATACTGCAGTTAAGCCTCTTAGAGACAGGTGTGGTGCATTTTTGGAGGCAGTTGAAGCTCTTTGTGGTCCATGTGGATACTTGGTCACAGGAGGAGCAGTCAAGGTCGTTTGGCTGCTCTCTGTGATTCCACTGTTCTGTGCTCCCTGTACTTCTGGTGAGAGGTACCTCGGGAAGTTAACCTGACACAGCAGTCCCTTCTGACTAAGGTTGTAACTCTGGACAAGATGGGGACACGTCCGTCTAGAGGCACTCTGACCTTTTCTGCACAAGGAGCGCAGTCACCTCGTGGAGCATCCAATGGAAGCAGCACTTCAAACCCCGATGAATGTGGAATTGCCGGAGAGAGGAGAGGCAGCTTCAAGAAGAGGATGGCAGCAGGGTGGGGAGCCGGCCAGCGCTGCTGGACCTCCTCTGAAAGAAGAAAATGGGATGGCGGTGCTTGAGTGGATTCGTCGCTTTCAGGCTGAACTCCAGATCCATCAAGAGCCATCAGGCAGACAGCAGTTCTTTTTGAGGTTGTTCAAGTGAAGAGTCTCGTATCTGCCAATAAAAAAGACTTAGAAGTATCCATTCCCAAACAGACTTCTTTCTATGATGAAGTATCTGAGAGTGGGCTTTTCATAGAAATACCAAGTGAGAACCACCTAAAGGCAACAGAAACTGATCTGGAAGAAGCCAACGATTGAGCAGCATTAGACATTTGGACAGTCACCGCTGAACGAGACTTTGTAGAATCTCTCCCAACCCTTTTCTAAGCCTAACGTTATTTCTGATGATCTGTGTATCTGTGGCTTCATGCGAGAGGAGCTTGTTAAGGCTGAAACTTAGAAATTGCTACACATATTTGATATCTACCATGGAATAGTCGAAGGAGACTGGTGGCAGAGAGGGCTATGAATTGGGATACTTGCCTTCCAGGCCAGCAGTTCCACTCCATCGATGGCTGCACAGAAGAGAGAGGAGGCTTTCTGTTCCTGTACAGGTTTACAGCCTTGGACACCCAAGAGGGCAGTTCTCCCTGTCCTGTAAGTTTGCTATGAGTCAAAATGGACTCATTGGCAAAGAATCTGGTTTGGATTTCTGGATGGAATTGTCAAGCCTATCCCAGCTTGCAATATTATCCATTGAAGTGAATTCTCCAAAGGCATGGCTTTCAAGGTAGTGATTTACAAGTTCACGGATTTGAGGGCGAGGAAAAAAAGGTTCTGATTTAGTTGATTTGTTCCCTGAGTGTTGAAAGGCTTGTGTGTTTGTTCTTGTCTTTTTTCATGATATTGGTTTATAGGTGATTATATTTCCAAATGCATTTGTTCACAATTTCTACAGGATCGGGGCTGCTTCTTACTGGTACTGTCAACTACTAATGCATCTCATGTAATGGTAAAGTTGCACATCCAAACGAATATAATTTCGATGTGGTTCATTCTTAAATAGTTTTACTTCAAATTCTATTGTTTTCTTACTGAATTTTCACTATAACCACATGAAACTATGAAAATGTAACTATGTTTAGCCTGTGTATGACTTTTTAATTTAAAAGTGTGATTTTTAAGTGATTTCTATCTCTACTGCCATTGCATTCGGTGATACATGAGAATGATGGTTTGCAAGCAACCCCAGTGCAACCAAGTGGTACTAAAGCTTTGGTACGGTCTGGCATGGGAGGGGGTCCACAGAGGAGAGGGACCCCATGCGTTACTGCACTGCGGGACACCAGGTTTAACGCTGCCACTGTACCAACCCAAAGGTTGGCAGTTCAGACTCACCCAGTGGTGTTGCTGAAGAAAAGTGTGGTGATTTGCTTCCCTGAAAGTTACCGGCAAAAGAAGATGCCAATCTTTGATGATCTCTTCTTTGTGTCTCTCACCTGCCCGTGCCACACATTTCACACAACTGCATTTAAATCAATTCATTCTAGTGGTAAAAACCATCACATATTAACATTTGGACATTTGTGGAAGGGGTGTAGCATATGATGAACGGGTTCTGGGGCAGCAGAAACCCAACAATGCACTCTTCTGCACGAGTCTCCAGCAGCCTAACAATCCTCGGGTGGGCAAGAATCATGTAGAACACAAACCGAACATGGGACAGGGACAGGGCCACCAGTATGAAGGGGACCCACTTTCCAAATCATCTCCTAGCCAACAGAGAGTCCTTCTGCCATTTAACACACCTCTACCTTCTGTCCTGTAATGCCAAGTTTATTCTCGGTGCAGGTTTTTTGTTTTTTGTTTTTTTGTAAATCACATCCAAAATATGATTTGGGGAAGTGGGGGGAGAATTGCACCGTCTTATGAGCCCACTGTGTACTAGAAAGACCCAGTGCACAAATCATTTGCACCTGTACCGTTTCCATCCCGTTTGGAGCTAATTTTAAAAAGGCTCTGAAAGCCTGCCAACAGCACATGTGCACAGAAGATAAAATGTAATAGCAATTAATCCAATCATCTCTGATTTAACGTTAATTTAACCCAGCGGATTATGCCTTGTTTTGTGTGCAACTGTGTTGATCCTGCTACATTTCAGAGAGCCCCCGAATCAATCAAGTCACAATCCCTAATTGCAGTCAAAATGGGGAATTCCACTCAGCAGGGCTCTTCTCTAGAGTATCTATTCCTCCCAAGGAAGAAAGGGAAGTCAAAGAAAGAGGCGTCTCTAATAGCAGGCTGCTAACATCCCAGCTGAGGGTGTCAGCACCGGCTCGGGCGCGGCCGAGTGTTTGCTGGCACGTGCAATTGCACTGGGGCTTCTTGCCAGAATGAACAAGAAAGGGCCGTCAGAGAAAAGCCGGAGGAAGCAGAGTTGTCGTTTAAACTAGAAAGGAACAACAACAAAAACCTGGTGATGGAATGGCTTCCTTTCCTTTATAGTATTTGTCTTATAGAGTAATGACTCAGTGGCTAACGTCCTGACTTAGGGCAACTGAAATGGAAAATGAACACTGGGCTCAGCCCTGAGTCCGATTTAACTGGGCCAGAGTGCCAGCCTGCAAACTTGAAGCCCAAGGCTGATGGCTGAGACATGTGTCTCCACATATCAGCTGCTACAAACGGAGCAAGTTCCAGGCTGCTCATTCCTTCGATTTGGGTTTTATAGAGAACTGACATCATAAAAGGGGTTACCTGGGCTCCGGGACAACCCCAGAAGTTCAATTGTGGTTCAGCCTTAGTTAAGGATTAGTTAATAGATGCTTCACATAAAGGGCTACCATGTCCCTTTTTCATGATTTTTCTCTCCCCTCCTCCCTTCCTTTGCAGCTGAGAATAATTAACTGTTCTTTTGTGAGTGTCATTTGTTCTCAAGGAATTAAATGCCACCTTATTTCCCAGAACAAGAATTCAACTGTCATAATTATAGCTTCATTTCAGAAGCAAAAAAAAATCATAATTTATTACAGATTGTTCAGCATGTGAGATCGGTTTAAATGTCATTGGAAGTAAATTGCAGCATGTCATGAAGGGGTTTTAGCCACCACTGTAATTGATTTATATTTTCACATTTAAAATGCACAACATTCATCCATTGTTCTTGTATTATATAACTCTGACAGCAATCTCCTGAGAAGGAGGCATTCAACTTGGTCAATAGACAATAGTAATAACAACAATAATAAATGTAACGATGATATGTCCATGTTAAAGATAAGCTATGAAAATAGCATAGGTACCAGAAACATGTGCACTAAAAAGGAGAGCTAAATCTCTGTAGTACAAGGTCAAAATATATTTTGGAGAGCATTCATTTGAATATTAGCATTGAACTGCATAAAACTATATGACTCTCAAGGGTTTTAGTAAAACTCAGACGATAAAGGACCATTACAATTAAGGTTTCCACTGTTTATAAGGAAAGAGACAATAATGGGAGGAGGAATAAACAAAAATTCTCTGCCATGGAGTCGGTTCCAAATCATATTAAATCTACAGGACAAAGTAGAACCCTCCCGTGGGGTTTGGGGATTTCTGAGGCTGTACATCTTCCAAAGATAAGGATATCTGCTATCTTTCTCCATGGAGCAGCCAGTGGATTTGCACTGCTGACTTGTAGTTAGACACCCAAGGCATAACGAGCTAGGCCACCAAACAAACAAACAAAAACAAAAACCAAACTCACTGCCATCAAGTTGATGCTGACTCCTAGCGACCCTGTAGGACGGGATAGAACTGCCCCTGTGCGTTTCTGAGACTGTAACCCTTTACGGGAGTAGAAAGTACCACCTTTCTCCAGCAAAGCCCTTGGTGGTTTTCGAGCTGCTTACCTTGCAGGTAGCAGCCCAAAGCATTATCACTACACCATCGGGACCCCTACTATGCCGCCAGAGCTCCCTAGTTGGAGAAAGAAATCTTTCTTAAGTGGATTAAGAATCAATTCCACTTGGAACAGCAATTTATGATGGTGGGGGTATGGTGGAGGGATGACATAAATACTTGATTGGACCATAAAGTGCCTCCAAAAAATTGAGTCGATTATGACTCAGAGTGATCCTACATAGGATTTCTGAGATTGTGACTTTTTAAGGGATCAGTAGGCCTCATTTTGTACTGCAGAGCAGCTGATGGGTTTGAACTGCCAACCTTTCCCAATACTTTTCCCATAGTGCCACCAGAGCGCCTTCATAAGTGCCTACAGGTCCATTTTGTGCAAGGTACAGTGAGTCTTGTGATGTTGCTCATGCCTCAAATTCACATAGATAGATCTGTGCTACTTGGACAAATAGACAAAGGTTCACACCTGAACAGGGATAATCTGTGATGGTGGCAACCATATCACAGGAGCCACGCTTAGAGGCAAAATCAGAGCCTCCCTGTGCCCCAACCTATAGACATTGCATGAAAGCCCTAGTGTTTGCGTCCTAAGAAGACATATAAAATGACTTCTTTAAAAAGCATATGATACTTCTATGGCTAGAGACCACAAATTGTCTGTCAATTGTCTGACTGTGTGGATAATAATAAGCTATGGATAACCTTGCAAAGAGTGGGAAGTCCAGAGCACTTCATTGTGCTCATGTAGAACTTGTACACAGATCAAGAAGCAGTTGTGCCAACAGACAAGCAAACACTGCATGGGTTGACATCAGGAAGGGTGTGGGTCAGAGTTGTATCGTCTCACCATATGTATTCAATATGAATGGCAAATGATCAGAGAAGCTGCATTATAAGACGAAGAATGTACCATCAAGATTGCAGAAAGGCTTATTAACAACATGTGATATGCAGATGACCCAACCTGACTAGCTGCAAGTGGGGAGGACTTGAAGCACTGGCTGATGAGGTTCAAGGAGTGCAAAAAGGAGGAAGATGTGTTGACACAACACTGCTGGATATGGCTGAACTATTGAATGGTATGATGTCTGGATTATGTCCTTATAAAATGATTTGAAGGAAAACAAAGTGTAGCCCTCAATATGAATTACAACTCAATGTGAGGAAGTCAAAAATCCTCAAAACTGGACCAATAGATAACATCATGATAAATGTTGATAAAATTGAGATTGTCAAGAGTTTCATTATGTTTGGATCCACAATCAATACTCATAGAAGCAGCAGTCAAGAGAGCAAATGATGATGGCAACAAATGTAAAAATGTGCTTGACACAAAGGATGTATGTATGGATTGTGATAAGAGTTGTACTCGCCCCCAATAAAATGATTAAAAAATAATTAACAATGGTAAAAAAGAGATCAAATGATGCATTGCATTAGGGCTGCACAAGACCTCTTTAAAGTGTTGAATAGCACGTATGTTACTTTGAGGACTAAATACCACACCCTGGCATTTCCCATTGCCTCATATGCATGAGAAAGTTGGACGTGGACTAAAGAAGACTGAAGAAGTGTGTGTTGGCATGGTGGTGCTGCACTGCTAAATAAATGGACAAACCATCTGTGTTGGAAGAAGTATGTCCTTAGAATGTTCCTTAGAAGCAAAGAGGGTGACACTTCATCTTACATACTTTGGCATATTGTGAGGAGAGACCAGTCCCTGCAAAAGGACATCATGTTTGGTAAAGCAGAGGGGCAGCAAAAAATGAAGGCCCCTGGGGAGATGGATGGACCCAGTGGCTGCAGCAATGGACTTAAGAACAGTTGTGAGGATGGCGCACTGTTTCATTCCGGTGTGCACAGGGTCACTATGGGTTAGGACTGACTCAATGGCACGCAACAGCAACAACAATGGATATAGAAGAGTATTTGAAAGCCAAGAATGGTAGGCTGCAAAATGGGGTTCCCAGATGTCCATAAGGAGCTTGAGGTGATGAGACTGGACTACAATAGAGGAAAAGGTGAGCTGACCACAAAAGCACATGTTGGAATGATGAGACCTGCAGAAGTGTAAGGGGTAAAGATTCTCCCCTGGTTCCTCCAGCAGAAGCCAGTCCTGCTTACACCTTGCTTTTAGCTCCTTAAGATTAATTCTGGACACTCCACCTGCTCAACTGAAAGAGAACACACTGTGTTTTTCAATACATTAAAAGTATTATAATTTTTCACATAAGCAAGAGTGAACTAGTATTCAAGGGCACAGGGAGGGAACCTGATTCTCCAAAAAGCCTGTCCCCGGGTCAAGGCGTCCCTACATTATGGCTCAGCCAAAGGGACCAGCCCCTCTGGTTTGGGTGCCGGTATATCCTCTGACCAGGCAACAGGACTCCTCACCTGTGCCCCTCGGGCAGTCTTTAAAATTGTCCTCAATGGGAGAAACCAATCTATGAATTTGACAGCATTGCGAATTTAAGAAAGGGGTCACATTTGGCTTGACTTAAAAGTCATTCTTTGGAGGAGTAAGGGGAAGAGTGCTTTAAAACGTGCTTTGAATGGACAGGAGAAGGGTGGGCGAAATAGAACAGCATTCAGTGTAAAACATGAAAATAATAATTTATAAATTGTTAGGGGGACACTGGAGAGGAGCTGATGTCAGGGGTTCAAGTAGAAAGAAAATAGTTTGAGAACGATGATGACAGCATATGTAAAGTTGTGTTTGACAAAATGGATCTATGTATAGATTGTGATAAGAGCTATAAGAGCTCCCAATAAAATAAAATAATTTTAAGTGTTTTGAAGGTGCTTTATAAAGGGAGGAATTGTGTTGACTTTAAGTGAAAAACAAAATTACTGCCATCAAGTTGATTCCAACTCATAGTGACCCTAACTGCCTCTTTGGGTTTCTGAGACTGTAACTTTGTATGGAAGTGGAAAGCCTTGTCTTTCTCCCCTGGAGCTGCGGTGGTTTCAAACTGCTGACTGACCTTAGGGTTGGCAGCCCTGTGTGTATCCACCATGGCACAAATTAATATATTACATGACTTCCACAACACATAGCTTGTGTGTTTCCCAAGCACAAGTCTCTTGACCTAGTCAATGATCGCTCTGAAGTTGCCACTCAGAGTTCTGTAACTGCCTGCAGTCTGTCAAGGATTTAACAATGCAAACTTTATTTTATTTTTTTAATCATTTTATTAGGGGCTCCTACAACTCTTATCACAATCCATACACACATCAATTGTGTAAAGCGCATTTGTACATTCATTGCCCTCATCATTCTCAAA
>NW_022103896.1:45723687-45729708 GCF_000313985.2 Echinops telfairi | reverse complement strand
AGAAAAGGAAGACTACCTTGCATTATTGATTTCACTACTGGATGAGTCTCTGGTCTTCCTTCTCCCAATATTCCAGTAAGATGGCAAAAAAAAAAAAAAAAAAAGCTTATCAAGTGCCTACTTTGTGCTCAGTCATTAAGGGAGATGGGAATAAAAAGGTGAAAGAATACTATTTAGTAAATAAGTCACTGTGTTAAATAATGGCCCTCTTTTATTGAGTACTTTCTCTGTGGCAGGTACTGTGAAAAGGCACTGTATTTATCTTTCCAAATACAGCCTATGAGACAGTTATGATTAGCCCCTATTTACAAATGAGGTCATTACAATCAAGGGATAAGAAATGTGGCCAAGTTATGAGATGTAGCTCAGTGGTAGACGCTTAGTTCAAATTCAATACCAACTATGCAAAGCCTGTTGTATTTAACTGCTCAAGAGGATGAAACTAATTAACTGCCATACAAAGGCTATAAAGGGCAGCAAGTGCCGGGGAGGAATTCATTCTCTAGGTAGAAGCCATCTTGAGAAGACAAGGAAGAAATTGAACGTGTGCAGATGTGTTGACTGGCCATTCCAAGTAGAGGAAACAACCGCAGCAAGCCCAGCAAATGCACACGGGAAAGAGAGTGATGGCCAGCATGGCTGGATGTGGGAGAGAGAGCAAGTGATGGCAAGTGTCATGGATGGAACTGTGCCCCCTCCTAAAATATGTGTCAATTTGACTGGGCCATGATCCTCAGTGGATTGGCAGATGTTTATATATATGGATTGCAGTTACACAATGATGTCAGCATCCCCCATAATGTGATTTGATGTGATTAGCCAATCAGTTATCAGGAGACTAGAGTGGGATGCAGTGACTTCCAGATTAGATGGAAGGGGGGTTTTCTTTCAGGTATGATCTCTAGCACCTTTTATATTAAAGGAGATACAAGGAGACAGAAGTGATCCAAGAAGGAAAGACCTGACTACCACTGAGAAAGAGGAGCTGCCTGCGTGGAGGGCTTTCTTTGAACCCAGGGTCCTTGTGCTAAAAACCTCCTAGACCTGGGGCAAGATTGACACCAAATCACAGGGAAATATCCAAGAGCCATTGGGCCCACCGATGTTGGAAGGAGGCAGAGCTCGCTCTCCAGAGCCAATAGCGCCTCAGGTGGCTCTCTGAATTTGGCCTGGTAGCCTCCTACACCGTGAGAGGAGAGCCCTGGTGGTGCAGTGGCTAGGCACTGGGCTACTAACCCCAAGGCCGGTCACTGAAAACCACCAGCTGCTCCCGTAGTAAAGAGTTGCAGTCTCAGACATTCATTGGGACCATTCTCCCCTGTCCTGTAGGGTTGCTAGGAGACAGAATCAACTAGATGGCAGTGAATTGGTGGGTTCAACTGGGAGGCAATAAATTCCTATTTATGAAAGCTCTCCACTTGTGTTATATCTGTGACAACAGCACTAAGACACAGAGGAAAGCTCAAGATGTCATTTGTCAGGCAGGGCCTCAGGTGCAACCAGTAGAATTTGCTGTGGAAGAAGGCATCGTCTATGATCCACAGGATGGGCAGTAGCTGTGACCTTTTGGAAGCAAAGCAGCAGGCCTGTCTTTAAAGGTGTCTTAGGGTGGGTTCAAACCACCAACCTTTCAATTAGTTTGTAAGGACTTAATCTATTTTGCAACCCAGGGACTCTTGGGAAAAACAAACAAACAGACAAACAAAAAACAGAATAATGGAGACCCTTAGCTTTCTGGAGAACCGTGGGTATTTCAAAAAAAAAGGAGTAAGACAAGTGTAAAGCAAAAGAAAATCTTAGTATCTGGAGAGATCTTGTAAACCATCATGCTAAGAAGTTTGGACTTTAGCCTAAATGCCATTGAAAGCTTTTAGGCTGGGAGTGGCAGCATCACTTTTACTTTCAGGGGTGCTTTCTCTGGCAGCATTAGGAAGAAGGAAATTGACAAGGAGTTGGAAAGGCTTGGATCAGGAATTAGTTTGAAAACTCTTGCTGTAATTCAGGAAATGGTGAGAGCCTGAACTGAGGCTCTGTCAGTTTCCTCCTTTGTAAAATGGAAATGACAGAACAGTCTCGAAGACTTCTAACACTAAAAATTAACTTCTTGCTCATCAACACTAAAGCCAGCAAATGAAGTACTACCCACCTTTTCCTAATTCTGCCTCACTGAAGAGTTGCTGTTTTTTAACTTATATTGCCTGATGTAATTAAGCTCCCAAACTCAGAATTTTAGTAGTTATAAAATTATAATCATAACCTTTTCCTCTTCCTGTGCTATGCTCCAATCATGCAGCCCTGTGTGTCACTTTGTCCTTCTGTAGTGACTTGAGTGTTGTTGTGATGCTAGAAATATCTCAAATACAAGCAGGGACACCCATGGTAGAGATGTTTCAGCAGAACTCACAAACTAAGAAAGA
Organism: Echinops telfairi; assembly: GCF_000313985.2. Taxonomy (NCBI): domain Eukaryota; kingdom Metazoa; phylum Chordata; class Mammalia; order Afrosoricida; family Tenrecidae; genus Echinops; species Echinops telfairi. Next base: position 45,727,291 of record NW_022103896.1, on the reverse strand, counting down.
CAAGAAGAGCCTGACAATTGACTTCTTTTAAAACCAGCCAATGAATAGCTTATAAGTAGTAGTGGAAAACAGTCTTATAGGACCCCCTCAAATTGAAAGTCACTCAAAACAGAATGGGAGAAGAAATATGTATCAAAATAGTCAACTTTAGCAAGATGGATGGAGTAAGCTTTTGGACCTTTATTTGATGATGTGAAATGACACAAAATAAGAAGCAGCTTCAAACATCTATTAATAATTAGAATGTGGAATGAACTAAGTATGACTCTAGGAATCCTGGAAATCACCAAAAATAAAATAGAACGCAGAAAGATTGATATGCGAGGCATTAGTGACCTGAAATGAATTGGTACTGGTCATTCTGCACCAGACAATCATATCCTGTACTCTGTCAGGAACGACAAAGTGAAGAGGAATAGAACTGCCCATATCATCAAAAAGGACATCTCCAAATCGATCCTGAAGTACAACAATGTCCGTGATATGATAACATCCATGCACCAACAAGGAAAATCAGTTAATACAACGATTATTCTAATTTACCCATCAACTACTAATGTCAAAGATGACATAATTGAAGATTTTCATCAGCACCTTTGGTTTGAAATTAATCAGATATGCAATCAAGATACATTGATACTTTACTGGTGAGTGTTTATTTGTGTTTCAATTGACTATGCAAGGTATTTGACTTTGTGGATCATAACAAATTATGGATAACATTACAAATAATGAGAATTCCAGAACTCTTAGCTGAGATCAGTCAGAGCCGGTACATAGACCAAAATGCAATCATTTGAACAGAGCAAGGAGATATTGTTTGATTTAAAATCAGGAAAGGTATGTATCAAGCTTGTTTCTGTTCACCATACATGTTCAATCTGTATATGAGCAAATAATCTAAGAAGTCAGACTATATGAAGAAGGATTGGAAGAAGAGTTGACAATTTGCAACATGCAAATGGAAAAACCTTGTTTGCTGAAAGCTCAGAGGACTTGAAACACTTACTGATACTGATGAAAGACTATAACCATCAGTATGGATTCACCCCTCAACTTAAAGAAAACAACATTACAAATGGGACTGCTAACCACAAGGACAGCCGTCTGAAACCACCATCGCCCCTGAGGAAAAATGAGAAGATTTTCGACTCCTGTAAGTATTTACCGTCTTGGAAATCCACAATATCATTCAGGAGAAGTACTGGTACCAATGCTTTTGTTGTTGTTAATTATCATCATGTCAGCCCTCGGCTGATGGCAATCTCATGCACAATAGAACTGGACCATTAGAATCCATATCGTTTTCACTGGCTAAATTGTAGGAGCACATTGCCAGAATTTCTTGGTCTGGAATCTCTGCTGAAACTTGTATAGTGACCTAGCAACATGCAAGGTGTGGTTGCCCTCGAGGTATATTGGCCAGTAATTGAACCCAAGTCTCCACACAAAGAGTGAATGTACTACTATTGAACTACCATTACCCTAAGGGTGGGGGTGAGGGGAGTCATTATATAGTAAAACTGTTCTATAAGATTTTCTTGACTGTAATCTTTACTAAAGCGGATCACCAAGCCTTTCTTCCACAGTGCCACATTGACAAGTCTGTATGGGTTTGAACTGTCGACCTTTCAGTTAGTAATTCCGTGAAAATATTTGTGCTATGCAAGGATCCTTTGGGACATGCAATGTTGTTTATTTATATATGTCAAATCAGTCCCTACTCAAATTGACCCCATGTAAAAACTTCGAAACATGATCCCATCAGTTCTTTGAACTTAACAAGAGAGCAGTGCATGGTTTAAAGTCAGAAAAATGTGTATCAATGTTGTATTCTTTTTCCACATTTATCTGATCTGTATGTTGAGCACATACTCCAAGGGGCTGGACTGCATGACAAAGAACGTGGCAGCAGACTTAAAGGAAGGCTACCGACAACCTGCAGAGGGGCAGACCAGGCAGCCTTCCTTGCTTCCTGAAAGTGAAGAGGGTTTGAAACACTTCCTGGTAAAGATCCAAGCCTACAACCTTCCGTGTGGATTCCACCTCAGCATAAAGAAAATAAAAATCCTTACAGCTGGCCAATAAGCATCATGATAAATAAAGAAAAGATTGGATTTCTTTAACTTGGAAAACTGGCGTGTATATATAAACTGCAAACCCACTGCCATAGAGTCAGTGTTGACTCACAGCAACTGCCTGTGGGTTTCTGAGACTGTTCCTCTTATGGGAGTAGAAAGCCCTGTCTTTCTCCAGGATGTATACACAGACATAGACAAAGGTGCCTTGGAAGCCTTGTGGGTTAAGCATTGGGCTGCTAGTTAAGAAGATGGGTGATTCAAACCCACCAATTGCTATAAGAGAGAAAGAGGAATTGTCTCCTCCCATAAACATGTTTTAAAAACAAATCAAACCTAAGGCCTTTAAATTGATACCAGTTCATAATGATTTCTGAGACTGTGGATCTCTTTGGACAGCCTCATCTTTTGCCTGCAGAGTCCCTGGTGGTTTTGAACCACCGACCTTGAGGTTAGCAGCCCAACACTTATTCTACAGTGTGACCAGTATACAATTACCCCAAGCGATTCACTTTTAAAATAAGAGGTCATCTGCGGTGAACAGTGAGCGAAGCCTCCAGAGGCAGGGGTGAGAGTGAGGAGTGGGCAATGGGAAATGCCAGCTCGCAGAGGCAGTTGTTTTACATCTCTAAGCTTAAGGAAGCCCATCAAAGCTCTAAGGAGTTCTCCCGGAGGCTTATTGGAGCACTTCAGTATTGATTCAGCACCTCAAGTTCTTCCTAGCTCTTGCCTTGGGGCCACAGCTAGCCTGGACCTGTCTGGGTTGATACACTTAAGGATGAATATTGATTCACACAATTGCTGCTTATTTTCGTGACAGCAAACCAAAACCCTCATTAATGCTGTCTGTTTTAACTGTCACCAGTTAAAGGAAAATTAAGTGAGTTCTGTATTAGTTAAAAGTTCTCTTTGTTGACTGTCCAAAGAATGAAGTCCCCAGATCATTCACCAAATAGCTCTAAGTTTAGGCTGTTCAAAAGCAACCTTTTAACATTGCAGCCCCTCTCACCTGCAGAGAAGAGGGGCTCAGAGACACTGGACCCAGAAGCTTTTCTGTAAACTGTGGAGTCGGCTGATTATTAGGCTCTGGACACCTGTCCCCAACCAGTGGACAGTAATCACTTCCGGCCACCAGCCAACAAGGTTGAATTTGAATCCCCAATCCAAAGGCAAGAGGTCCTCTACCTTATTGTAACTTTTCCATACCACCCTTTCATCTGTCACCATGTCCCACGGCCCAATAATTTGATATCAAGAGATTTGATTACATGCAAGATTTATGGTGTTTCATACTGAGACCAATTGTAATTCGATATAAGCCCATCCTAAAACAGAGTCCAGAATGGGATCCAAATTCGTTCTTCCTTTATCAGTTCCTCTATTCACACTGAAACACATGTTCCCACACACTGTGTGATAACTTGTCCCCCAGTAAGACTGACGACAATGATTCACTTTGGGCATTTGGCAACTATAATAGGACCCTGCCTTAGCAGTGATCAAAATTCATCCTCCAGTATGATTAT
>NW_022103896.1:45717077-45723587 GCF_000313985.2 Echinops telfairi | reverse complement strand
GTAAGACTGACGACAATGATTCACTTTGGGCATTTGGCAACTATAATAGGACCCTGCCTTAGCAGTGATCAAAATTCATCCTCCAGTATGATTATTAATAAAAAATGCATATCCCTTTGACTAACCTCTGTAAAAAGTTCTCTTCTACTTCTGTCTAAACTTATTTCACGACTAACAAGAGATTTTTCCTCTCCCATCCTTAGTGAAGCAGAATTACCATCATTCCCGAGACCTCTTTGGGTTCCTTGACCAGAAGAGGCATTTAGCTGTGTCATCCATGATGTATTGCACATTTAATTGCACTATGCAGCTATTCAAAAAGCATTCAGAAGTAATCATTTAGCATTAATATCCCAGGGCAATCCAAGGTCACAGTACATTAAAAACTAATTCACAGTGGTTGAAGAATGCATTTTTCATATATGGAGAAACATAATTCTTTTATGATAAAAATGATAGTGGTATTACAGAATGATGAGATACAAGATATTCTGAATATCCATCATTGGACCTATTGTACAAATGGCTACGTCAGCCCTTTGTTCTCCTCATAACTCAACACATCACTAATCGGTATTAAACACTACCGACCATGTTAACCTTTCAGACGACTGGCCATGCTCTAAAGAGCAACAGCCGTGTTAGCTTACATATTACAAGCATTTAATGCTTATTGTGATGACTCCCTCTCAAAGACTGGTCAGTTATTTTATGTTGTCATGCCAGCACCTGACACTATACAATTTCTATGGTACACTGAGGAATTGTTAATGAAAATTGAACAATTGATCAAGTTATTTGGTCTTGGGAAATGATGTCAGATGAAACAAAAGAGAGTCATGGGAGAGCCCTTGTGGTTTAAATCCGTGTGTGGTGGTGGGGGGCTTCACAAAGTTCACAGGAAATTTCCATTATCTTTTATTTTCCACAGAATTTTTATGCTTCTTTGTATGTATGTGCGTGTGAGTGAGTGTGTGTGTCCTGTCTCCCAGGAATACTATGAGCAATAAAATGATTATAACTTACATTACACATGTCCCAGTACTAATAAGGCCACTGCAAACTAGGTAGAATGACCAGGTTTCTGCTTCTAGAACTTCTCAGATGGCATACCCCATATCATTACCAAAAAAGAAAACTAAACCCACTGTCATGAAGTTGATTCTGACTCTTTGTGACCCTTTAAAGCATTCCCAGGGCTATAAATATTCACAAGAGCAGACAGCCTCATCTTTAGCCCCCAGAGCAGCTGGTGAGTGTGTACCACCAACCTTGACATTAGCATCAACATTAACACAACAGCATCACAATCTGCTGCCATCCCACAGGGGAAGCCTATGCAATCCAAAGAGGCAAGATGAAGGCAACATATCAACAGTGTATTTCAGAGCTTCACGGGTAATATTGTCATGCTTGTTAATAAGCTAAGCTCTACATTCAAATATATAATATGGCACTGTCAACTCATTGTTTTCTTACCTATTTCTTTATAATTTCACTGCAAAAAATTGGTTGGTCCAATCTGTCCATTAAGCTGAACAGAAATCAGAATTATTGTGCTATTTAAAGTGCCATTAGAATCAAAATATACATTTTATTTTGTTTAGAAATGAAGGACAGAAAAGAATCCTAATCCAAAAAGGGAAGTCTGGAACAGAATTCTAATTTCTCCTGAACTCCAAACTTTCACGAGCCATGAAAGATAGAGAGATGAACCTTTGAAACTCTTGCCCTGATATCATCTTTATACTTTAAATCCAGACTACCCCTGAAGTCTTCTTAAAACCAAACAATAGTTCAGCAATTAATTATCACCGTTGTCCTCTGACCACATTTTCCCCTAGGTACAGGGCACTGTGAGTTTGGTGTGAGCATACCGCTAATGGAAACAACCTACTGAACAATAAGACCCTAACACATTTTAGAATTTGACCAGGACGATGGCGAGCTTTCACAGGGTTTTCTCACAGGCATTGTGTGAGGTGCTACAGGACCGCCTTTCCGTGGGTGACACGGATGATCCTGCGCTGAGTTTAGAGGCATTTGGCATATGGCTTCCATGGTCTCGTGCGTGCTCTCTCTCTCTCTCTCTCTCTCTCTCTCACACACACACACACACACACACACACACACACACACACACACACACGATAGTCATGCTTATGCTCTAATACATGGATGCTTTGCCACAGAAGCTGCTTTTCTCCAGAGTCCTCGGAACGTCTTTTCCCAGAACTGCAAGGGGAAGAGAGCAAATGAAGGCGTTCATGAAATGAAAGAATGCTATAGTTTCTCCGATGAGAAACTAGCCCCCAGGAAAGTCAGAGGGCAGAGGGTCGGCAAACATGTGGGACAGAAGAGCCCACCGTGTCCCTCATAGAAATTTAAAAGTTATGCATGAACCATAAAGATATTTTTACAAACGAAGGATAACACCATTATCTGAATAGAATCTTTAAACTTTTTCCATTTTACTTCAGAGCCACACGTACATACCAAAAGGGCCCCATCTGGCTCACAAGCCGCAGTTTGCTGACCCCTGACATAGACAATTAGAAATCTCTTTCTGCAAACAATTGCAACACAACAAAGTCATATTTGGATGAATGAGACAAACAAGTCATTCTAATACCAACTACTTTTAGATAGAAAGCTCATTGCAGCTGCTAAATAGACAGTAGCTGCCCCAGCTACACTCCATCCACCCCCAGGCCAGTGGAAGCTGGGGGATTCATCCAACGGGTAAGCAAGATGCCCGAGCATCTCAGCCTCTTGGTGAGGAAGAGTGAAGTGTTTCTCCCTCCTTCCCATCTTCGCTCCTTCCTTGCCTGTTCCCCTCTTCCAGTTTTCTCCAGTGAATGCACTGAGAACTAGATAGAGTGTACCACATTCAGAGAAGAAGTTAGAAGAAATGAAATAAAATGTAGCTGGCTGCCTAAAACACTTTCAGCGAAGGCACTAGGGAGTCGCTTGAGACGTGCATCCCCTGGCTTTCCTCCTCCCCTGTCAACCAACACTTTTAGACAAACGGCCTGTGTTGGCCTCACCCATAAGCAGGGCTTTCCAATAAAATAAATTCCTTCTGAAATAAAGTAACTCTCCCCTGAAATTTTCTCAGCCACATTTACCATTGTCCTCAAGCCCTTGAATAGCATTGTAATTGTTATTGGGTCTGCTATTGACCTCTCCGTATATCTGTGTCTCTGAAAGCTTCTGTCGAGAGGTCAGAGAAGAAAGCTGTGTATGAGTTGTGCATGCAGAACTCTAGTATCTGCCACTGTCTACTTTCTGATATACCATTTTCTCATAGACAGTTCACTTTCCCACTCTGGGCCGTGGTTTGTTCATCCCTAAGACAAGAGTGTTGGATAGACTCCCTTCTATCCTTACAGACATAATTTTATACATTTCTCTACCTCTACGTTAAAAATTTTAAGGGGCAAAACGTACCCACTTGGTAAAGCTGATGATGGAGAAATTGATCCAGAAATTAATTCTGAAGAATGAGAGGGTATTGTTAGTCTCCCGTTACAGATGAAGAAACAGAAGTTCTGAGTGGTCAAATTGTTTTACCAAGGTCAAAAATTTGTATGTGGGAGGATCAGTAATAAAACACTGAAATGGGGCCCTGGAAGGAGCTCTGGTGGCCTAATGGTTACGTATTGGGCTGCTAACAGCAAGGTCAAGAGTTCAAAACCACCAGCCGCACCACAAGGGAAATCTGTGGCTTTCTACTCCCCTAAACAGGTACAGTCTGGTGAACTCACAGGGGAAGTCCACCTTTACCCTCTGGGACAGCTATGCGCCGGCGTCGACTCGATGGCAGTGTGCTTGGTTTTTATGGGACCTTGGTGCTCCTGTGGGATAAACTGTTCCAACCCACCCGCTGTGCCACGGGCTAAAGATGAGGCTGTCTGCTCCGTAAAGATGCACAGTGCCAGACACCCTCAAGGAGTCGGCGTCAACGTCATAGCAGTGGATCGGGCTTTTGGTATGGTTGAGCAGAGACTTTGAGAGTTTAATTTTGGCTGATTTTAATTTTGGCTCTACTTCTTGCTGTGTGGCCTCAATCAAGTTGTTTATCCTCTCTGAATCTTGGTTTTCTCATTAAGACCCATGGGAAATATCCAATACCTACATCACGGTGTTATTGGGCAACATGTGTGGAAAATACCTGACTAGAGATGGACATGTAGTAGAGACTCAGAAGGTGTCGGGTTTGGGGGTAGTTTGTTCTTGTTTACCCAGCGACATCACGCTACCCACGGTATGCTACAAGGAAGAGAGCTGTTTTGTCTAACGCTGTCGGGTTTTTAGCAGCCATTGTTAGAGTGCTTAGTTGAATGGGGTTTTAATCTCTGTGTCCTACTGCCCTCTTCTGGATGTCAAATACCGGAATGAACTCTGAATTCAGCCTATCGATTCTATTTAATTGAGCAAACCCTGGCTGTAACTCCAGAGATGCAATGGAAGCAATTACTGGACACCCCTAGTGTGTGCACGCTCCACAGAACCAGGAGCTGAGAATGGTAAAGTGATCCCCAAATACCAAGCTCTCTAGTCTAAAATTCAATACAGTGGCTTAAAGTATAGTTACTTTCATCATGAAACAGACCAGCCTTATTGGTTGAATAGAAGCTGGCTGGAGCCCCCTAAAACTATGTTCCTTGGACACCCTTCAAGTTTGGAATTGAATTCACCCTTGTGTTAGAATAACCCATCACTTAAGATCAACAGAGTAGCAGTGACCCAAGAACAGAGTGTGGAGAAAAGAGGAGGGGAAACAGGAACCCTGGAGTAAGTGGGGTAAGTGGTGGCACAGGAGGGGGTGGAAATCGATGGATGGAAACAGAGGTGCACGGATTGTTGACAACCAACCGGAAGATCTTCTCTCGTAAACCTTACCTGCATCACAACAGAAACATGAGGAAAGTTGTATGGGGGAGGGGGAAGAGGAGGAATACTGACTTCATGTGTGTGCCCAGCTGGAATTTCATGTTAGTCACAAGCGCAGGCCAAATACGTGGATGAACTGTTCGGTGCCGTTGAGTGGGTTTCTACTCATCGCCCCTCTAGGCACAGCAGAACCTTCGCCGCCAGGCCCTGCGCCCTCCTTATCCGAACGATCGTTACGTCTCAGCTATTAGCACAGCCACGGCGTCCATCCATCTCGTCAAGCGTCGTCCTCTTTTCCACCGCCCCTCCACGTGGGGCGAGAGATGGGCTTGAAAGGCAGCCTTAAAGTAGTTGCAGTTCGTCCACCTCCCCAAGTCTCTGCTCAGCCACGCCGACCTGAGGCCAGACTTCTCCACGGCTTCGCAACACGTCAGTGTCCTGATGTACAGAAATAGCATCTATCTGCTTCAAAAAGGTATAGATGAGCAGACCTCTCGCTGCAGGCTGCTAGTGATACCAGCTGGCTCCCAGACACCCAGGGACGTCTGTGTACGTGTTCAGAAGCGTGTCGCTTTCTAGAGCCGGCCCTCTTGTGCTCGGTGCGGCGCGCAGCCATCGGGTCACCATCATGCCTGGGCACTTACAGGAGGGCTTCAGCTGTGTGGTCCCCAACCGGAATCCGCTCCCTTCGAGGTGCTGAAGGAGGCAGAGAACCAGAAAGACGAAGCGAGTGGGGCGTGGCGGGTGACGTGGGGGGCCCTGGGGCCAGGAGCGCAACTCAGGCGGCAGCACAGACAGATTCCAATGTGGCAGGTAAACCACTGCTTCGAGAGTCCCGGAAAGAAGGCAAGAACCCACTGCCCCCCAAGGCCCGCGTGGTTACGAAAGAGGAGGCCCAGCCACCAAAACTGATCGACCCCTGAAGGGAAAATAACTGATAGATGACAGAAAGGCTGCCACCTCCTGAAAGTCCATCCAAAAGGAGGCGGATTTTCAAGTGAGAGGCCTGTCATGGCCCCACCTATCCGGGGCTGGGTGGTCCTGCAGGAGGACGAGGAGGCTGGCCGTCGAATGGGAAGAGGAGACAGATGTGATTCTCATGACAAGTGGGAATTTGATAGCGTGGAAGGCTTAGGTCTGGCCTGAAGCACGAAGACCAACGTGGCGGTAGCACACTTCACCCCTGGGGAGCTATCAAAGGTGAACTAACAGACGTGGGTCATCATCGAACGTGACCGAGGAAACACAGAGAATCAGAGAATGAAGCTGAAGGGGTCAAGGAAGAGGGTCCAAAAGAGATGACATTAGATGAATGCAAGGCTATTCAAAATAAGGACCGGGCAAAAGTAGAATTTAATATCCGAAAACCGGATAAAGGTGCTGATGGGCCGTGGAGGAAGGGATCTGTTCTTCTAAGTCAAAAAGCCAAGAGGCTCAGGCTGAAGATTCTGTGAGGGACCATCATTTCCGGAAGCCAGCAAATGATATAACGCCTCAGCTGGAGATTAATTTGGGAACCTGGGCGGCCCAGAATGCGGTGGCGGGGGAGGAAGAGGAGGACGTGGATGGTGGCCGTCCTGATCGTGGCTGCAGGGCTGGCAAGGCAAGTGCTTT
>NW_022103896.1:45695475-45716977 GCF_000313985.2 Echinops telfairi | reverse complement strand
ATCGTGGCTGCAGGGCTGGCAAGGCAAGTGCTTTTGTTCCTGCGTCGATGACCCAGCGGCAGTCCCAGCTTGGCTTAACCGGATATGCCACAAGACCGCTTGCGCGGCTCCCACGTGGACCCTTCTCTCCCAGGCTCTGCCTGCTTCAGGAGCCCAAATGACGAAGAGAAAACACAATTTTTAAAAAAATTATCATTCATACCTTCACACCTAAAGACAGAATTCTATCTGATTTGAAAATGAACTTCTCTCATTACACAGAAGTACCAAATATGATAGTTTTGTATTTAGAATTGTATTGGAAGCAGGGATGTTTTCATCACTTTCAGACATGATGCATTCTTTATGAATACTTTCCTATTGCTGTTTGCAGACATGCGTTTCCAAACTTGAAACATAGGTGTTCACAGTATGTACCAGTGTTTTAAAAGTGTATCAAATGTTCTTTGGTAAACATGAGAAATTTACCAAATGAATCATTAAACATCTGAGGTCCACGTGGTAGGCTTATCAAATGATAACCAATAGATAGACATTTGAAAGATTTAAGGAAAAATTGATTCCAGTAAATGCTCATATTAAATTTCTTCCTAAAAATGCTTTGCAAAAAATAATCTGTGATGTTACCTCAGGATTCAGTCAAAGCCTAAGGACATGGGTGAGCTGAATTTAATTTTCAGAAAAATCTGGAAAACAGCCACTCAGCCTCTTAAACATTTCATATCTCATGATTAATTTAAAGTTGGCTTGCTCAACATCATCACAACTTTATGGGAAAATGGGGGGAACTAAGTGTCTTAGTTTTCCAGTGTTTATGTAACAGAAATGCCACAAAAGGATGAATTTAACACAGACATTTATTCTCTCACCGGGGCCTGGGAGTCTGAATTCAGAGCCCCTGTGCTGGAAAGAGACTTTCTCTCTGTGTGAGCTGTGGGGCAGACCTTTCTCTCCTTCAGCCTCTGTGAGCCCATCACCCTGTGGAGAACCAGTTATGTCTTGGCAGCAATCTTGCTGGGGGTCTAGGCAGTTCTCAGCTCAGTGGCCCCCAGATTGAAAGTGTGTGCTCACTCCCAGCTCCTTCGTTTTTGGCAGTTTCCAGGTGACTCTCCACTCAGTTTGCTTGTTTCATCTCCTATACACTATTTCAAAAGAGACGCCCTCAAGATACATGAATGGATATTTAGCCCACACTTAATCACATAGGCCTAATCTAAGAACAATGAGTTCTTAAAGCTACTCAATGCTCGCTTCCATGAAGAGATCACTGCAGATAAAAAGATCAGGGTGCTATAGCAGAGTGTGGTGATGAAATCAAATGGTGTCCAGCTATCAGAAAGAATAGCATCTGGGGTCCCAAAGGCTTGTCTTAAAACAAGCAGCTATCTAAGTGAGGCATCAACTAAGTGCACACGAAGAAGCACTCCAGTTTGTGTGATCCAGAAATTGTAAATAATAAAATCCTAGACCAAAGGAGGGAACTGGATCAGAGTTCAAATTCTGAGTGCTTGGTTTGCAGAAGGATATAGATGACAGTGAATCCCCAAATCCATTTTCTGCGTTTCCATGGGGATCAAACCTCTGAAGAATCTCTGAACATTGACCAGGGATGTTAATAGCCTTGCTATCCTATAGAGTACATTGGAACTGGATTAATGCAGATGTGGTTAGGTTAAAATTTAACCTTATCATATGTTCTCCCTTTTGACCAATTTTAAATTTGTTCTAGTTTTTTGTAATGTTCTGCTTTTTTCCTATTGAAGTTTTCTCTGTTTTGTTTTGTTCTTGCTATTGGAGCAGTTTGTTTGATTGTTTTTGTGATTTTCTGTAAATGAAATCCAGAATGGGTAAGCCTACAGAGGTAGTAACTAGATGATAGTTTCTTGGGCTTATGGCAGGAGGGTTGGAAGAAAGGGGGAGCTAATAATAAAGAATATAAGAATGAAGAAAGTATTCTAAAATTGTTTGTGGCAATGATTGCACAACTTTTAGTATGTTTAAACCATTGAATTGTATGATATGTGAATTATGTCAATAAAACTGTTAAAATATTTTTAAAGACACAACAACCCTATAGATAGTACCCTGCCTTACTAACATAACTGTCTCTAATATTGCCTCATTAACCTCATAGAGGTTAGGATTTATAAAGCATGGCATAATTGCATCAGATCACAAAGTGGAAGGTAGTTACATAATACTGAGAGTCACGGCCTAGCCAAGTACACATATTTTAGGGGAATATGCCCTTCGACCCACAGCACTAAGCATGGAATGAATGTCCAGACTGGCAGGGGCTGAGATGAATGGAAGGAAAACACTTTGAATTGTAAAAATCCAATACACTTTTTCCCAATTCCATCGATAGCCCTTCTATTCCTACCACAGAAATGATTTTTCCCTTAGTGTTTCAAACATTTGTTTTATAATCCATATCATTTAAATGGAGATATACACACCTATAAAAATGAGGTATAACAAAAGATTTTGTTAAATCAAATTACATTTGAAATGCACTAAAGAGGAGTTATAAACAACCTGAAAATAAATCCTGCTATGCAGTGAAGAACTATTTCATATGAATAGTCATGATCTTATTTATAATTTTATGTATTTATCACCACATACTAAAGTTGTTAAAACAGAATTTGCAAAGTAGTGTTATTTATCAGAAAATACTAAGAACTGCATGTGCTTAGACTGGAGGTTCATGGAAGAGAAACAATGTTTCCAACAGCAACTCGACTGAGCAGAAGCCAGTCTCGGGACCCCAAGATCCTAGGCATGGCATATGTCCCCTCCAGAAGTGCACACACACTTTCAAGCAGACACAGAGGTGTGTGCACATATACACAGGCCTATACACACATGACACACTCTACCACATACCCATGCATTCAAGTATGCATTCATTCAGTAAACATTAACGGCCTAAAATCAAGAATCAGTTATAAAATCAGCCCTAAAATTGCCCGGCAGAACGCACGTCCTTTCTTGATCCCACTGCCTTTTTCATCATGCATTATAATTATTGTTCATATGTTTATTATTTATTTAGACTATGAACTCAATAACGTATACTCTCCATGCTATTCAGATTTGTATCCCCAACAACTAGCCTGATTTTTGGTATGTAGTAGATTTGCAATAAATATTGTTGTGAGCATGGATAATTATTTAATATTCTCTGGTTGGTTTTTGTTTGCTTGCTTGTTTGTTTTTGTCTATGTATGGGACAGTAAATATCTGAGTCATTTGATTTCTGAACCACTGCTCTGCCCTTATATAGCAGCCATGTCTGAGTTACTGAGTAGAAGGTCTTAGTGAGTTTTCAGTCATTGACTATATTGAACCACAGGCTGGCCAACTACGTGATGGGAACTGAAACATCAAATGAGAATTGGGGATAAATAACCCTTCAGATCTCTTCCAAATGGGACCTCCTGTGATTTTAATGTGGATGGATTTCTTTCTTGTCTCCTTGTTATCTCTTTCTTTGTTTGTAAATACCTACTGAGGGAATGATACTGAATTCCAGAATACTTGAGGTGTTTCACAAATACTGGGGAAGCTAGAAGGTGCTACTACGTAGAATGTGCTAGGAGTGAATCCTGGACCTACAAATCACCCAAGGAATTTGGGGAGGCTGGTAAGACTGGCTCCTCTCCCTCATGGCGCTGCCTAAATTAGAAGTTCCGACTGATTTTGACTTACTCTACCTTCCACACTTGTTAGCTGGGCCTTATTGTCTCTCATTTAAGCCGGCATGCCTGAGTCATATTCTCGACTCTACACATTCATCTCCCACCAGTTTGAATCACTCCAAAGTCAAACGGAAACCCACTGTTATCAATTCATTGCCAACTCATAGGGACCCTATAGGACAGGATTGAACTGCCTCTGTTTTGACTTACTCTTTACCGGAGTAAAAAGGCCCATCTTTCTCCTGAGGAGAAGCTGGTGGTTTCAAACTGCTGAATCACAGACCAATTCATAACCACTATCTACCAGAGATCATTTTGAATTACACGTGACACATGTGTAAATGCTGTGACATACCAGGCACTGCGTTGGATACTTTATACACATTAGGTCATTTATGCTTCTATGATATATCCCTAGGTTAAAGGATCCCAAAACGGAAACTGAGTATCTCACCCAGTGGCTCCATAGACAGTAGCAGAGCCAACAGTGACGCCTCCGTCCATCCTTGCTACTCCAAGAAGAGGAGCCCATGTCCTTCCTGTCCCATGTCCATATCTGTCATCACTGTGCCAGTGTTTCTCAAACTGCATATGCAAATCACCTAGGGATCGTAATGACCAGCAGATGCTGGCAAGTCGATCTGAGGAGCGGCCTGAGACTCAGCATTACTGACCAGGGCCCAGGTGAGACCTGGTCATCTGATTATATTGATTAGTTAGACACTCCGCTTTCCAACTTTTTAATATTCTTTATTGCCTTCAAGCGTTGAGTAGCTAGTTCCTCTTTATTCTACCTCAGATTTGGTACCAATGGAGAAGATAGTAAGGATCCCTGATACACAAGGGCTAAGCATTCGGGTGCTAACTGAAAAGCTCATGGTTCAAACCCACTCTGTGGATCCGTGTCAGAGAAACATGGCAAACTGATCCTGTAAAAATTGCAGCTCAGCAAACCCAAAGGGGCAATTCTACACTGTCACATGTGGTCTCCATGAGCCCCAAACCAATGCAACCGCAACGAACAACAACCAGATGATAATGTGCAAGTGGGATGGGGGAGTTAGCATCTCTGATGCCATGTCCTTACCTGCAGTAGCCTGCCCTCAAGCCAACACCGTGGCAGATGATGCAGGTCGGGCACCTTACCAAACCATGCAAATGCCCACGGAAGAACGGGAGGAGGCAATTATTTTAACTCCTTTCTCCCTTTGACCTAAACTCAACAGAATTTAAATTTTAACTGTCAAAAACATAAAATATCAATAATGCATTAAGGTATTTCACAATACATTACCCATAAGTAACTACATTTTAAAATAAAGAGGCTAAAATGATTAAAGATTTTCTTAAGCTAAATAAGAATATCAACACTAAGGCAGAGCAGGACAAGCAAATTTAATGACTTAATGTTGCACAAGATAAAATCATTCCAGTTGAATAACTTTTAATTCATTATAATGCATAGATGCCAATTATACCTGATTTATGGCAAGAAGTTCAGCAGTGCTAGATCCTGATATATAACACTGGTTGCCATGACATCAAACCTTTACAAGGACACCTTAAGGATCATGAAAGTGTCAAGGTGATACGTTTGACACTCCATGGGTTTAACGATAGATGATAATACTGTTGCACAGTCCCATCAAGGAAAACACCCCAGACACAGGGTAGAAGAATAAAGATTTTACATATTCCCAGCTTCTTCTTTTATTTTATTAAAGATAGTTTAAAAGCAGCTGAAAAGAATGAGTGTCACTTAAATACAAGATTGTGTATGTGTGTACACATGTAGACTTGCAAGATACAATTACATATCCATATATCACATGTGTATATGCACAATTAATAAATGTTTCATTTTCAGTCAAATTCACTAAAAAAATTAATCTTGGAGGGAGGTTTGAACAATTGAAGTACAAGACAGCGTAAAGGCCATGAAACCTTTCTGTGTGATCCTTGTCAAAGCCGATAGGGCTGTACAACACCAGGAATGAACCTTAATGTAAACTAGGGACCTTAGTTAATAAAAATGTATCCGTATTGGCTTATCCATTGTAGCAAAAAATAGCACACTTACGCAAAATGTTAATAAGAGGAGAGACTGTTAGCAAGAGGATTGTTGTTTATAGGTATATCAAATTGATCCTGGCTCAAAATAACCCAATTACAACAGAGGGTCCCTACTCATAAAAGTGGCCCTAAGTACAACTGGTCCTTCCAGTTGGTAACCTGTCCAAAGCACATGACAAGTGTCGCTCTCTTCACGTATAAGGAATAGGTACTCTAGCTGAACTTCTTCAAAAACAGATGTGGTCATTCCTCTGGAGGTACATAATAAAGGCACCAATCCCTTGGTCTTCCTTAAACATTGGGCAGCTTCCACACGCAAATGAAACCATTGAAAATATCAAGGCTTGGGTCAGCCAGGCTTTAGTCCTCAGAGGGACAAATTGGCTCTTTAACACTTTCAAGAGGCCTTGCGCAGCAGATTTTCCCGGTTCGATATGTCATTTGACACTGGACTGCTGCTTCTGTGTGATCCAAATAAAACGAAGCCCTTGACAACCTCAATATTGTCACCTTTGATCAGCATGTTATTTCTTGGTTCCATTGTGGGGATTCTTGTCTTCTTTTATCTTGAAGTATAATCCATACTGAAGGCCCTAGCCTTTGATCTTCCTCATTAAGTGCTTCCAGTTCTCCCCACTTTCAGCAAGCAAGCTTGTACTGTCGGCATATTGTAGTTCGCTAATGAGTCTCCATCTTCCAGTCCTGACTGAGAGTTCTTGATGCAGCCTGGCTTCTCAGATTATTTGCTAAACATAGAAATTGAATAAGTATGCTGGGGGCATGCAACCTTGATGCACCCCTTTCCTAATTTTAAACCACGCAGTATGCCCTTGTTCTGTTGAATGACTGTCTTTTGGTCTGTGTACAGTTTCTAAATGATCATAACTGAATGTTCTGTTATTCCATTCTTCCCAATGTTATCCATAATTTTTTATGATTCACACAGTCAAATGTCTTTGCATAGTCAATAAAACATAAGTAACAGCATTCTTGTATTGTACACACATGCCTTAACTCGTGTCAGATAACTTCTTGGCTGGTCTTAGTCAAGGACATTAGCCGCCAGTAGGCACTCAATAGATAAGTTTGATGGCAAGAAACATGTCTTTCAAACTCCCGGTAATAAACCTAGAGAGATGATATTTTTAAAGATGAGCCATTTTTCAATACGAACCTACAAACCCACCACAGACAAAAAAGGAAGGTTTACAGTGAAGGAGCTTAACAATTAAATGCTGACTGCAAGTCAAAGATTGGTGACTCAACCCCCCTCAGGAGTTCCACAGGAGAAATACTTGGAAATCTGTCCCGATGAAGTGGAGACCCTAGGAAACCCTGTGGGACAATTCTGTTCTGTCACATAGGGTTGATATGAGAGGAAATCAATTTGATGGCATCTAACAATGGTGTGTGTCAGATGTGCGTCAGGTTTAGCGCATGGTGGTGACGAAAATCATGTGAAGCTACCCATTATACATATGCATCTATTTCATTGTGACTGTCTCTTCTTTGGGGAGCCCTGACAGTGCAATGGGGTAAGTTTTAGGTTCTTAACCTCAAGGTCAACAGTTCCAGCCCACCAGCCACTCTATAGGAGAGAGAAGAAACTGTCTACTTCTGTGAGGATTTACATTCTCAGAAGCACTGCACAGCAGTTCTACTCATCCTATAGGGTTGCTATGAGTGAAAAATGACTTGGCAGCGATGGGTTTTGGGTCCCTCTTTGTCATTGGCATTTCTGTGCTAGCTTCTGGAAATAGTATTAAGTATTCCTAGAGGCAAGTCTGCATTTGGTTCCTGCCC
Source organism: Echinops telfairi (assembly GCF_000313985.2). NCBI lineage: Eukaryota > Metazoa > Chordata > Mammalia > Afrosoricida > Tenrecidae > Echinops > Echinops telfairi. The sequence continues at coordinate 45,709,397 of NW_022103896.1, read as the reverse complement.
AATGGTAATTATTGGGGTTGCCAGGAGTGATGAGATCAAAGTAAAGAAGGGTTTGGACTGAAGAAAGAGAAAAAGGGCGGGGAAAAGATGAAGTAAGGATTCATGAGTTCATAAATAGCTCAACATGTTTCCTGTAAGGTCTTTCTATCCTTCAAAAAAATTGCCATTTGGATACGTTTTTCTCCATCCACAATTCCTTTGCCATTGAGTCCAATGGACTGGCTCAGAACATTGTATTAATGAAGCATAAAGCCCGATGTTACACATGAGGGTTGTTCTGTTAAAAGGGGGCCTGGGAACCCCAATTCCTAAAAGCATGGTGCTTTCATCTTTGGTTAAATATCCAAAAATGTTCTTCTAGAACTCACTATGACCATGTAGTTTTTACTTTTCTTTAAGAGCATTCTTGGCTTGTTTTCTATTAAAGGCAGGGCAAGCTGAGAGCATAGGAAATGAAAAGATCTCTCCAGCTCGGTTCTCAGTGAGATTTACTTTTCAGTAAATAAAGGACCCCTGGGAACCAACTACTCAGCCTTTAAGATGGATTACTATCATTCCCTTCCTATCTGTCAATTCAGGGAAAGAGATCTTTTACTAAGTATCCTGTTTCCTTGGAAATTAATTCTTATTTGAACTGCTTCAACCACGTTGTCCTTTTGCCTCTAACATCAAATACACACTCTTGGCCTCCTCTTCAAAGCCACCCACCCCTCCCTCTCCTCTCTCAGAGCCTCTTCACCCTCTTAACAGAGCCACGATGGCCAGGCCTTCAGCCACTCTCTCCCCCTTTCCTGCACAAAACAGCCTCAGTCACACTGGAAAAGCCAATTGCCTCATCCACTAGCTGATTCCAACCTAGAAGAAGATTCAAAACAGATTAAACCAAAATGCTTTTTCTTTCCCAGAACGTCCCCAAAGCTCCTTCTTTTCTGCTTTAAAAACAAACATATTGTTATCCATATTTTGTTCTTGGAATGGTCTTCTATATTTATAATAGGTTTGTGACAATGAGAACTATTGGAACTATCGATAGCTACTTGCCCCAGTCCTAGCCAACAGCAAATATTAGTGTCAGCAGATATAGTCTTCCCTGGTGCCTGCTGAGATATCTGGGTCGCACAAATGGCTTGGCTCATCCACTAACTGAAAGGTTGATAGATCAAACTCACTCAGCAGCACAGGGGTTGATGACCTGCCAATCTGATGACCTGTTCTCAAAATGCCCAGCTTTGAAAACCCTCCAGGCACAGTTCTACTCTGACACATAGGGGGCTGTCATGAGGAGGGATCCACTTGGAAAGGACTAACAGCAATCAGACTTGATGCTCTGCTTAACAGGTTCATAAAGTTGGATTTACCAGCATAGTGTTAGTGAACCAAGCCCTAAATAAGTTCACATTAAGCAAGTTCATAAAACGGATGCATAAAATCAATATAGCAATTATTTATTATCTACCACCAGGACAATGGTTTACAATTCCAAAATCCAAGCTCACTGTCATCAAGTTTATGCTGACTAATAGGGACCCCCATTGGGTTTCCGAGATCGTAGCTAGTAACAAGAGTGGAAAGTCCAGCCTTTTACCTGCAGAGCTGATGCTGGTTTTGAACTGCTGATCATGTGGATTGCAGCCTAACTCATAAGCACCAAGCTACCAGGGCTGCTCTGATTTACAACAGGACCAAATATGCTCATACAATTGAGATCAGCCCAGTCATTTCTTGTAGCAAGTCTATATAGATAGCCCAATCCCTAGGTCAAGGCTGCTTAGCAAGTGTGGAACCAGAATTTGGAGGTATGTACCCCTCCCCAACCAACCCCAACCCCCTCACCCCGCCACCCACCTTAGGAAAAGCCTTGCCAAGATGAAAGAATATGGAAAATCTCCCAGTTAAGTTTTTCTTATCCTGAGATAGGTTCTGCCAGCCTTACTTCAGGGACATTTCTTTCTGTACTTCTATGCTTCCATTTGACAATTTCTTTCCTTATTTAAATATGTTAATACACATATTCACTCTGGTTCTCTTCGGTCTGGGTGAAATGAGGACTTTTACAGACCCTACCTCATGTGTTTGCATGGCTCTCTTTGTTTGTAGGTAGTCATCTTGAAATCTAATTGTTAGGAATCACACCCATCTCCAGACTTTGATGGATGCCTCCCTGTAGCCCCAAACACTGGCAGGATTCTCTGGCCCCATTTGGAATATGTCCCTGAAAATTCTTGAAGCTACATTGACTTGAAAAGAGTTTTATTATCGAAAAGGATGGTCAGAGATCTTTTCTTCTAGTTATTAGCTAAATTTCATGCTATGCCATGTGAACTAGTTTGAAACAATATGCCAAATTCAGCAACCAGCCTAATGTTGCCTTCAGATTAAGGTGACTCCTACTGTCACACCTTCTTCTTCGAGGTTGAAGTTCTTGATCACCACCAATTTACCTTGACCATTCTCCTGAACTCTGTAATTGGGGCTACTGGGATCCTCAACAGAGGGGCTAGCTCTCAGACAAACCAAACCAAACTCACTGCCATTAAATCGATGCTGACTCTTAGTGACCCTACAGGACAGGACAGAACTGACCCTGTGAGTTCCCAAGACTACATCTTTCAAGGTAGATAGCCCTGTCTTTTTCACTCAGAGTGGCTGGTGGTTTCAAACTTCAGACTTGGAAAATCACAGCCTAACCTGTCACTGCTGTACACCCAGGGTCCCTACTGCTGGGTAATGATTGCAGCCATGGTCACTTCGGGCTTACTCCCATCCACTGAGATCCCACCATGCCCTGTAGATCCTATTACACACCAAAAATTCCCATTAGATTTTTAGCAACCACTTTTATCATTGTTCAGATTTGTTTCATTATTCCTTATAACCCTGTGTTAGTTTAACTAGCAAATCCACTGAACTGAAAAATCTTTAAAATAAAGGCAGCCATATTTTTTAATCCCAAATTGATAAACTCATTATGATAAAGTTGAATCTTGCTCTTATTTAAAGTATATGAATTTAATTAAACCAGCAATATAATAATCATAGTAATAAAACCAGAAAAATCTTTAAAAACACTTCCCTATATATTGCTTATTATGTGGGTATGTTTTATTATGCATTACATATTGCACATATTGCTATACTGGATCAAATACATTAAAGTGTAGACATTGTATTTTATGAGGAATTTAAAAGTATTCAATTTGGATGAAATATGGTTTTCCCCTTACACACCAACTTAAAAATACAAGGTTTGAGTCAATAGTCTTTATCCATTCATTCTACAATTGGTTCAACACTGCCAAGCAATGTATTCTCATTCATCAAAAACAACAAGCCAAATTTTTTAACAAGTACCTTCTGATTGGAGACTTGAAATCTACAAACATTATGATCTAGTGTTCTTAGTGTTATGAGTGAAGTAGCATTAAGGTGCTATAAGTGCATGAGTGGGAGGGACAGTAGAGGTAGATTAGTCAACCATAATGATGCTGCAAAACAAATCCTTCAAAACTCCACAGTTTAGAACTATAAGCATGTAGTCTGAAGCTCACTGGGTCTATAGGCTTACGGGTCTAGACTCATCTCAGCTACTCTGCTCTGCTTCCGCGCTGAGCTCCAAGTTGCATGTTGAGCTTAGGTCTACTCAGCATCTTTCTCATCGCCCATGCCAAACAGCTATGTGGTTTGCATTAGACAATAGTATGTCAGCAGATGGAATTGTGCAGAAGCCGTAACAGTACTTCCATAGTTGGGCTTAGTTCCTGAGTTTCAGCTCTTACCATCCTCTTATGCTTGCATTCTATTGGCTGAGGGAAGATAAAAGGCCTGGCCAAAATCAAGGGGCCAGGGAAGTAAACATCTACAGTGACACGTGAAGGGACTGGAATGAATATTTTATGAACAACAAGCACCTTCCCATTGTTTTTTGATTTTTGTTTGTAAAATATCCAATCTACCACAGAAGAGAAGCAGAGGAAGAAAGGCTTCCTAAATTTAGAAAGTGGTTCTTGAGTTGAGTCTTGAAGGCAGAAATTGAGTTAGGTTAAAAAGGGAGACCAAGTTACCTCGGGAATAGAAAGAAGCATAGGCAAATATTCTAAAGCCTGAGAAAGCACAAGTCCTTGGAAAATGCCAAATGCCATCTCATAGGCTAGAGCTTGGAGACCTCAAAGAGATGCATCTGGAAGCATAATTTCATTGACTTAACCACACAGTCACACGGTACTTACACTGTTCTATGCACTTTACAATGCTACATTAACTAATGTCATCCTCATAATAATTCTGTATTTAGGAAATAGGGTAATAACTTGCATAAGGGCACAGGTGTGTTACACATTAGTCGTTACCTTCAGAATCCAGGCTTTGGGCACCTCTGCTACACCAAAGCCTAATGGTCCCTACGCCATGCCAGGATGGCAGAGTGAGTTCAGCACCCAACTGGTAACTGTAAGATCAGCAGCTCAAAAGCCACCACCTGCTCCTTGGGATCTTAGAAACCTACAGGGGCAGCTATACTTTGTCCTATATGGTCATAATGAATCAGAATCAACTCGATAGCAGTGAGTTTGGTTTTTTGGCTTTATGCCACACCAGAAAGAGCCCTGGTAGTGTATAATGGGTTACATATTGAAATGCTATCTGAAAAGTCACTGGTTTAAACCTACCAGGCCCTCCTGGGAAAAGAGGAGACCTTCTGCTCTGCAGAGATTTACAGCCTTGCAAACACCAGGGAGCAGGCTCCTCTGTACTCCAGGTTCACGATGCATTGGAATACACTTGATGGCAGTAGTTTTAGTTTATATACCAGGCCCCAGGGTTCAGGTCTTAGCATTAATACTAGAATGTCATTAACGTATTTTAGGCAGAGAAATGGCCTGCTGTACAATTGAAGAAATGATATGGGGAAAATGTCAGATCTTTTCAAATTACACAAGGGAAGAGAAAAATTCAACTCCACATCAGCCAGAAGCCAATTGCCATACGGCATGACCCCACCCTCCATCCTTCTTTATCCTATTCTTTAGCCTATTCTGACACCAAACATCACTCCCGGGGCACTCTACTTTCTGTTGGGTTCAATAATCCATTGCAATGGCCACAGAGAACTCACAGATAATATTCCAAAATGTAAAAGTTTATTAGGAGAGCTGACAGGTTACCACAAATCAGCATCAGAAAACATTAAAGATACAGTGCTTTTGTCAGTCATGCTGGCAGTCATGTGTCTCAGCCACATGACCCCTTGGCCTCTACCCTGCTAGGGAAAGCCTTACAAACTCCTTTTAGTGCAAGCAAATGCCCACAAGGCAGCCTATCCTGCAAGCCAGCCTCCAGGCTGAAGGCATGAAGATTTATTCGTTTGGTCCAGCCCTCCCCTCCGTCTCACGGTGTTGGCACAGTTCCTGTGCTCTGTCTCGTGGTCTGGTGCTGCAGCCTCTGGTCTGTCCCGCAGTGCAAGTGCTGCAGCCTCTGGTGTCTTTGCTGTCCCTTCCACTTCGTTCACAGGGATTTCACACCTGCTTTACTAGTGGCTCTTCTTTCTTGATAGTCACGGGTTGTCTTTGTTCCTGATTCCGAGATGACTTACTTTCATACCCAGCAGAATGGCAAAACTGACCCTTCCCAACTTAGAGTCCTCTCCACCTTATTTGGATGTCCCCACCAAATCAGTGTGTGGGAGTTACCAAAAAAGAGCGATAGCAGTAATTTCACTACCACAACAATAGACGGTGTTCAATAAATATATGCTGATTGGATTCCATCTCACTTTCTCAACCTTCTTCTTCTTCAGTAAAAGTTCCTCAGGGTCCATGCTCTTTCACTTCTCCTTCCCATCAACTCAGTGTCTTAAAGTCAATTCTGACTCACATTAAACCCTTTTTACACAGTCGTTAAGTACTCTAGTGCTAATTGAAAGGTTGGTGGTTGAAACCCACAAGCTGGTTTGCAGAAGAAAGATCAGCAATGTTTCTGCAAAGATTTGCAGCCTTGAAACCCCTATGGGAACAGTTCTCTTCTAGCGATAGTCATTATGAGTCAGAATCAACTTGACAGCAATAGGCTTTTGAGTCTTCTCCCCATCACACCCAGAAAGGATCGATCATAGGATAATTGTAAATATATTGCTTGATTACTCTTTAGGGTCATGAATTTTGGTTGAGGGTTTTCCCTAATGATCAGTTTTACAATTCTAACTTTCAGGCCTAAGCGTGGAATGATGGGATGTTTTGGGTAATAAAATAAATCTCAACATCATAAGCAAATATCAATAACGTTAGGCGTTTGGGGTAGCTCAAGCATGGGACAGTCATTGGGAGAGAAGTCTTTTCCCCTAACTCACCGTACTTTATTGTGCACCCTATCAGATCCCTTTGGCCTCGCGAGACCATCATCATTCCACTCATCGTTGCAGCAAGCAGAGCCGCCCAACAGCTGCACATCTGCATCGTCCCATAGAGCGCTGCCTCCTGCCCAAACCATGGGCCTCTCACTTCAAATCTAGGGTTCTTCTCAAGATTAGGGGAGGGGGGCGGGGGGATCTGTCGGCATCCCTAAATGTAGACCCTGTGCAAGCGGAAGAGTTAACACTATGGGAGTGAATCTTCAGACAAAAAGGATAAACCCTTCTCTCTTTCTGTCCCCAAAAGAATTGCTCTAAAACATACTTTATATAACTTCTTGGAAGCCGGTTGCATGAAATCAAGCAGCAAGTCTCATCTAGGGACGCCTAGGTTGGTCACACATCTCATACCTGTTCTTGCTGCTGCTTCACCTCACTCCCCTTTCCTGTTACTCTTCTCCCAGGGGTTGCACTTTCTAGTCTGGGAGACCTCGACGAAGATACCACCTGCATGTCAGTGATGCTCAAATGAATACCTAAGATCCAGACCTCTCTCCGGAACTCCAGATTTGTAAATCCAACTGCTAGTCACCTGCTGGATGTCCAATAAACCTCTCAAAGTTCATATGTCCAACACTGACCTCTGAATCTTGCCCCACAGAATTCTCTTCACCCATGACCTTCCTCATCTCAACGCAGGGACATCATTCTATTTCCAATAGCAGAGGCCAGACTATTTAAATTGACCTTTGACTCACTTCTTGCTTTCATTTCCTACACCTAACTGATCAGAAAATCCTTTTTCCTTTTTTTCCCCTTCATTTTTGGTTGTTCCCATGTTTGGTTGTTCCCATCCCATGGCTTTGAACAACCACGGTTTAGTTTGCAGAAAGAAGTGGTGGAGGGGGACGCTTGCTTGTGGGAAAGGAGGGAAAGACCATGCTGGTGACTTCTGCCCAGTCCCCTGGCCACACGTTGAGGGACAGTGTTAACCACAGCCATAAACATCTTCAAGCCTGTGGACTCTAGTGAATCCCCATGACCATCATGCTTCGGAAGCCTCAGGCCTGGCCCTGCCCTCTGGCAGATGGCTGGTCTTCTTAGTCACCCAAGAGGGCCTGCTGCCCACCAAGGAGTTGGCACTGGGGCACCCTCCCCAAGAGAGCTTAGAGCTGTGCTCTTGGCCACACTACCAACTAGGCCTCAGATCTGGACCTGTAGAAGGTCAGCTTCACCCTGCCAGAGTGGCATGCTGATTGGGAAGGGGCAGGATGCACCTGGGAGGCTTTTTTGATGCCCGGCCTCTTGAAGGAATGTTTGCATCCTGAGGGGTTCTCAGAGGCCTGCATGGCTCAGTCTGGGTGCCAGCCTCTGCACAGAAGGGGGGAGAAAAATTCCACCTCGTCTTCCTCCTTCCCTTTCCTGCTCTGGGCAGATGTCCATTTCCCACTGCAGAGAGGAACATTCCAAAGGAGGGCAATTCCCTGGGCTGGCCCTCTTCCACTGGCTCCAAGAAGGTCTATTCCCACCAGGCAGGTCCGCGGGGCTCACCCCACAGCTTGTGGTCTGGTCTGTGACCATCAAGAAGCCAAAGGAGAAATGCTGTTGAGGATGGCCAACCAATCCACCCGGAACCTCCCTCCAGGGAAGGCAGGGCTTTCTGTGATCAGGAGGTCTCCTGTCAGACAGAAGATCCACAGGAGAGTCAATCAGAAAATCCTGTTGGTTCTACCTTAAGTGTGTCTAAAATCCAATGACTTCAACTTCAATCAACCATCATGTTACCAAAGTCTTTCAAGATCTGATCTCCTCACCTCACGGCCCCTCCTGTTCCCACCCGCTTTGCCAGAACAAGGATAGGAAATATACGCCATGGAAAAGTACTCTGTTGATAGGGTTGTTAGGGAGGGACTCGGTTACAAGGTGATATTTGAACAGAGACTTGGAAAAAGTGATCCAGATACAGGGACATCGAGTGCAATGGCCCTGACACATGACCTTGCTTGGCATTCACAGAAGCATAAAAGGGCAGTGTGGCTGGAGTAAAGTAAAGAGGGTAGAAAGTATCAGGAAATGTGTCAATGGAGTCATGGGGAGCCACCAGACGGGATAACCTGTAGATTCTACTGAAGAGATGCATAAACCATGTTGTAAGGGACAAAATAAACCCCAAATCCAAATATAACATATAGAGACATATTTATTAAGTCTTAACGGGACAATGATAAAGCTAATTCTTCCAGATGAGAGAGACCACCACCATATGGCCACAATGGCAGCCAAGAGTTTTCAGAAAGTCAACCCCTTAAAAGGGTCATTTCACAAGGAAAACTGTCCCCAAGGCATGACTGGCAGCAGATAAAATACATCACAGTTGCAGGTGGGACTACAGAAGCAGTAATGGGACCACAATTGGGACATAGACATTATGCTAGACAGAAGAGCTTACCAAAGTAGTTCAGGCCTTCTGACAAAAGCAGCCAAGATGTGACTCATGATCCTGTAATCCCAATTTCCAATAAGGATACACCCCCCCAAAATCCCTGAGAGACTGCCCCTCCCTGAACTGTCAAAAAAAAAAAAAAACTCACTTCCACAGAGGCAATTCCAATTTATAGAAACCCCAAGGGACAGAGTAGAACTGCTCCTGTGGGTTTCTGAGACTGTAAATCTTTATGGAAATAGAAATCTTCATCTTTCTCTTGATGTTCAGCGAGTGGATTTGAACTGATGAATCTGTTTAGCAGCCCAATGCGTAACTCACTTCCCTACCAGGGTTCCTCCTAGACTGACTAGGGCAATCGTTTTAATCCAATTTTTCAAAAACACTCTGCCTGACAGCAAAGCTATTCACATTGTCAAATTATGATCAGAAAAATTCAGTAGCAACCAAATCTATATGGAGACCCAAAATTGGATTGGGGGCTTTCACAGCAACCATCGTCTTCTGCAAACTTAGTGCTCAGAATTTTAAATGCTAATACAACCAATATAAAGACTTCAGTTTTCACTCTAAGACAGGAAGTGACATGAGATGACTTGGGTATTAAAAGAATTGCCCTGAAATGCTGTTTGAGAATGGACTGGGGAGGGCATGAGTGGAAGCAGAGAGACAGGAGTGTTGCTATAGTTCAGATGAAAGATGCTGGTTAGAGCCACGATAATAGCTGTGAACGTAGTTTGTTATTTGTTTGGGTTGCTTGTTGTTTTTCAAGTGTTCAGATTCTGGATTTATGTTAAAGAAGAAACCAACAGAATCTATGGGAGGAAATCATGACTCCTTTGTTTACCATAATATTTTCAGTACCTGGCAAATAGGTGTGCTCAGTAAAATCAGACACTTCTATATGGAGTATAGAAATTTTTCTAGGATCAACCTCAGCCTTACCAGTGCATGGTGTCTTTCTGAAAACCCAGAAATTTTCTTTCATTTCTCCTGTTCTATCATCTCTCTCATATTTTAATTTCTCTTAGGTTACTGGGAGGAATTCTGAGAAAACATTAAAATATCTACAAGTTTGCACATCTACAAGAAAACATGTAGAGGTAAAATTCCTATGGGTTGTCAAGACTCAATCCCTTTTAAATGTATATGTATTCATTCTATTTTCTCTATTATGCTAAATGTATGCTCACTCTTAATGGGATCATTTACTTTTCCTGCTTGAATTGAGACCTGAAACCATCTGCACCATGTTGATATTAACATGACTTCTTCTCATTCACCTGTCTGCATGAAAACCAAAGAGGTTGCCATTCACAACCCCACCCTATCTGCCACCCAGTCCCCCACACACACCCTGCCCCTTGCACATTGACAATTCTTTAATATAAATGTTTAATATTTTAGGACGTTTTGTTATAAAAGTTACCAAGTTATGTGTTATGAACTAAAATGCCATATAACCAAACAGTGTACTACTCAACTAATCTCCTTAAGGTTAATGTCCCCTCTACCTTGGACACTCTTAACCAGGCTCAGCAGGAGACTGTTTATCCTTCAAAACTTGTTTGCCCATCAATCCTAAACAATTATTTCGTGGACTTGATGGTCTCAATCAGGCTCATAAAAAACTTACAAAAATCCCACTTCCACTCTCGCTCCTCTGGAATCCTGCTATGGCCCTTTATCAGTTTCAGTTTATCAGCAAGGTCATGCTGGTATCTTTTCAGGACACCAGAAAGGAATCACCCAGAGACTGCCACCAGATTTTTAAAAGAAAATATAGAACACTAAGTAGGGCCATAATAATTTCTATTTTCCTCTGCTACTTTAACATGAAATCCTCCAGCCACAAGTCGGTATGTGCTCCCATTTGCTCCAAATCAAGAAGACGCTCCTTTTTTATTTATTTAGCCATTTTTCAAAGTTAGTACATTTAGGGCATTTTCACCCTCCAGACATTGTTCCTTCTTTCACCTCAAAACCTCCATGTTCTCACCTTTCAGAGGAGGAGAATAGCACCTGCTTCCCAGGAAGGAGAGTTTAAGTGAGCTAGCACTTGTGAGTGCACTGCCTATGTGAATACCAGTGAAGATTCTTCCTTCAATTTTCTGAAGCATTTATTTTTGTTTTAGAACTCTTCCGTCTCGCCTCTGTCTTCTCTCAATCTCACTCTCCTTCAAAGCTTCTCAAAAGTGGGTATTTCTACCTTTTGAACTACACACAGTTTGTTCTCTCTCTAAATAGAGGACACAGATAAAACCCACCAGACTCCCCGGGGGCACAGGAGGCAGCCCAAAGAGCAGAGAGACAGGTGTTCCACACGCGCTGACAACAGTTGGACAACTGACAAAGTTGGTGAGCCAAGGGTAGAAGCAAAAGTTAAGCGTCCTACACTGAGGCAAGTGGCATCAACCAATTTGGTTAAGGGACAACTTTTTCACTGGTTGGATCTGGCTTTTTGGGTCTGCAACACCGGTCCTGGGGCTCCTTGTCCTAAAGAAGCCATCTTCTGAATGGTTTCTGGATCCATTCAGATTTCATTTTCACTTCCTCCTTTCCCCATTGTGCACAATTTCCTTCTATTAAGCTGTTGGGTAGAAGCCTACAAATTCTCTTTTTAATGTTAGTATTGTACCCAGCTCTTTTTAACATTCTGTACTTGTACCATCAGAAATTGTAATTTAACCAAGTCACTTTCTCAGAATAGGCCAGAATGTGTGACTGGGGGGGAAATGGCTTTTTTTTTTTCAGTCATGGGACTGTAGAGCAAAATGACTGTGTCTAACACGTATTTGCTGGACAGATGTCAACATAATAAGTCTGAACCTCATCATTCACCCACAGGGCTTTGATTCACTCTAGGGTAGTATCTAAAATTATCTGGAAAGGAAAATTTTCTGCTCTGTCCCAAAAGAGCTTCAGAATATTCTCAGATAAGAAGAGCCAATTCATATACCTCAAAGATAGACACACTTTTCAGAGAAGTGCTAGTTTTCTCGTAGCTGAAATCCTCTGGCTTTTATTTTTTAACAAAGTGCCTTAGATTGGAGGCTGCAAGAGCTGATAAACCCAAATCTTCCAGGACTGGTGGCTACAGAGGCAAATGAAGCCAAGGTCAGTAAAGCAGGCTTGTGGCTACGGAGGTGAATGACCTCAAGGTCAGTAAAGCAGGCTTGTGGCTATGGAGGTGAATGACCTCAAGGTCAGTAAAGCAGGCTTGTGGCTAGGGAGGTGAATGACCTCAAGGCCAGCAGGTCAGATGGCAGGCACTGATGACTCTCAGGATCGGGAGACAATCTAGCGAGCAGTGGTTCAAGTCCAAAGAACCGAGTCAATGATCCGGGCAGAAGAGCCAGACCCAGGAAAAATAGAGCAAGCTTTTCCATGGAGTCCATTTATATTAGAAATTGCTCACACTCCTGAGGAAAGTCTTCAGATCGATAACATCAGGGCTGTGATCTGAGTAAAGTGTTACATTCTGTCCTGATCTTATCCCATTTTAGAGGGTCCCAACTGATTGGTTGTGATTATATCATGTTGGGCTGGGTCATGGAGGATCCACTAATACAAAAAAAAAACAAAACAAAGACTCCCAGCCATTGAGTCAAGTTTGACTGAGAGAGACTCTGTGGGACAGAACAGGACTGTACCATCGGGTTTCTACAGCCACAAACTTCAATGGGAGCAGAACATCTCATCACACTCAAACACAGCAGCTGCCAAGTTCAAATTGCTCACCTTGGTGTTAGCAGCCCAACTGATAAACAGACCATAGCACCAAGGTTCCTTTGACTGCCAAACCACTGAGAATCCTGGCCCAACCAACTGGACACAAAACCCAACTATAATACATAGTACATAAGATTACATTAAAAGGTGAGGTGAAGGGATTTCCTTCACCACCAGATACAGAGAAACATACTACAGAATTTCCCTTGAGTTCTTCTTAATTGGAATGCTTTACTAGATTACTTTGAAACTTATATCCTACCAATTAAAATTATTTCAATACTTATGGACACATATATCCATACAAATATACACACATATCCAAGTTATTTTAAAACATGTTGTATAATTCTCAAGAGTTTCTAATAAGGTATACAAATTCAAATGTCTCTCAGGATCAAACAGGTAAAATAGTAGGCAATATGGAATGGTAAGTGTGGTAGTTACATAATCTGTTGTCAATTTGACTTACAAGTGAAGGGGTGGAATGTACCTGTCAATCTGGTCGCAGCTTGATGATCTCATTTGAAGGCACTAAGGAGATAAATAGCTTGCTGGAGGCAGAACACTTGATCACTCCCTGCGAGACATTTCTGATGAGAAGGCACATGACACTACCCTGATCCAGCCAGAGCCCTGACACCTGGAGAAGCCACAGAGACCCTGCCAGCGCTGAGATGCTTCCACATCCACTGGATCCACAAGCCTTTCCACCCACCAGCCTGTGATCATCCTGTATTTAGCACCATTGCATGTGTTTCGTGAGTCTGAAGAGGAATTTATAGATTGGTATCAGACATATGGCTAATGTTGGATTTATGTACTTGATCTGGATTGAGCTGAGTGTTTTCTCAATATTCATTTGCTCTTATATATAAAGCTCTTTCTTCTACACATGAGTGTCTATAAATTTGTTTCTCTAGTCTATCCAGACTAACACAGTGAGGAATATGGCAAACTGGAGAGAGTGCATGCCCTACCAGAAAATAGTCACACATACACACGAAAAATAATTTAACAATGTTTTAGAGTTCTCTGCTAATCACACTACAGACCTATAGGTTTCAGCTGCAACAATGAATCTCTATCAAGACGCTATGTTATATTTCTTTGTTTTTCAATTGCTCCGAATACATATGAAAACATCTTAGTTTTGACTCTACATACAGCAAGACCCTTATTAAGGATATAGCTAATTCGAATTGTGATCTCCAGAACATGTTCTAGTTGTGCTATTAGAGTCAGAAACTCTCTCCCTTACTGCCATTGTGTCAATTACAATCTGCAGTGAAACTAGAGAGCAAAGTAAAACTACCCTCCTTGCTTTTGAGACTAAATCTTTATGGCAGCCGATAGTACAATGGGTCTCCCACAGAAATGTTGGAGGGTTTGAACTGCTGACCGTGC
>NW_022103896.1:45681352-45694278 GCF_000313985.2 Echinops telfairi | reverse complement strand
ATCAGGTGTAAGGCATCATCAGAACAATGAAGTGCTTTCTATGTGCTAAATATGGAATCACTCCTATTCCCACATTTTGGCAAGAGCTGGTGTATAAGTCACAATTAAACTGATATGAAAATATAAACAGTAATACTTCAGTTGTTGAACTCAATTTGTTTCCAAATTTGTATTTGAACACCAAAAAGTATGAGAAATGAACATGTTTTTCCCATAAGAAACAACGGAAAATGAAGTAATTGGTTCTGAGGCCCCAAAATTACACTTATAAATTTATTTTTCCAGGACTAGCAGTAACTTTACAACTTCTTCATTGGCTGGGTTGTTTCATGGTTAAATAACTTCACACCTTTCCCTACATTAGCCGCTGTAATCACATTTTAGTTTTTTCAAAAATCTTGATAATGTGGACTTTTCCATGTTGTATTCAGCAACCAAATCAGACAAGCGGCAGCCTGATCCAAATTTCCCAATAATTCATTCCTTCTTCCCCTCCTTCCCTCTTTACTTCCCTCCTTTCCTTTTTAAACATTGTCATGCTTCAATGACTTCTTTCTTTAACTCTATCATGGTGCTCACAGTTTTCCTCTTTGCTGCACTGCTGGTACCACTAACTTTCTTTGGAGCCATGGTTACAATATTTTACACAAATAAAATGCAAAGAAAATCATAATGATGAATGTTTTAACACACTAACACAGTTGTCTGAGTGAGAGTGGCATTTAGACTGAAACAACACTCCTTTGTGTTTTGGACAAGATAGGATGCGTGACTCACTCTTGGCCAGTAGAGGCTTTCTCAAGTCAGATTTTTGGTTGACTATCAAACAATGTTACAAACACTGAGCATAGTTTTATTTTCCAATTTTGCTATTTGTGTAGTGGAAACTTCAAGCTTGGATTCATTCAATAATTGAAGTATCACTGTATTATATTACAAGCATCACAACAACAAGTATTACAATCCACAGAGTGGCCAATTTGGACTTCAACTACTGAGTGTACATATACGTGTGTATGCATTTGGGTGGTATAATCTCTAAGTAATCTTATCTTCCCATCTGTATTTGAACAAACAGCTGACTGACATGTGGTTCAACCACTAGTATAGTCAGTGTTCATTAACACCCAAGATCACTCAAGGTGCTTGGCAAAGTTATTAAAGTCCTATCATTTTATGCTATCATAATATTTAAAATTTCTTCTGAGCTCAGTGAATTAATTAATGAAGGTTGTATTTCCTTAATGAATGGTTATAATTGTGTTGCCTTGCAGTATAACCCTGCTAAGTTACCAGTAATTCAGAAGACTCTGAAGTGTTAGCACTGCCATGTAGAACTAGTCTAATTAAAAACCCTAAACAACAACTACTGCCATCAAGTCAGGTCATACCAACTCACAGCAGCCCCTATCCATGGTTCTGAGACTGTAAATCTTTATGGGAGCAGACAGCTGGATCTTTCTCCCACAGAGTAGCCAGTGGGTTTGAACCACTGAGATGTACTTCGCAGTCCAATGCTTATCTCACAGCAGTAATTAAATATTTGAAACAAGCAAGCTCAGAATCAAGGGACTAATCAGTTGTTATCTGAAGTTGTGACATCAGGATATTGACATTACAGGCCTAGGATTCTTTTTATAATTCCAGGGGCTAGTGGATAGGAAAGTAAAATTAATACTGGCATTCCAGGGTAGCAGTGAACCTACCTTTTCTATAGATATCACAATAGATATTTTCAGCTTTGGGGGCCGTTGATATTTGATCCCAACTACTCAAACTCTGCCATTGTAGCACAAAAACTGCCATAGATGCTATGTAAAGAAATGGGTATTTTTGTATACACAGAAACTTTAATTTCAGTCACTTCTTATGTGAAAAAAAAAATGTTTTTTTCAGCCATTGAAAGGGGTACAAATATCCTTAGCTTGTGTACTGTATATAACAAAAACAAGTACAGGTCAAATTTGTTAACAACTCTTGTAAAGAGTCTTAATGCCTAAACTTCAAAGAGGTGGTGGAAAAAGCCCAAGAGCCACATTGGACCTCCCCTGGCTACACAAAAGAGCAGAATCCAACTCCACACAAACCCAAGGATAATTTCCACAAGGCCAAGGTCAGGCATGCTTCCATCCTCTACCTTTCTTTACCTATTTGGATACCAACCTTTCCTCCCACAGCACATTACTTGTCTGCTGGGTTCCAAAATGTATTGCAATGGCCACACAGAGCTCACAGATAAGACTCACCGTTAAGGTGATTTATTAAGGACGTTAACAGATTAGTATGGGTTAGGATCACTGATCCGCAGCTACATTTCTCCTCAGTCAGCTGTAAAGTCTCTCTCTGGAGCCTCAGCCTCTCAGTCAAGTGGCCCTTTGAGCTCTGCCTCAAGACAGTAGGGAAGCCAGAGGGGGTCCAATATTGCCCTCTGCATTGTCTTCACAGAGGTTAATGTACTGGATTAAGGATCAGTAAGGTTAGTATCCCTTCTAGCTGGTCCTTTGTATTGGTTACATAATTTTATGTAAACTTGAAGATATATCAAAGTAGAGGTGGAGCTTATCCTGTCAATTAGGTCACAGTCTGATGGTGCTTCCTTGTGGGCATGGCCTTCTCATAAGGAGGGCCTGGGGAACCTCCTTTCTCTATCTCTGCCTTCGCCTTCCAGCTGGCTGACCCTGGTTGCTGCCAGACCACTGGAGATGCATCCACCACCTTGTATCCACAAGCCTTTGTGCCCAGCAGCCTGTAATCTTCCTGCATTTTGTAACATTACATGTGGCTGTGCGTGCTGAAGAGGGACTTATGGACAAGCATTGGACTTATGGCCTTGAGTTGGACTGGGCCGGGATGTTTTCTTGATATAAAGCTTTCTTAAACATATCTGAGTGTCACGGAGTGACATATCTGAGTGTTCTTAAACATATCTGAGTGTCACGGAGTGACATATCTGAGTGTTCTTAAACATATCTGAGTGTTCTCTAGCTAATCCAGCCTAACATACTCTTCTACCATTTTTTTTGTCAACTTTCCCATGATACTTAAAAGAAAAAAGGGCTCTCCCACATCTTCCTTTACCACTCATCTATATTGGGCATGCATTTCTACTTAACCACTTTGATCCTAGCGATTCCATCTCCACCCTGGCACTAAACACCAATTCCCTTCTCTATAAAGTGATCTATAATTTATCCAGTTTTATTTTGAGGTTGCGGTTGCTGTTTGTTGCTGTTGAGTCAACCCTATGTTCGGGAACCCAGTGTGCAACAGAACAAAATTTCACCTGATTCTGTGCCATCTTCATGATTGTTGGTATGTCCAGACCCATTGTTGTAACCGAAATCTATGTATTTGGAGTGGTTTCCAACCTAGGGGGTGCATCTTCTAGCACTACGCAAGAAGTCATATTGAATAACATCCTGTTGTGATTAAGAAAGTTTTCTTTGGCTAATTTTCTTTAGTAAATCAATAGCCCTTCCTTTCTAGCCTGCCTTAGTATGACAGCTTTGCTGAAGCCTGTCCACCATGGGTGACCCTGCTGATATTTGAAATACCAGTGACATAGCTTCCAGCATCATAGCAAAAGGCAAACCATCACAGTACGACGAACTTATAGGGGTATAGTCAATGGTAAAATTATAGACAAGTGTATCTGAATAAATATTTAATACCACTGCATAAAAAAAAGCCATACCATGTTACGTAGAGGGATTGGAAAAAATCACACTATATACACAGCCCGATCCAATCATGAATGATGAGAAGGTAGGTATTTTGCTGATTCTTCTTTGCAGGTGGTTTAGATTCTATCTTGATTGTTCTCAACCTTTTTAATGTTTACTGAATTATTTAAGAATAAAACACATTATGTTCCTCATTTCCGTTCTCAGTATCTTCCAAACCCTTGATATTGGTTTCTCTCCCTTGTGTGGTGACCCATACTAACCACACACTTACTCTGATTTGTATCTCCTGACCTTAAATCCTGATCCTTAATTATCAGCCTCCATCCAAAAATAGAATTTCTAACAAGAGTCTCTGTAAATAACACGTTGTAGCTCTACTGGCTGCTAGACTATCAGACAATCAAGCAGAACAGAGAAGCGAGGCCTTGTGCAAGAGACGTTTAAAATAACTTTGTCCTTGTCTGTGAATGGCTTTATTATTTAGTTACCTGATAATTAACACAGATCTGCCTAATTAGGCTAACATTAGTGTCACCTGATGCTTGCTATGAATCCTGGCCTTTCTGTTTAGTGCAAATTAAAGCCTACTAATTAAATAAATTTGAATGCCAATAGATAAAGCATGGCATGAATTGATTCACAAAATACTATATTCAGTGTATTGGCTAATGCTTCCTTCCCAAATTGATATGAATGGGAAAGGAAGGGAAGGGCATCAAATTCAACTACCTATGTGATAAAAATTGGACTAGGTTAGAATTTGCAAAATGGAAGCAAAAGGAAGCAGCACACTCTACTACTTGGAGGGCCATGATCCCTGCAACTTCTTTAAAACCCAAACCAAGCCCTTTGCCATCAAGTCAATGGAGACTCTATATAGGATTCCCAAGGCTGTTCAGTCTTTACCAGTGTACACAGCCTCATTTTTCTCCCACAGAGCAGCTGTAGTGTTTAAACTGCCTTGGAGTTAGCAGCCCAATGCGTACTCAGCCCCATAGGAGTGATAAACGTAGTGTAAGTGTTTATAAGTGCATTGGTGGTGATGGCGGAAGATGGTGTTGAGTCAGTCTCTGGTTCATAGTGTTTGACAGAGTAGAATTCAGCTCCACTGGAAAAAACAAACAAACTAAAAAAACCTCACTGCCATGAATCAATACTGACTCACAGAGACCACTTGTGGGTTTCCAAGACTTACTGTTTACAAGAGTAAAAGATCCCACTCTTTCTCCCACAGGGCTGCTGGTGGCTTTGAACTGTGAACCATTTGTGTTGCAACCCAACTTGTACCTGCTACTCCACCAGGGCTGCTCCAGAGGGATACTTGGCTTTAATTTTTTTTTTATCAGATCACTAGATCTCTCTTCCAAAGAGCCACTGGGTAGGTTTATAAAGCCAAACTTTCAGTGAGTCAGTGGCTTCTACCACCCAGGCTCCTTCAGGCATGTCAATGTTTTCAACACGTTCTTTTCAGGACTCCCAGTGTTCTTGGGATTAGGTGTCAGAGAGTATGGTGGGTCAGACAACACCTGCGACACCAATGGGATAAGCTAGTTGGTACATTTTGACTATCATTGATTTGGCATATTTTAGATTGAGGGTTTAAAGAGCTCTGTGTCGATTGGTTTAGCCAAAGTTCAATAAACAAAGAAAAATGTAACCTAACAATCCTTCCATGCTCTCTTTTCCATTTGTTCTTTCTTTCTGCCATTGAAACACTACCCTGGTTTACTCCCTGTTGACTTTGCTATAGCCTACTAGCTCACTAGTCCCTTGGATGACTTCGGATGTTTCTCCCACCTCATTAGCCTAATTATGTAATGCCCCACTCAAAACCTTCATTGGCTCCCTACTGTCTATTAACAAATATTTTTAAACATAGTTCAAAACTCTTTGGAATTGGTCCCAGTAAGCTCCAGAAGCAGTTTCTACTATTCTTTTATGAAGAACTCAGGATTCAGGCTTTCCCAGATCTTCCCTGTGCTTGCTTTCCATTCTATCCTCCATCATTTGGGTTAGTTGGTCCATAATAATGTCATTGATAATTGCTGCTTAGTCAATTCTGACTCATGGAAATTCATGGTATGTGTGGAGAAGTTTGCACCATTGGGTTTTTCAAGGCTGTGACCTTTTGGAAGTAGATTATCAAGCCTGTCTTCTAAGGCTTCTCTGGGTAGGCTCCACCCTCTCCATGAGTAGTCAAGCACATAACCATTTACCCAACTCAGAGACTCTGCCAATAATTAGAATAAATCATAATAATAATGATAATAACAATAGCTACAATGTCTGTTCCCATGCATGTGCTGACCATTCCCCATGGTGTGCATCCCATATGCACACCTGTGAGTACAGATGAGCTGCTGCAGCATGTGGCCTGGTGCCCAGGCCACATCAGCCTGCACCACCCAACGCAGCTCACTACCAATGGTCCACCCACAGCAATTCGCACCCAGTGCTCTGCCCACCTTTTCAGCCCACTCAGAGTTCACAGTCATGCTGTGGCACACGACCCACAGGCCCTGCCCCTACTGCTAAAGGCCCATGGGACTCGCCCACCACAGCCTATGGCTCACAGACTCCACCCCCTGTGGCTCTGGGGTCCCATCCACCTCAGTTCACATTCCACAGGTCCTACGCCCTGCCACTTAGATACATACAAAATATGAGGAAATCAATAAAGAAGAAGGATGACAAAATAGGATAGAATCGACTCTCTGAAGGGAAAGACAAGAATTAAGGGATGAGGCAGAAGAAGCAAAGAGAACAGTAAAAGACCTCACTAACAGTCTGGAAGAGACAGAGAATCATATCAGTGACCTCGAAGATAGTCAGGCATAATTCAACAAACATGAAAAACAATCAAACAAGAATCAAAGAAACTGAATAAAACCTGAGATCAATGATTTATGTAATGAATAGGAACAATATTTGAACAACTGGCATACTGGCGCAAGACATAATAAAAAAAAATTATTGGCTAAAATAATGAAGGATTTCCTGGAAGAAAACGTCCTCAACCTAATGAAAGAGAACCAGACAATCATCCAGGAAGCAGAGAGTACACCAATTAGATTGAACCCCAAGAAGAACACACTAAGGCACATGTTGTAGTCAAATTATACAACTTTAAGGAAAATGAGAAAATCATAAGAACAGCTAAAGGGGCAAATGCAGTCACCTATAAGGTAATCAGATAAGATTATGATCAGACTTGTTAGCAGAAACCATGAAGAAGAGAAAAGAATGGAATAACATTTTCAAAAATTTTAAGGAGAATAACGCTAACCCAAGAATCCTCTACC
Organism: Echinops telfairi; assembly: GCF_000313985.2. Lineage (NCBI taxonomy): Eukaryota > Metazoa > Chordata > Mammalia > Afrosoricida > Tenrecidae > Echinops > Echinops telfairi. Next base: position 45,687,290 of record NW_022103896.1, on the reverse strand, counting down.
CTGCCAAACTACCCATCAACATAGATGAGGAGGTAAAGTTTTCCCAAATCAGGAAAAATTTAGAGAATACGAAAAGAATAAAAAGTTACTTTCCATCTCACTCTGTGGAAGACCAACACCCACAGAGCACAACCTGAGACCATCACAACATGTGACACTAGCCAGAAACCACTGCACTGAAAACAATACCCAAGACATATTTGACCCAATGGTGAAAAGAAGGCAAGAATGAATTCACACACACATACACAACACACAGCTAAACAGGGAGGTAGGAAAACATCTACCACAAAAGGTAAATGATGACAGCAAATAATTCACAGATGGATGTAATCACTCTGAATGTGAATGGTCTGAACTCACCCATTAAAAAGAGACTAACAGACTGGATTAGAAGACAAAACCCATCAATCTGTTATCTGCAAGAGACACATCTCAAGCTCACAGACCAAAAAAAAAGCTGAGGATCAAAGGTTGGTGAAAGGTATACCAAGATAAGGGCAATCTAAAAAAAAAAGCAGTAGCAATTCTAGTCTCTGACTAAATTAATCTCAAGGTACGGGACATAACTAGAGATAATTATGGGCACTGTATAATGCTCAAAGGATCAGCATACCAAGATCCAGTGAGTATAATAAACATATACGCACCCAATGAGAGAACCGCAAAATTCATAAATCGAATCCTTCAAAAGATGAAAAAGAAATCACATTCTATGAAGCTAGTATAACACTAATACACCATAACTGGGCAAGGATCCCATAAGAATAGAGAACTACAGGCCCATATCTCTGAGGAACACATAAAAGCAAAAATCCTTAACATAAACTTGCCCAATAGAATTTAAAAGTATATAAAAAGAATAATCCATCATGACCAAGTGGGATTCATACCAGGGGTGCAGAGGGGGTTTAACATCGAAAATCTATTAACATCAGCCATCGCTTTGAAAGGAAAAAGGACAAAGACCACAAGATAATATCAATAGGTGCAGAAAAAGCATTTGACAATATTCAACACCCATTCCTAATTAAGACACTCAAAAGGATAAGATTGAAAGGTGATTACCTCAATATAATTCAAGCCATATATGAAAAACCAACAGCCAGCATTATAATCAATGGAGAAAAGACTAAAACATTCCTATTGAAAAGGGGGATCAGACAAGGATCCCCTTTATCCTCACTTTCATTCACCATCATCCTGGAGGTCCTAGCTAATAATATTAGGCAATGGAAAGATATCAAAAGTACACTGTGTTAGGTAGGGTTCTCTAGAGAAACAAAACCAGGACACTTATGATTTTATATACCTATATACTCGAGTATAAGTTGACCTGAATATCAGCTGAGGCACCTAATTTTACCACAAAAACTGCATTAAAAATGTGCTGAAAAACTTGGTTTATACACAAGTATATATGGTGTGTGTGTGCAGATAGATAGATAGATAGATAGATAGATAGATAGATAGATAGACAGATAGATAAATAGATAGGCTTATACAGCAAGAAGAAATCTAAAAGCTGATTAGTCCACACAGCAGTACAGAGGACTCTGTTCAACTAACTTTTGTGGAACAATTAATATACTGAAAGTCCTTCAATTCATGGAGGGGACTTTGGTCCAAGATCAAGGAAGCAGACAGTGGAGTCTTCCCTCAGGAAAAACAGGCAGTCTGCCCACAGGTAGCAGACAGCAGGGTGAGGTCAGCAACAGTCAGTAGCTGGGGAGCTTAGTGAAGCAAAACCAGATGGGATCTCCAATTCAAGCAATAAAAGGCAACAGGATCCACTACCTTCAAGCTCAAGCGATGTATGTACCAGCAGTGTGGCAAAGCAGGTCTTAAGGACCCTCAAGCTCTAGTGACATGATCCACAGGTTGGCTTGGACCACGGGTAGTGTAGCACCACGTTGAGGCAGAGAACTAGCTAAAGCAGCAGCACACTAGTCTGATAACCAGAGAGGAAAAGAGAGGGAGGCGTGCCTTGCAGAGCCATTTATCTCTTTTCCCTCTAATCAAACTGCAACTTCATTAATCTCCACCCACATGTTTCTATTGGCCAGGTTGGCACAATAAACCTAAGTATCACAGTCCACCCCTTGACAACTTGGCACCTGTACACAATTCTTTAGCCATATATAATGTCCAGACATTAATGAAATCACACTTAAACCTAACATCTACCATACATATGAATGAAAACACTAATTGTATCTAGTATATTGTACATGAAGAAAATGTATTCGATAAGCACATATAAAGAAGAAATACTGACAATCACAACCTTGCTTTTGCAATTGATCAGGTGGTTATAACTGATAGGTAGAACTACCTTCTTCTACTACCTATTCTGTATTTTCATTGCCCTCGGCCAGCACCTCAACCAGTCATTGTTCTTTGCTTGCTGGGGTTGCCCAGACATCCATACCTGAGGGGTCTGGGTAATAGAAGTCCTGTCAAGATTGGGTTGCTGTCATTTACCATTTACTTTAATCAGAGCCCATGGTAATATTAAGAGACAGCCTAGGGGATTTCCTGGATTCCAGACATATTCTTCTTTTCCTCGATTATGTAGTACTAGTAAAATTTCCCTTTGGTAATTAGGGCCAATCACACCACTCTGTACAGTGACACCTTTCTTTACCTGTTGATCCAAAGGCATGAGTATCCCAAAGTGGCCAGGGGACATTTTTAGCTGCCAGTTCAGTGGAATAGGTGCTGTTTCCAGGTGGGAAAAGTTCCTTCCTTTGGAACTAGGTCCTCCAGGGCTGAAGAGCATAGGGTTGCTGGGACAGAAGTCAAGAATACTGCAAGTGGATCACTAGGAGTAATAGTGAGTGGTGCCACTCTGACTTCCACCCCATGGTTCCTGGACCCATGAATCCTGGCTATTGGAGACACAACACCATATATTTGGCTGCTAGTTTATACAGCCTCCTGGAGAACACCGACCCAGCCCTGCAAGGTGTTGCCACCAAGCTGGCACCATAATTGTATCTTTAGGAGGCTGTTCCAATGTTCTATCAAGCCAGATGCTTCAGGATGGATGAGGAACATGATACAACCAGTGAATTCCATGGGCATGGGCCCATTGGCACACTTCATTTGCTGTGAAGTGAGTTCTTTGATCTGAAGCAACACTATGTGGGATGCTATGTGGGATATGGCATTCTGTAAGCCATGAATGGTAGTTTTGGCAGAAGCATTGCATGCAAGGAAGGCAAATCCATATCCAGAGTAGGTGTCTATTCCAGTAAGAACAAAATGCTGTCCCCTCCATGATGGAAGTGGTCCTATGTGATCAACCTGCCACCAGGTTGCTGGTTGATCTCCCTGAGGAATGGCCCCATATCTTGGACTCAATGTTGGCTTCTGCTGCTGTTCGATAGGGCGCTCAGCAGTGGCAGTGGCCAAATCAGCCTTGATGAGTGGAAGTCCATGTTGCTGCACTATGTATAACCTCCATCCTTACCATCATGTCCACTTTGTTCATGTGCCCATTGGGCAATGACAGGAGTGGCAGAGGAAAGAGGAGGACTAGTCTCCACAGTGCGTGTCATCTTATCCACTTGATTGTTAAAATCCTCCTTTTCAGAGATAACTCTTTGGTGAGCGTTCACATGAGACATGATTATCTTTACTTTCTTGGCCCATTCAGAGAGGTCTATCCACATACCTCTTCCCTACACCTTATTGTCATCAATTTTCCAATCATGTTCCTTCTAATTCCCTGACCGTACAGCCAAACCATTATCCACAGTCCTTGAATCAGTATGCAGTCTCACATTTGGCCATTTCTTCTTCCAGGAAAACTGAATGGCAGGTGGACTGCTCAAAGTTCTGCCCATTGGGAGGATTTCCCTTCACCACAGTCCTTTCGGATGATTCCAGCACCCACATATCATGCAGAGAGATGTGCCTCTTTTTCCTCCATCAAACTGTGACCTGATTAACCTCTGCCCACAGAGATTAATGTTCGCCAAGTTGGCACAATAAGCCTAACTCACGTATGCGAATGGTAAAAGAAGAAGTGAAATTATTGTTATTTGCTGATAACATGATTTTATATACTGAGGACTTCAAGGCTCCACAATAGGAGTACTGGAAGCCATAGAAGAATATGGTACAGTGGCAGAATATAAAATCAAGAAGCAGAAGCTAATTGGATTGCTATATACAACTGATAAGATTACAGAAAAAGAGATTAAAAAGGTAGTATCCTTCAGAATAGCCAAGCATAAAGTGAAATATCTAAGGATACACCTAACCACACAAATAAAAGACCTTACAAGGAAAACTATAGAACATTGTTACAAGAAACCAAAAGGGGCCTTTACCAATGGAAGAATATCCCATGCTTCTAGATCAGAAGACTCGATATTGTAAAGATGTCAGTACTACCTAAGGCACTACACAAGTTCCGTGCAATTCCAATACAAATACCAGCATCTTTTTTCAAAGATATGGAAAAACGTATTACCAACTTCATATGGAGAGGAAAGAAGCCCAGAATTGACAGAGAAGAAGAAAAAGAATAAAGTGGGTGGGCTTGCATTACTAAACTTTAAAACGTATAATATAACCACAGTTATCAAAACAACATGGTACTGGTATAATGAGAAATACTCAGCGCAATAGATAAGAATAGAAAATCAGCAGCATACAGACAACTGGTCTTTGATAAGTTCCCAAAAAATATCAAATATCATGTGAGTGCCCTGTTTAACAAATTGTTCTGGAAAAGCTAGATATCAACCTGCAGAAGAATGAAGCAAGATCCTTACCTCACTCCATATACAAGAACAAATTCAAGGTGGATCACAGACCTCGAGGTAAAACCCCAAACTATCAGGATTATCAATGAAAAAATTGGAACAAAGCTAAGAACCTTAGCACAGAGAATACATGGGCTATCAGAATTAAGGAAGAATACACTTCGAGAGTAAGGTATAATAGATGGGTGGGACATACTAAAAGTAAAACACATGTACATTGAAAGACTTCAGCAAGAGAGTTATAAGAGAGCCCACGGACTAAGAGAAGATATTTAGTAATGACATGTCAGATAAAGGACTTATTATTAAAATCTATGGAATCCTCCAAGCCTACAAAAGAAGAAAAATGAATAGCCCACTGAAGAGGTGGGTAAAAGACTTGAACAGAAGATTCACAAATGAGGAAACCTGAATGGCCAATAAACATATGAGAAAATGTTCCTGATCATTACCCCTCTGGGAAATGCAAATTAAAACAACTATGAGATGCCCCCTAACACCCACAAAAATTGCCCAATTTAAAAAACAAAGAAAGCAACAAATTTCAGAGGGGTTGTGGTGAGGTAGGAACTCTCCACTGCTGGTGGGCTTGTAGATAGGTACAGCCACTGTGGAAAGCAATTTGGCAATACCTAAAGCAGTTGGAAATTGAGATACATTATGACCCAGAAATCCCACTACTACGCATATACCCAGAAGAATTAAGAAACCGATCATGACCAGCCATATGTTCTCCAATGTTCATTGCAGCACAATTTACTATCACACACACACACACACACACACACACACACACACACAATTGAATCAGCCTAAATTTCCATCAATAGATGAATGGATTTTTTAAAAAAAAACTCTGACATATACACACAATGGAATACTATACATCCCTAAAAGACAGTGATGAAATGATGAAGCACCTTGTCTCATGGCAAGAGTTGGAGGATATTATGCTAAGTTAAGTTTGCCAAAACAAAAGTTCAAGTGCAACATGAGCCCACTGGGGTAAATCCAAACAGTGGAACAGGGCTAAGGGAAAATGCACAGAGCACACAATTCCTGGGCTGAGGATCAGATACTCTGGCATGATCCAGACCAATCCTAAAGACACAAACATTATCAAACATATATCTAGATAGATGATAGATAGATAGATAGAT
>NW_022103896.1:45675341-45681109 GCF_000313985.2 Echinops telfairi | reverse complement strand
TTGTATTGAAAGGTATCTTTTCACCCCTTTCCTATGCACACAGAGGGGTGGGGGAGGATAAAATATGGCAATCGGGCACCAGAGCACTAATCCACCCAAGGATAGGGTATTGTTTATATCTCCATAGGAAAGGGAGACCGAGAGTAGACCGCATTCCAGTGTGCCAATCCTTGAAGGCAGTGTCCTGCTCAGAGCAGCTCATTCCCAGAGATGACTGCGGGGCTGGCCTCAGCTTGAGATGGGACGTCCTGTCCCTAGATGACAGCACTATAGAGGACAGCCCAGTCAGCACAGTTTGGGAGAGCAGCTGGTCTGATGCACACACATGGGGGCAAACCAAGAAGAAAGTTCAACAGACCAGTGATGGGAGCAAAGCCTCAAAGTCCCTGAGAAATCCCAATTGTAGACTTCTGACTTTGGGGGCAGCACCTGGCACCTCACCCGAACTGGTTGGGGGTTACTCATAAGGGGGCCACACTGAAAGTCTAAAGGTGTAATGGGGTGGGTTGGGGGGCACTAGATTGCTCCATCCCTGACCATAGGACGAGCAACAGGGACCTGCAGGGTGTGCACCTATCAGACACAAAGGCTGAGGACTAAAAGGGTATAAGCACTGTTAGTTAAGCAGGTCCCAGGATATGGAATCCTGAAAGAAAAGGAGGCAGAGGGAGGTGAGTGAAGAGCCAATAAGGACAGGAACAGGGGAATAATAAGGTTTATAAAGTTGACAGTGAGGAGGGTGTAGCATTCCTGATTGAGTTAGATCAATCAAAAAGTGTCTGAGAGGAATTACTGATAGGTGAATGATGTTACCCATAGTGGGGCAGGAGGAAAGACAAAAGAAAAAGAGGAAAGAAGAAGAAAGCAAAACTTTATATATGAAAGCATGAATAAAGATATATAAATGTGTAAATATATAATTACCGGTATATTAGTATAGTTGTACTTGCCTATACATGTACATATAGGTAAATTCAATAAGGAAGCAGATGGACTTTGGGTCTCTACTAAAATCTCACCTAAGTACAAAAATGGTTTGTTCTAATAATGTGGCACTGCATGATACTCACCTTCCTGACACGATCGCTGAAGATAAAATGGGTGCATAAGCAAATGTGGTAAATAAAGCTCATGGTGCCCAGCTATTAAAAACATATAGCATCTGGGGTCTTAAAGGCTTGTAGTCAAACAAGTGGTCATTTAGAAGGGAAACAACAAAGCCCACATGGAAGAAGCACACCAGCCTGTGTGATCATGAGGTGTCAACAGGAATAGGTAATTGAAGTCCAAAAATAAACAATCAAATGCATGTGAATGAGCATGGACAAAGTGGAGACCCAAAACCCACCTGTAAGACAATTGGACAGGCCCTCACAGAGGGTCCGCAGGGGGGGAATGAGGAATTCAGGCTAAGGTATAGCACTGATTAAACTCATAACTATCCTCTGGTTCTTTAATATTTCCTCCCTTTACTATTTAGGCTTATGTTTCACCTCATTAATATGGTTAGACCAACCTATGTTCAGGCATATAAGTAAGATCGTTCGATGCAGGAATGCCAGGAGAGATGACCCTACAGAAACAGCGATGGGAGTAATGATTCTGAGGATACAAGAAGACAGGGGGGTAGGAGATTGTGGAGAAGGGGGAGTTGATAGCAATGACAACTGTATAACTCCACTTAAGGGGAGTGAATAACAGAATTTTAGGTGAAAATTTTTATATATAATAGAATATTAATAATAATATATAACAATAACAACAAAGGTTCCAGGGGGGAAGGGTGGAGAGAGGGAGGGAATAAAGGGGAGCTGATATCAAGGGTTCAAGAAGAAAGAAAATGTTTGAAACTGATTGTAGTAGCAATTGTATAATTGTGCTTCAACTATTTGAATGATGGAATGTTATGACATCTGTGAGAGCTCCCAATACAGTGATGAATTAAAGAAAGAAAGCATAAGATATTTTCTTTAAAATTTAAATGAGTCATAAGGGAGATCAAATGATAGCCTAACTGCATCTTCAGCAATCCACCTGCTGTTGCATTCTGCATGATAGCAAGACTATTCACATCCCTGGTCCATAGTCAGAGGGGATTCACTAGGGGCCTGTGGTATTTTTGTTATGGCAGCTCAAGGACATTAAGACACTCCCTCAATCGTGTTCTAAAATGTTTCTGTAGAAAATTCTCCTGTGGTCTCTACAGAGTGGTCTCTCTTCCTGTAGAGATTCCTGTAGAGACTGGTGCTAGGTCCATTGTGTTCACTGCCCACTCAGAAAACCCTGTGGATTGAGCAAGCTGGGTTTCTTAAATTTATTGTGATACAGGAAAGCACCACCTAGATGGGATTTTGCAATATCTCAGAAGGAGGAGATGAGAGAGGGCATTTACAGGATTTTGCGATCTTGTTTAAGGAGTCTTTCAAGATGAGATTGGACCAAGTTCACAACACATTATTTAGGGTTGGGGAATGCAGTAAGGATTATGTCTTAAAGCCGGTCTTCATTAATAAACTATTACCTGAGAAATGAACTGTTGCCTAGATGAGCCACTTATCATCCTGAGAAGAGTTCGTCCAAATGAGTCAATGCTTCTTCTGGACAAATAATTTTGCAAGAGTTTCCTAATACCAAACAATAAAGTTATGTATTGGATTAAACTCTTATGTTGTTTAGAAAGAATTCCCCAAAATAAACAAATCTTGCTGGCACAGGTGGTCTCAGTGCTCAACTTCTTGCCACTTCCTGATTTACAGATAAACTGTGGCTCTGGTGTTTAATATAGTTTGCATGAATTTTCCTGAGAAAAATTGAAGTACAATGTAGAGGGTTTTTTCCTTTTGGGCTATTCATTGCAGTTACTCTTGGGCTCACAGACTCCAAATCACCTGTTTAATGTCTAGAATGAAAAAATAAAAGGAAGGGAATGGAAAGTTAGAAACTAAACTCAAACGAATGGGCAAGATAGAAGATCAAAGGACTAATCAAGGTAAATCCTTAATATCTTTAGATTTTAGTACAGGTGGTCCTCAAGTTACAAATGGCCAACTTATAGACAAATCTTACTTGCCCTTTTATGTCATGTGAATTTACCCTCACTTTGAAATGATAGTACCTAAATAAGAACTATATTGGTCTATTCTGACTCACCTACAATTTCTGCTAAAACACTTGAAGACACAACCTTTGTCCTCAACAAGGTGGCCAAGCAGCAGGCAGAGATGCAAATCTTTATGGAGACCCTGACAGGCAAGACCATCACTCTGGAGGCTGAGCCTATTGACTCCGTGGACAGGGTCACAGCCAATGTCCACGACAAGGAGGGCGTCTTCCTGGGACAACAAGTAACATCTGACTTTTGCAGGAGGGCAGTCACATGCTCTCAGACTACAGCCTTCAGAAAGGGTCCGCCCTGCCCCTGGTGCTGTGTCAGCCAGCCTTCCCTGCACCAAATTACGGCTGAGTCGAGATGATCTGCGAAAGTGTTATGTTTCCTGCACCCCATGCTACCAACTGCACAGGAACAAGCTCAGCCACACCAACCTCGCCAACAGCCTGAACCCCAAGAAGCTCAAATAAGGGCCCATGACTGCTGGGTCCCCTGCCTTATGCTGGTGGGGTTTTGAATGGTACACCCCACGGCCTTCAATAAAATCTCATGTTCATGGAACAGAAGTGTTTTTTGTTTTTTTAAGACACAAGAACTGTTATTGTTCATAACTCAGGGACAGTCTGTGCATCAGTCACGGTTTGTGGTGGCATTGCATTGTTGAGGGTTTTAGTATTGTTGTTTTTCTGTTTGGAGCTCTTTGGTAGCATTTCCCCAGAGAAGTCTTGAAATTCACATTCCTTTGTAATAGTGTGAAGCCCAAGAGGCAGAGAGGAGATACTGAGGTTGTCTGACCTACTCCGTGTGTGATGATGTCAGCTGCCCAGCAGTAATCACGGGGCAGCTCTCAACTTCGTGTGCACACATCAGCGCAATGCTTGCTATATCAAGCTGCTGGCACATGCTCAGTGATGAGATTACTACGGGTAATACTGAGATTTCAGGGGAAAGAACTCTGCTTAAATGGAGGTTTCTAAAAATCAACCCCCACTGCTACCCAACTTAGGGAAGCAAAGCATATTCATTGCCTTGGATTCCAATAGCACATTACCACAAATGGGGGCTCTTTAACAGAACTCTCTTCTCTCACAGTTCTCAAGAGTAGACATCTAAATTCAGTCATCAGCAGAGTTCTGCACTCTCTGGAGGCTCTAGGGCATAGCTTCCCAAACTTATTTGACCTACTGTCTCTTTAAAAATGTTTACTTAGTGCCCAGGTGGCAACTAAGAAGTTTTGTACTACAGCCCACACCAAGATAAAGTGTTGGCATCTGCTTTTACAGCCCTCCAGCGCCTCCCAGGGGACCACACTGGGAACTCGTCTCTCCAGTTTCTGGTAGCGCCTGGAATTCCTTGGCTTTGGACAGCAGATTTCCAATCTCTGGCTCAGTTGTACAAAGGCCACCTTTTCTATGTCCAGCAGCCTCTCTCCTCTTCTTTTTATTAGTGCAACGGCCCACTTTACCCCACTGTGCCCTCATCCTAACTAATTCCGTCTGCAACAATCCCATTTTCTAATAGGTCACAACTGAGACTTCAATTGTGCATTGTGGGGACATAAACCAACACATAACACACGGCCTATGTTTATCGGTGTCTGTTATTTCTCAGAAAGATTAAATTGCTGTTATTAAAACAACTGTCATAACTGTTCCCCCTAAAACAGAGGTTTGGAAGAATCTTCAGCTCCTTGTCCATTTAAGATTCAATCCCAGCTTGTGTAGATTTTTTTTAATTTTCATTTTATTTTGCTTCTCATCATCTTAAACATGTCCAACACACACACACACACACACCTGTCCCTCAGGTTGTGGGGCCTCTGATGAGCCAGACTAACTGAGAAGTCCTCTAAAGGAAGCCCTCCCAGGAAGCACCACAAACAGACATCACCTTTTGCTCCTTTCCCCGCAGTGCATGCCTGGGGGCTCATGAAGAGATGAATAAGATGAAGATGAGGCAGGCTCAGGTAGATGGGGAAATGGACTCTCAGATCTGCTCCCTGGGGACCATGGACTCAGAGACCCTCAAAAGCCCTCCAGCCTATTCAGTGGGATCCAGCCTTGTGTTTCTGGGGGTCATGCCAACTGGAGAAGTAAGAGAAATCCCCTAGCCCCTGTCAAAACTAATCTGCTCATGGGAACAAGTGTGGCAAGCGTCCTGTCTGTGAGGAAATGGGTGCCCTATTTAGAGAAAATGGAGCTGTTCTTGGTGAGCCGAGAGATGCCTATTGTGCGGTGATTGCGAGGAGGCCCGGCTGACCTGGCAATCAGGTAGTGAGCTAAGTACCTGGCGGCGAGGGCACCATGGAAATGGAAGCCAGGCCCCAGCTGCTCGGCTGTAATGACTGCGCTATTCGGAGGCAGAAAGGTTTGTCTGCAGCAGCTGCTTTCTCTCCAAGTGACCTTTTAGCATTTCTGCTTTTGCCGTGTGACAGATGTGTCAACTCAATAATTTCAAAAGCCCCTGAGTAAATAACCAATTGTGAGCAAGGATGACCCAAAGTGATGACAAAATGGCCGCACGCGCCACATTACGGGCATAATGCGGAGTGACGGAACCAGGAGCATTATCTGAAGGCGAAGAGAAAAATAAAAACATCTCCGCCTTTCTTTTGCCCTGAGTGGTTTTCCCGTCCACCGCTGCGTTGTTTTCGCAGGGG
>NW_022103896.1:45672626-45675241 GCF_000313985.2 Echinops telfairi | reverse complement strand
GGGTGAGTGGTAATGCGCATGGGGCGGGAGGGCTTTGTGCTGGCATTGCCCTTGGAAGGCAACATTTGCTGGCGGGGACTCAGGTGGTGTCTGGGTGCTCAAAATGGGCTCCCCGCTTTCCCGCTCACACAGCTGGGAAGAAGCACTGAAGGGCAGAGCTAATTGGCATTGTGACTGATTGGGGGGGGGGGGCGGAGAAGGGAGGGGCCAGGAAAGGCGGCTGCAATCAGACCAGGTCTGATGGCATTGGACATCTTCCTAAGGGTTTACACAGGCAATGCTGGTGCCACCAAGTTGCTTTTATCAGGGAACCAACCAAGGGGGTGGCCCTGCTGAAAGGAAGCCACCCAGCAGGCACTGCACATGCTGCGCTTGTAGGTTTGCCTGAATGACACCTTCGAGAGGCATTAAACAACCCCCGGGATGGAAACCTGATTTATTCCCTGTGTGCATCATTTCCCCAGGCTTTTTAAACCTTTAGCTGCTCTACAAGACGGGGGGCAGGAAATGGTGATTCCCCAGCATTCTTGGCTGCCATGCTGAAGACCCAGGTTTGATGCCTGGCCACTGCCAGCCCCAGCTCTCAAGATCCTAGAGTTGGGCCTGGGGCCCTGATCCCAGGTAGAATTTTCCCCAGCCAAGCTGGAGGCCCAGGTGGGATGGCTGCCAATGAACCTCTGTGCGACCACCCCCTCTGTCAGTGGAGGGTGGTGTGCTACCATGACGCTGTACAGAATTCAGTGAGCTTCCAGATCAAGGCGGACTATGAAGAATGAGATGTCAATCTACTTCTGAATGCCAGCCAGGGAAATCCCAGGCGTAATTGATCTCAAGGACGGTGTGGGATCATGCCTTGCTTCATTCTCTCTACACAAGGTCATCGTAGGCCTGTGGCAGACCAGGATGCTAATGACCACTGATCTTCCACCAGACTAAAGTGAGACGAACCTTGCCCAGCCAGTAAGGCTGCCAGACCCCTCCCTCGGTGAGCCCCTCCCCTCCCAACAACCTGCCTGACAAAGCCTGACAGAATTCACTGGAAATGAGTGCCGAATCAGAATATTGTTGTGATTGAATGCAATGGTTGGTTTGTTTTGCTTTGCTTTGAGGCCAAGCAATGGCCATGTTAGCACACGGTAAAAGAAGAAAGCAGAACCCTTCTCCTTTGGGGTTGCTTCCATTTCTGCTCCATGAAGGAGGATGATAAGCACACTGGAAAGGCCGAACACATGTCTGAGTGGAGGAGATTGAGCGCGAACATCTAGCAGCTTTAAAATGTGTTCAAGTCCAGATGCATTACATCGAAGACAATTAAGACAATTTGCAGCTGTTATCACAGCTGCTCCTGTCCCCAGGAGAGAAAAAAATCAGAAGGAATGGGAACATTGCCAAAAGATCAGAGATAAGCAAGTGCCTCCAATTTCAGAATGGGAGATTGCAGAGTGTGAAGCCAGAGGAATTTGACATTCATAGCTAGCAACATTCTCAGGATACTCTTAAGTAAATCACTGGTATGCGCTCAGTAGGGACAGATTGACAAAGCCAGCATGAGATTGCCAAAAGCAATTCATGTCGAACTACTTTTATATGTTACAATATTACAAGAGTACACGGAAGACTATTACAGACAAAATTCATTCAAGTACCACTCAGCAGTCATTCTTACAAAAAAATTTTTTTTTCTTTTTGATTGAAACCCTATGTCCTGGGTACCTTAGGCCTGGGGGATAAACTGCCCGGTAAGATACAACCTTTGCCCGACAGGGCATTTCAGTCTGATAGGTGAGATTGAAAAGGAAACACGGTCAGCCTTCAAGAGGTTAAGCATGGGTGAAATGGGAAAGATGAAGGGAGGACCTTGCACCTCCATGGTTCAGCTTTCAGCCAAGCAAAAGAGAGGCCTGGAGGGTGAACAGTAACACCAAGGAGCTAAGTACGCCTTACAGCAGCGATTCCCAACCTGGAGTTCGCCATCCCTTCGAGGGTCAAACGACCCTTTCACAGGGGCCTGCTGATTCATAACAGTAGCAACATAACAGTTATGAAGTAGCAACAAAAATAATTTTATGGTTGGGGTGTCACCACACCATGAGGAACTGTATTAAAGGGTTGCGGCATGAGGAAGGTTGAGAACCCCTGCCTTAGAACAATAAGTCACAAGAGACTCACAGGACAGCATTTTCCCAGGGATAAAGCTCAGTGGGCCAGGGTAGATAAGAAAGGAGGCTTGGAAACACAGGAAGTAGAAAGAATACTGTTATACTGTAGGGATTGCAGTCAATATCCCAAAACAAAATCTGTATGATTTGTTGGATGGAAACCCAATTTGTTCTGTAAATTTTCACTCAATTCACAACACAAAGTTCCAAAGAAAGGAAATATGAGGGAAAATCATTTTGGAGATTAGCATCTCAGTGAGGAGAAAGAAGTATGCCTGCCAAAAGGAGCAGGGGGCTAGGGGTCAGGAGCATGCCAGGCCTAAACATGATAGTGGGACAAAAGGAAATAGAGGAAAGAACTAAGAGGAAAAAGACATTTATAGACGTCTTAATACAGACATGTACATTTATTTATATATGACAATAGGGAAATAGATCTGTGTACATATATTTATA
>NW_022103896.1:45669592-45671252 GCF_000313985.2 Echinops telfairi | reverse complement strand
GTCTTTATTCTGAGAGTAATGAAGCCCCATTGGAGATTTGGTGGGGAGGGGATGCTTCAACTAAAAAAAATGCACCCTGGTTTCAGAAAGACATTTGACAGTCACATAGTATTACCATGCCTATGGGGGAGAGTTAGGGCCCGGGTAGTGATGAAGTAGGTAAATTTGTAACTATTTGGAAAATTGTCCCCTGAAATGTTAATGCATAAAATTGTTAGGCAGCTCAGTTGACATTTTTCTGAGATATTTCCTTGATTCTGTCTCATTTAATCTATCAAGAATTGGGACAGTCTTTTTTACAGATGATGCAAATCTGGAAAGAAAGACTAATATATTGTTCCACATAATCAAGATTCAGAAAGCTCTCAACAGGCTGAAATGAAGAGCCTAAACCAGCAAGATAAATGTTTCACCGGCAGTTTTGTTTAAAATATAACTGGCAGCAAAAGGATACAATGAAGAATCCCCACATTTTAGCAATTCATGTGAACTTATAAATTCAAAGGCCAAAAAACTGCTTGATAAGAAAACCATGTGACTCCTTTGTCAGGAAAAGAAGAGACCACCGTTGGTGACATTACTGTGGTTGGTTCAAGGTGGGCACTGGCTCCATGACCACCAGCCACTCACACGTCTCCACACGTGAGTTCTAGTAACTCTCTTCACATCCAGTTCTAGGTCCTGACACTCAATGGCAGGGTATTTGACCCTTTTGCCTGTTGCCACTGAGTCAATTCCAATTCCTGAGGACCCCTTGTGCTTCAGAGTAGAAGTGTGTGTCCCAGGGTTTTCTTGGCTATAATCTTACAGAAGCAGATCACCAGACCTTTCTTCTAAGGAGCCACTAGGTGGGTTTGAACTGCCAACCTTTCAGTGACTAGCCAACAACAAACCATTCACACCACCCAGAGGACTACCTGAAAGCCTAGAAATTATAAAGCATAGAGAAGGTTACAGAGAACTTCCGGGAAGATGGCGACGGAGTAACACATACCAGAGGGACTCCGCAGAATTCAGCCCAGGAGAGTTGCTGAGAGGGAAATTCAACACTACTGGAACGCAGGAGGAGCATCATAAAGATAAGTAGGCACAGACCCACAAGATTTTGAGGGGCTGGGGACTTTTGGCTTACCACAGTGGAGGCCGGCTAAGGCTTGACCTTAGTTCCACCACTGTCTCTGCCAGAGCCAGGACCATTTGGAGCCCATAAAAGGGATTAATCTCAACACAGCCACAGTTTGCCACTGCCTGCCTCGGGGCAGGGACTAAACCCATGCTGCTCCACAGGCATGAATCCGGGTTCAACTACATTGTTACTTTTGTTTCCCTCTCTTCTCTATATGCCCCCACAGTCTCCGCAGGCTGTGCAGGGTCTTTTTCTCAACACAGCCAAAGCTTGCCACTGCCGCCTTTGGACAGGGAATAAACCCTTGCAGCTCCACAGGCAGGGATCTGGACTCAGCTACATTGTTACTTTTGTCTCCCTCTCTTCTCTATATCCCCGCACAGTCTCAGCAGGCTTACTTTTTAATTTTTTTCTCCTCTTTGTCTTTTTCCTGTTCTCTCACACTCCACTGCTGACATCCAGACAACTCCTCTTAACCTAGAGCATTTACGCCTAAGCCACACCCAGCTAGGTGAGCTCCACCCTGTGCAGCTA
>NW_022103896.1:45652397-45656653 GCF_000313985.2 Echinops telfairi | reverse complement strand
TAGGATTTGTTTATTTTTATTATGATGATGATCATAATTAGAAAAGTCAGTCTATTTAGTCATAATAGACTCCATAATTTGTCAACCCTTCTTCTTTTGGGGGAAAAAAATCTTCTCACAATCACCTCCCTGTCCCCCGCTTCCCCAACCTGTCCAGGTGGTTTTCAAAATATGACCCCTCTCCCAAGCATTTGGACTGAGCTGGATGAATCAGAATCCTTCCTCAAGACGTTTGAGGCTGAAAGAGGAAAAGGAGTCCACCTCTCTCTGAGCAGCTAAAGCTGGATGTAGCAGCTGGCTACCATGCTTCCAGCCACATAAACTCAAGACCAGAGATCAGTATGCAAGAAAAGTAAAGAATGAAATGAACGTGGGCAGGCCAGCAGAGATGGGTTGTGGGTTGTGCCAGCGTTTGAGGGCCAGGTGCCACTTCATTCCTCAAAGTCAAGTGCAGTCTTATCTTTGAGTGCTAGGGGACACATTAGTGCATTGCTTACATTTAGGTTTTTTGTGTATTTTTTTTCATGACTGCTTTAGTTAGGGTTCTTATTCTTTGCACTAACTAACTTTCCTTAACTAAAGGCAGGTCTAATCCAGCAGAACTCCTTTTGATAAATGAGTCACACTGCCCTCCATGGCTCCTCTTTGAGACTTAGACTTGGGTCTAAATGAAGCAAAGATGACCACAAGAGTATCAAGGTAGTAGATGGACATTGGACCTCTACTCAAGTACTCCCTCAATGCAAGAAACTTTATTCTAATAACCCAGCATTCTGTGATGTTCACCTTCCCCACAAAATCGCTGGGGAAAAATATGGGTGCATAGCAAATGTGGTGAAGAAAGCTGATGGTGCCTGGCTATCAAAAGATACAGTGGCTGGGATCTTAAAGCCTTGAAGATAAAGAAGCAGCTATCTAGCTGAGAAATAACAGAGCCCACATGGATGAAGCACACCAGCCTGTGTAATCATTAGGTGTTGATGGGATCAGGTATCAGTCAAAGACCCATAACAAAAAAATCATTTCAATGTGAATGAGGGGGAGGGCGGAGTGGAGACCCAAAGTCAATCTGTAGACAATTAGACATCAGTTACAAGGAAGAGATGAGCCAGTCAAGGTGCATTATAGCATGGATGAAACATACAACTTCCCTCTAGTTCTTTAATGCTTCCGCCCACCAACTAGCATGATCCCAATTCTACCTTACAAATCTGTCTAGACCAGAGCATGTACACGGGTACAGATAAGAGCTGGGAACCCAGGACCAATATTGAGAATAGTCATACCAGGAGGGGAAGGGGAAGGTGGGGGGAGAAAAGGGGAACTGAACACAATGATCTACATATAACCCCCTCCCTGGGGGATGGACAATAGAAAAGTGGGCAAAGGGAAACATCAGTCAGTGTAAGACATGAAAAAAATAATAACAATTTACAAATTCTCAAGGGTTCATTGGAAGGGAGGGAGGAAAAATGAGCTGATATCAAGGGCTCAAGTAGAAAGAAAATGTTTTGAAAATTATTGTGGCAAAATATGTACAAACATGCTTGACACGATGGATGGATGAATGGATTGTGATCAGAGCTGAATGAACTGCCAATAAAATTATTCTTTTTTTAAAAAAATAGTTATATGGGATTCCAGTCAGTAAGACTGAACCTCTAGATGCTGTATAGAAGCTGTGACTTACTTCCATCCCCAGTGGACTTCTGAACCAACCAGAAGTAGGGAGGACCTTTCAGTTACTAATTAAGAGTGTTAGGTCGAGTTGACTAGAGAAACAAATCCAGGGACATTCATATGTGTGTAAAAAGAGCAATTGTATATTGAGAAAACATACTAGGCAAGTGCATATGCAGTCTATAAGTCCAATATTAGCCCATATGTCAGATACTAGTCCATAAATTCCTCTTCGGTCTCATGCAGCACATGCAATGATGTTGATGCAGAAAGATCACAGACCAGTGGGTGAAAGGTCTTGTGGATCCATTGGCAGTGGAAGCATCTCAGAGCTGGCAAGTGTCTCCATGTACCTTCTCCAGCTCCTGGGCTCTGGTTGCCATCAGTGTGGCTCCATGTGGCTTGTCAATAGGAAGGTGATGCAGAAAGAGAGTGTGGTCTACCTCCCAGGAGAATCAGAGAGGAAGTTCCCAGAATCCTCATGATTAGACCAAGCCCACAAGGAGACATCATCAGGCTGTGACCTGATTGACAAGCTGACCTCCACCACTTCATTCTTTTATCCAGTTGGCATAAAATTGTGTAACTATCACACTAATCTTCAACCCTTGTGCCATCCAATAACATCCTACTGGTTAACAAATACACTTTTCATTTTAGTGAACACTTTATCTCTTCTCCCTGCAGCACTTGACATTGTCCACTGTTTCCTTCTTCTTGAAATTCTTTTCTCCCTTAACTATAAGGTTTTTCCTTGTATTCACTAACTCGTTTTTTGTTTGTGCTACCTTGTCTTTTTTTCTATCTGCCACTTAAATATTGAAGTCCCCTAAGATTTGACTCTCGGCATTTTTTTGCTTATCTCACTACACATATTCTTCCTTGGGTAATCCAATTCACACACAGATTTCAACTCAGAGCTACAGGTGATGACTTCTGACCCCTGAGGTTATTTCTCTGCTTGAATAAGCTATAAGCAGATGACTTCAAACTTCAGGTCAAACTAACTTTATCCTTTTGAGGAAAATGTCCTTTTATGAACCTAAATGATCTGTTTTCTTGTTTGGCTTCTCCTCTCTACTTTCTCTTTGACTCTGCCAATGGATGTCTAAGATATAAAAATAATAAAATAGGACACTAGAACTGATTGTGATTGCACAACTCATTTTAAAGGTGACTTAACCTTGGGGTGGAGGATGCTCTAAAATTGATGTGGTAATGACTGTCCAATTCTCCTAGATATGATTGAACAATTGAATTATTGGATTATATGATATGTAAACTATGTTCCAATAAACCTGTTGGAAAATAATAATAATAAAGCAAACCAAAACCAAACTCACTGCCATCAAGTCAATTCTAAATCATACCAACCCTATAGGGCAGAGTAGAACTGTCCCTGTGGGTTTCCAAAATTATAAATCTTTACAGGAGTAGAAAGCCTCGTCTTTCTCCTGTGGAGTGACTGGTGTTTCCAAACAGCTGACCTTACAATTAGCAGCCAAACATGGAACCCACTATGCCACCAGGATTGAAAATAATTAAATAGTAACTCCATATACACTTTTGGTGAACTTGTAAATACATACAACCACTATGGAGGAAGCTGTGGCACTACTTAAAGCAATTGAGAATCAAAAGCTCATACAATCCAGCAATGCCACTATTAGACATACGCCCCCAAAGAAAAAAGAGACAACATGAGTGGATGCATGCTCTCCCATGTTTGTACCAGCACAGTTCACAATAGCAAGAAACTGGAAGCAGCCCAAATGCCCAGCAGTAGAAGAATGGGTAAAGAAACTATGGTGCATGCACACAATGGAAGACTACACCTCCCTTAAAAAATAGTGATAAAAGCATGAAACGCTGCATGATATGGAATGAAGTTAGTCAATCACAAAAGAATGAATGCTGTATGAGCCTACTACTATAAGGAGAAACACCAATTAAATAAATCTTAGAGGCCAATTCCCAAAGGAGTAGAAAGTCTACCTACTGGCCATGAACCATGTAGGCCCTTCATAAGAACCACCTCTGATGTGAGGAGACTTCACATCAGCTGGCATTACTCCTTTAAGAAGGGAGGGAAGGGAGAAAATCATCCACTTGATGTCGTACAACATTGAGACAAGGTTGCAACAAATCAACACACTCCACAGGATTGAGAGGAGAACCTTCCTAGAAAATCAAGTTAGGACCAGGGGAGGGGAGCATCTATGTTTCAGAGGGGGCATTTATATTTCTGTGGGTAGGTAAATGGGGAGGAGCAAGCTCACAGTGGGAGGGGATGCTCACCAATAATTGTAAGGAATCCAAGGAGAGTGAGACAGTTAAAGTTTAGTGTGCCAACCTGGCCGATAAACACATGTGGGGTTCATTGAAGGGCGGAGAGATAAATGACTCAGTGAACCTCGCCTTTCGAGTTCTTGGGTCTCTTGTTTGTGATGGTTGGAGGGTGCAGCTTCCTTAGCCAGTTACCTGCTTTACCTGGCAAGGCTCACTTCCTGCAAGACATCCCCGAGGAGAAGACACATGGACCTACCCTGATGTAGCCCTGGGTGCTGGAACAGCAT
>NW_022103896.1:45646273-45648883 GCF_000313985.2 Echinops telfairi | reverse complement strand
TTCCTATTATGTTTCCCAATTTATGAAACACAGAAGAGTGGATGCACTGAGACAATAGCTGATGGAATAGTTTATGGTGGTGGGGACGTGGAGAGGGAGAGGAATTGGGAAGCAGACAATAAATGTGGGAGGAGGGTGCACTAGTACTGATTGTGACAATGTATATATAACTCTCTTTAACCAGTATGATATGGAAATTTTATATCAAAATATTATATATATAAATAACCAGTAAGTCCACATAGTCCAAATAGAGATTGGAAACCTTGTTCTTGAAAGGTGATCAAAAGGTCAGGTTAGTGTTTCTTTCTTTCTCTCTCTCTCCTTAAAAAAGAACAGAAATTATGATCTATACTGGTAACGATCATCTTGTGCAATCGCCAATCCATCAATATATCTTTTAAGTAAGCAACAAACTCAGACCCCAGGTTAGAACAGACAAATAAAACATATTTGGGAAATCAAACACTCCATTTAAAAAGCAATTGTGTGAATAAACATGAAGCACACACCCCTCAATTCACTAACCCCCTGCCTTCCTTCTTCTATTGGCAGGTTAGAAACAATGTAAGTTGCTATCTTTCACGAGAGAAAAAAGATTTTCTTTCACTCTCCTATTGCTTTTTCTGTAAACACGGGTGAATTTGAGGTTTCAGGTGCTCTTCTTCCTTTCGTGAGTAAGAGAAATCATCCCTGATAAGGTCAGCATCTCTCCCCTCCTGGAGACCCTCAGGTGCAGGCTGCCACCGCTAAAATGAAGTGATAAACAGGAAATCCCAGACCCAACCTGCATAAGACAAAGCATCGTGCACTCCAGCATATGTACAAAGTGCAAGCCTATTATTTCACACCTGGTGCTCTGCCAGAGGAGATTCTAGAAACACGAAATAAACAGTTATTTTGACAAAGCAGTGTTATTGGTTGGCATGCAGTAAATTTGCTTGAAATTCTAACAATTTCCCTTGATAGCACATCCACCCACCTAGTATGCTTTCTTTATGTGAAATCTTATAATAATCAATCTGTAATTACATTTCCTATGTTCTTCCCACCCTGCCCTTCCCCAGAAGAACATGGTAAGCCTCTACTGAGTAAAGAGCTACAGTGCATTTATCTCCATTAGGAGTGTCACCCGGGTTTTATAAAATCATATTACAAAATGTGGGTCAGTGATCACTGAGTCATATAATTTATCAAGACAATACCCAGATGCACTGTTTGACATTCGTTTTGCTGGGATGCAATCTACTGGTATAAACAACTCTGAAATGCCTACTATTCTTCAGAAGCAAAGGCCATTTGGGACTGGAAGGGAAAATCAATATCTAGAGTTCCACTACCAAATATTTAATGCCCCAATGTTTTGTAAGATAATATATCAGTAAAAGCTAGCAGGACACCTCTGTTCTCCAATACATCAGATCTCCAGCATGATCCTCCAATTAGGTCTCTAAATTCACAGAGCTTTCGAACCAAAAATGACTTCCAGAGTCTCTTAGCACAACTCCTTGATTTTGCTAAGAGGCCACTAAAGTACACAGGAACTATCGTACTGAAGTCAAGGTTAGGGAGTCCTGGGTTTATGACATGGTACTATTCCAAACACTCCGTCATTAGCTGGGGCTGGTATAAGTCAAATACCTCTTAGGGTTTAATGTTTTGTTTTGTTTCTTATAGTTTTCATTCTTATTTCCATAGCCTGTCATGCGACAGCAATTTGAACAGTAAATCTTAACATTGAACCCCTGGAAGCAAATTTCTGGGAATGATAACATCAACAAGTTACATGTTCTAGCCTTGGGTGTGGGACATATGATGAATGCTAAGATTCACACAAAGGAATAGCGGTTGCAAGTGCAGTTCATTGTAACTCAAATATGGGGTAAGTCAGGGACTGCCTATAGCTTGCCTAGCAGCTAGTGATAAAATCTAAACCTGAAGTATCCTGTTCACAAATCCAGTAGATATGAAGTTCGGTTATTTTCAAATTTGGAATGCATTATTATATTTCTCTATTTAGTTCACCATTAGGAGCTCTGGTGGCATAATGGTTACAAATTGGACTGCTGTTTGTAAGACTAGCCATTAGAAACCACCAATTGCTCAGCGAGAGAAAGATGAGGTTTTCTACTCGTGTAAAGATTTGCTGTGTCAGAAGCCAACAAGAGCAGTTCTACCCGGTCCTACGGGGTCACTATGAGTCAAAATCCACTCGGTGTCAGTGAGTTTTGGTGATTTAGCTCACCATGAGGATGGAATTAATTCCTTAATGCTTGTGTTACATTTAGTCCCTGTGGGGGATGGGGGTGGGGTGGAGGATAAAGGGTTAATATTTTCAGTTGCTAATCTAAAATCTGGCAGTGCAAGTCCACCCAGAGACGATTTGAAAGAAAGATCTGGTAATCTACGTCAAAAAAACCAATCCATTGATATAGATGCCATTGGACCCTTATTCAAAGTTCTTGTTTTAGGATGACAAGTAAATGACAACTCAAGACTACCATATATTTGCTATTTTCATACTTTCTTTCTTTTTTTAAATCAATTTATTTGGGCTCATACAATTCATCACAATACATAGATCAATTGTGTAAAGCACACCTATACATT
>NW_022103896.1:45634588-45644918 GCF_000313985.2 Echinops telfairi | reverse complement strand
GGCCATCTAGCCCAGAAGCAACAAAGCCCACATGGAAGCAGCACACCAACATGTGTGATCATGAAGGGCCGAAGGGACCAGGTTTCAAACACCAAAGGGGGGGGGATTATTTTCATACTTTCTTCATCTTTCTAGGACATGTTTTAGTCCCGCAGGCATAGTTCTGCCTTTGTGAATGCTCATCCCTGAAAGTGTTGCCTTTTCTCTAACTCTCGTAGTTTGTGTTAATAATGTCCACCCACCAAAATTGTTAGTCTGTACAATTCCACAATCCATGTATTCTGGTCGAAAAAACTGTCCTACACATGTTTAGTTTCATTTTCTTTACAGTGTTTTAAATTCTATACCACTGACTAAAATAATGGTAATATCAATAAGACTACCATATGTCCCATGGGAATCATGTATAATGTTTGCTGATAAAATAACATCTCTAAAGTGAACCATGGACATATATAAGCCATAGAAACATGAACAGATTTTGAGCTCACATTACTCATAGCCCTAATCTAAGAACAGTGAGTTATTTTGACACTTCTCTGCTCAATACTTGCCCTGATGAAGAGAACACTGAAGAGATGAGCGCCACAGCAAAGTGTGGAGAAGAAAGCAGATGGTGCTTGGCTGTCAGAAAAAAAAGTAGCATCTGGCATCTTAAAGGCTTGTCTTAAAGCAAGCAGCCACCAAAGTGAGGTGGCAGCTAAGTCCACACAAAAGAAGCACGTTACCTGTGTCATCCACAGAATGTAAGTAATAAAATACAAATCCAAAGGAGGCATGGTAGTAGAGCTTAAATTCTGAACACCCAGTCTGCAGAAGCCTATGGATAACAGTGAAAGCCCAAAACCCATTTACAGTCTCTCCTGTGGATCAAGCTTCTGGTGATCCCCTCTAACTATGGACCAGGGACAGGAATGGACTTGTTATTAGATGAATGCATTCATTATTGGGTGGATTACTACCGTTGTAGTTAGGTTAGCATGTGACACCTTGTAACTTGATCTCCCCTCTCATCCTGTGGTATATTTGTTCCAGTTTTTAATATTATCAGCTTTATTTTCAATTTAGATTGGTTTTCTGTTTTGATTGTGTATGTTTTTCTGTATATGAAATCCGGCATATGTAAATCTATAGAGACAGCAACTGGATTCATAGTTTCCAAGGGGTATGGCAGTGGAGGTTGGTGGGAAATGGGGAGTACAAGATCTTGGCTACCAACACTAGCCAAAGTATTCCTAAGTGTGAGCCTCTTGTCTTAATACTCTAAAACCTGGTGTCTCCTGCATCGCTCGGCTAGCTGTCTATGGGTTCCTTAAGGTCAATAGTCTGTATTGCAACCAGCTGTAGTCCTTATTATGGCTAATAGTCATAATTCCATTATGCAAGTGTCGTATTTCATTTGTCAGTTGAGATGTCACTTTCATCTACTACAGTGTAAACTCCTTGAAGGCAGATACTATGTCGCTCCAGCTATGCAGGCTCAGCATTAGCACTTTTCCTGAGCCGTAAGAACCAAAAAACAAACCTGCCACCATAAAGTTTATTCCAACTCAAAGCAACCCTATGTAGAGAGTTTCCGAGACTAATTCTGTATGGGAAGAGATAGCCTCATCGTTTGCCCATGGTGCCTGATGGGTTTAAAACAATGATTTAACAGCCTAACAAGCAGCTCGCAGAACCACCAGGGATCCTAGAAGATAAAAAATAAATATTTATTAAGTGAATGAATAAATAAAACCAGTGTCTGTGCATTTACTGAAACCAAAATCCTGAGTTATTGTAAAGGATGCATTCTGTGTCCAATTAAGGAGCCCTAGTGCCATCGGGCTACTAATCCCAACGTTAGCAGCTGGAAACCTCCAGCTGGCCCTGCCGGAAGATGGAGTTGTCGCCTCCTGGAAAGACTGGCAGACTTAAACTGGGGAGAAGTTCTCCTCTGTCCCCGAGAGTTGCCATGAGTCAGAATGTATCAGATGGCAGTTGGTTTGGTTCCGTTGGTTAGCTCCAATTACCTAATAAGTCCTATGTATTCACATTATTAAATCTCTCAAAAACTATACCTTCTTCTTTATCTTCAAAAACACTGTCCAGGCTTATGATCAATGATTAATTTCTAGGGTGTGGTAGTAATATAATCGTTTGTCAAGTTGAGGATTTAGAGTATAGGGATGGAGTCTAGCCTGTCAATCCAGAGATAGCCAATGAGACCTCTATGGGGTCATGGCCTTCTCCTGAGAATTCTGGGAAATCTGATTTTTCCTCCTTGGAGGTGGTAAGACTTCTCTCTCTATGCGCTCGACCCTTGGAGACTCTCTATTGACAAGGCTGACTCCCTGCGAGACATCCCTGGAGTAGCCAAATGGACCTACCCTGATGCAGCCCTAGGTGCTGGAAAAGCCACGTGGAGACCCCTGCCAGCACTGAGATGCTTGCAACGTCACTGAATTCCAAGACTTCCCACCCACTGGCCTGGGATCTTCCTGTCATTGCATGTGTTTCGTGAGTCTGAAGAGGACTTTATAGATTGGTATCAGACATATGGGCTAAACCAAACTTAAGGACTTGATCTGGACTGGACTGGGATGTTTTCTCAATATTCAATTACTTTTGTATATAAACTTCTTTCTTATATACATATGCGTGTTTATAAATTTGTTTCTCTACCCCACTACCATGATCTCAATTCTACCTTACATATCCGGCTGGACTGGAGGAGGTGCACTGGCACAGATAGGAACTGGAAATACAGTGAACCCAGGACAGATGAACCCCCCAGGACGAGTGGAGAGAGTGGTGATGGCGGGAGGGTGGAGGGAAGGAGAGGGAGAAAGGGGGAACAGAGGACAAGGTCTACATGTGGCCTCCTCCCTGGGGGACGGATAGCAGAGAAGTGGGTGAGGGAGACGTGGGATGGGGTAAGATATGATAAAATAATAATAAATTATAAATTAAAGTTCAGGGGGAAGGGTGAGCGGGGAGGGAGGGGGAAAATGAGCTGACACCAGGGGCTCAAGTGGAAAGTGGGTGTCGTAAGAATGATGAAGTCAACATATGTACTAAAGTGCTGGACACAGATGACATATGTACAGATTGTGATGAGTTGTATGAGCCCCTAATAAAATGATTATTTTTTTTAAAATCCAGTTTCTCTGGTTATTTGCTCAGCGTACAGATTGAACAAGGATGGTGAGATGATATAACCCTGACACACACCTTTCCTGATTTTAAGCCATGTAGTTTGGTTTAAACCAACAGAACCTTGTTCTGTTCTCAGTACTGCCTCTGGACCCATGTTCAAGTTCCAGATGAGCACAATGAAGTGCTCTGGAATTTCCATTCTTCTCAAGGTTATCCACAGTTTATCATGCTCCACACGGCTGAGTGCCTTTGCACAGTCAATGCAAAACAAGTAAACATCTTTCGGATAGTCACTCCTTGGAGCCAAGATTCATCTGACATCAGCAACAGCACCCCTTGTCCCCATGTCCTCTTCTGCATCAGTCTGAAGCTCTAGCAGTTCTGTGTCAATGTGCTGCTGCAACTGTATGTTGAATGATCTTAAACTGATTTCTAGTTTAGTGTCCCTCATTCTTTCTTGTTTGCACTTCTTTAGTGTCCTCTAACTCTCCCCTTTCGTACAGTTGTCATAGACAAGACCAATTTATAGGCAATCTCCAAAATTCCATTGTAGTCAACAGTTTCAATATTCATCTCACCAAGTTATAAGGAGTAACTGATGGGGAGCCCAACACAACCATTAGAACTGCCCCTCCCTGAGTCATCCGCTTCAAGCCTGCTATCCATCCATCAAGCAATGACACTTCAACACCCTCTGTTGTTTGATCTTAAACAAGGAGGAGAGATGTGGGGGAGGTTCTAACTCACAGAAACGCTGTGTAGGGTTTCTGAGGCTTTGTAAATCTCAACAGAGCAGCCAGCCTCATCTTTGGCACTGAGTTTGAGCCACCAACTAACACTTACCTGAAAATGCCACCAGAGTCCCTTCATTGTTAAAGTAGTATATCTCAAATTACCTTGAGAAAACAAGGTCAGCACCGGAACTTCCATGATTAAAAACAATGAACTTGCTTCGAGTGCTGAGAACCATGCACAGCAAACTTCTGAATGATAGAAATCCTTCATGAATCACAAAGAGGCTGTAGGTGATATTCTTTAAATCTCGTAATGTAAACATGATGATCATAGCGCTTTATTTTTACCATCTTGAATGCATGCTGAAGTCTATTTTAGGCCCATTTCAAGTTGAAGAATGTAAATCATATACCAAGATGCTTTTCCTGTCCCGTGTGGGGACTTAGAATTTAGAGGAATTGTACAAAACAAACCAGAGATTCTAAGCCGGGATGTTTGCTCAGCATCTCATCGTGTGCTCCGATGAGTTTTCCAGGCTGACCTCCTGCTCTGATCTTCTGAAAATACTGGCGTGCAAATAGTCGAAGACAGACTCCCAACTATTGGCACAGTCAACCATGACAGGAAACATCTAAGCAAGGTGAATGGTTAGAGAATTCATTTACTTATCTCCTTTGGGAACTTCAATAAAGATGTTTTCCCTTTGAGTTTAAAATTGTGCCATGCTGAGAGCTGGATAGACTCTCTAGCTCTAATCTCTAGACATCATCAACTGTGACCCCAGCCACTGAACAAGTGACTTCATTAGTGCATTATTGGTTATAATTGTTGATTTGTTCGTTACTAACCACAGACTAAGAACAAAGGGGAAAGGGTAGTTTTGTTTCCTGTGGGTTTTTCTTTATCAAATGGAGGAAAAGAGAAATAATTAAGAGGGGAAATTAAGAAAACTGAGTGCAATTGTATCTTGTAGCCCTTCCAATCTTGTGTAGCCAAATGTTCTAGCCTTCCAGGAAAGCACTCAGTAGCACTCGGAGGGCACCGATCAACTGGCCCCAGGCCAGAAAAGAGGAAGTACAATGGAAGACTCAGAAAGATTCTTCCATAGAGTATGCTCCATCCAACTCCACAGACAGAGCTAAGGAAAACCATGGCCCTCCCAGCCTTTCTGCGGCTTTTACTAAAACGCTAAAGTAGATGCTACTGAGGTATGTATGTGAGGTAAATTTTCCTTCACAGAAAATGTCACTACTCCTTTCTCCCCTGAAAACGCATTGCTTATTCTCCATCTGCCCCAGAGCTAGACTCGGGCATCTTTGTTGGTGAAGCATCAGCTTGGATTGTCACTCTGACCACCAACGCCCCAACATCATCACCCAAATGCACACTGGATGTATTTTAAAGCTTCTATTAAAATGCCATTTTCAGAAAGTGGGTAGAGACACATGTCCTGATGCGCATGGACTCCATCGACCCCAGCTGTTGTCAGGACCCTTCACATGATTCTGCCAGTGCCCACCTCAGGAGGCAGTGCTCAAAGTCACGTGACAGTGTGTGTGGCTGAAGCCAAAATAAATATAAATCAATATAAATAACTGAAGAAAATATTCAAGCCTTATGTTACAGTATTGAAGGATTTTATAAGCAAAACATTGGACAACTCAAGAAGCATCAAAGAAGATAGAAGGAATACATAGTTTTACTGTAACAAAAAGAATTGCTTGCTATCCAGTCACTTCAAATGGTCTCATATGGTCAAGAGCCAATGTTATTGAAGGAAGAAGTCCAAGTTGCACCAAAGAAAAACAGAAAAAACAAGTTTCCAGGAGTTGATGGAATACCAATTGAAATATTTTTACAAGTGGCTACTCATTCATCTGTTCCAAGCAATTGGGAAAATAGCTTCCTGGCCAATTGACGGGAGGAGATTCATATTTGTGCCAATTCCAAAGAAAAGGTATCAAACAGAATGCAGAAATTATCTAATGCTATCATTCATTTAACATACAAGTAAAATTTTCCTGAAGATAATATTGCAGTGATATACCATCAGAGAACTGCCAGAAACTCAGGTCAGATGCAGAAGAGGATGTGAAGCAAGGAGTGAGTCATTGCTGATGTCAGACACCAGGACTGAAAGCAGTGCTCATGGACTGTGCAAAGGTACTCCACAAATTGTGGCTAACATTGTGAAGAATGGGAATTCCAGAATACTTAATTGTGCTCAAGAAGAATCTATTCATAGAGCAAGAGGATACCGTGTGGGATAAAATTGGGAGAAGTGTGCATTTGTATTGGATTGTTTCACAAGACTTATTCCATCTGTCAGCTGAGCAAATAATCCGAGAAGATGGACGGTAGCTGGACTGTATGAAGACGGACATGGGATCAGGACTGACGAAGGGCTAATTGACAAGCTGTGAGTTACAGAAGACACAACCTTGGTTGCAGAAAGTAAAGAGGCCAGGAACTGTCTACTGAGGAAGCATCTACCTCTTTTAGTGGCGTTTACACCTGGAAAGTAGAAGAAGAAAAACCTCACAACTGGGCCAAGAGGAAGCATCATGATAAATGGAATAAAGAATAAAGTTGTCAAGGATTTATTTTATTTGGATCCACAATCAGTGTCCCTGGAAGCAGCCGTCAAGGAGCAAGTGCTGTATTGCACAAAAAGACTTCGTAGTTTTTCTGTGCTGCGGGCTTCACCTTATTGCACCTCTCAGATACTGCTTTGTCCCCACTCATTGAAGGCTTGTGGCAACCCTGCATTCAGTAGTGGACTGGCACCGTGTTTCCAACGGCAGGTGTTCACTGTGTGTCTCTGTGTACCAAAGATTAACGTGTTCTGAGGAAAAGATGTCATCTTCAAGACTAAGGTGAACCTGATCCAAGCGAAAGTAGTTTCGATAGCCTTACATGAAAACCAAGATGAACGGTGAATAAGGAAGAAGTGATGCCTGTGAATTATGGCATTGGTGAAGAATATCATACCACAGCCAGCCAGAAGAACCAATAAGTCTGCTACGCAAGAAATACATTCAGAATGCTCCTTGGGAGCAAGGGGGTGAGAGTGTGTCTCACAGAATTTGGACATGTTTCTAGGGGGTCAGTCCCTGGAGAAAGCTATCAGGCTTGTTCAATCAGAGGCTTAGCAAGAAAAAGCAAAAAGAGGAAGACCTTTACCGACACAGATTGACACAGTGGCTGCACCAATGGGCTCACCTGTAAGGACGATTCTGAGAACGGCACAGGTTCATCAGTCTCGTGTTGTTGTACACAAGGTCACGATGAACCAGAAACAGCTCAACAGGAACAAATCCAACTTCTGACTGGATCGCTTAGAACAGCAGTCAAAGAAGGAAAGAGTAAATAGATTAGACTCTAGATGGGTCTAAAATCTGATAGATGCATGATAATAATCAAGTAAACGTTATTAAACAGAATATGTTTAAGAGTATTTTTGAAGGATAAGAATAAGAACTTTCTCAACATTAGATAAATTTTTACAACCAACTAACGCAACCAACCCCACTGTCACCCAGTCAATTCCGATTAATAGTGATCCTCTAAGAAAGAGTAGACCTGTCCTTATACAGTCTCCCAGGCTGCAAATCTTTACATCTCTCTCCTGTGGAGCAGTGAGGGAGTTCAAACCATCTACCTTTCAGCTAGCAGCTGAATGCTTAACCATTGTGTCACCAAGGATCCTGATAAATGCAAGTGATTGGGTTACAGCAGCTGAAATGATATTACAAATATGTCATCATTGGTACAGGGCAGGCACTACTGACTGATCAGAGAAAACCCTGTGCTTTAGTGATGGGACAGGGTCTTTAAAACCCCCTGCTAGCCTGGGATTGACTTCAAGAATCCCAGGAAGGGGAGAGAGAGGACCCTGAGGGAGGAGGAAGACACTGAGGAAATCACTATTTCCCGAACAACGGAAGTGTCTGGATAGTTTAACCCCCAGTACAGTCAGACTGTAGCATCAAGACCGGTGCTGGCCATATGGTGAACAAGTGGCTTACGTGCTAGGGGCAAAGATGGAAATAAGACAAGCAAATACAGCAACCCATGATAAAAATTCTGATCGAAGAAAATACAGAGAGCATTTTTAAATGGCTACTTGAAAATGTTCGCATAGTATGTGATTTTTGTTGCCCCAAAATTAGTTAAGTGTACATGTGCATCAAAGGAGCCTTGGTATTATGGTGATTGAGTGGTAGGCTGCTGGCCAAAGGGTTGGCAATGTTGAGACAGAGGCCCATCCGATGGAGCTTTGATGGGGAGCCATGACATTTATTTCCCTTAGTAGGTAACAGAGACAGTAAAAGAAAAGAAGGGGCTGGCATCATCGAACTGCCTACAATCAAATTGGGTCTACCAGTCATTTGAAGACGTGGCGAGCTTATCTTCTATCTAACCTTTTGACATGAGGTGGCAGAAGCCACACCTCCGTCCACATCCTGGGCTGGGATAAGAGGTCATCTTTGCAAGCCCCTTCCCAGTTGAGGGCACTGATTAGGCTAGTTTTTGTGCTGAGTCACAACACATCCTGAGCAGGCTCTCCCTCCTCTTCACTCTTACTCTCTTGAATGACATGTGTCCATAAATCTCAAGTTCTGCTTTCTGGGGGAACCAGGCTACCACATGTTCCCTCTAAAAACTTTCTTTTCTGTAGCCATTTAAGAAGACAAGAAGATAAGGCTTACAAAGTATTCAAACCCATTTCAAAGTGCTTAAAATAACCATTGGTTTTTTTAATCATCTCATTTGTTAACCATCTCATTTGTTAACGGATAACAGTGGATGCCCCTTGCGAGGAATTTTCAAGGGCAACGGATCAAATCAGGAATGAAGGCAATTTCGTTGCAGAGTTTGAAGTCCTTTATAGAAGTGATGACTGGCGCTCTGACTGTAACCTGTGCGAGCAGAGTCAGTAAAAGGGATGTCGGTGGATTGACACAGTGGCTGCAACCATAGGATGGCCGCGACTGGGCAGTGTTGCCTTCTGTTTGGAATCAGGTTGCTATGAATCAGTGCCATCCGGACAGCACTTGAGTCTGGATTTCATTCCGAATTCTGCCCCTTGCTTTCTGTGTGACCGTGGGCAAGTTTCTTATCTCTCTGAATCTGACTTTGTGAACTGAGAGGGGTGGCAATAGTACGCAAATAATCATTTTGTGCTAAATCTGACTTGAACACTTAAAACCTTGTCCCTGATCTCCCTTTGATCCACCTTGCGCTTGATCTGGTTTCCAATATTTTCTGTGGGTTTTTTTTTCATATTGGGATTGATCTCTGTTGTCATTTTGGGTAGGATTTTTTGTTATATGTTTTTCTATATTTTTCAGTATATGAAACCCAGGATAAGTGAACTTGGGAGACAACAACTACAATAAAGGTTCTTGGGGGTGGGCTGGGGGCACGTGGGGAGATCAGAAGGAGCTGAATTCAAGGAGTTCAAGAAGGACTAAAATGTTTTGGCATGGGTTTTGGTAGCAATTGTATAATACTGCTTGATGTGATTGTATTATGGAATGGTATGATGTCTGGATTAGCTCCTAATAAAATGGCTTGGGGAAAATAATGAAAATTAAAAAGAAATAAATATCTGTTTTATAAGATGTGAGGGCGACTGGCCGAAGGATGAGAATGATAAAGTGCCTGACAGAGATGGTGCTGTTATTAGGTGCCCTTACATCAGTTCCAACCTGCAGCACCCTGTGGGCCAACAGAAGGAAGCTGCTCAGGCCCGCACCATCCGCACAACTGCTGTTGTGTTGAACCCCAGCTACTGGGCCAGTCCACGTAGTTCAGAATCACATCGTTAGCCACACACAATGTTGGTTATTTGGGTAAAAATAATGTTGATGAAAATGCCATACATTACTAACCTGCCTGACAGGCCACTAACCAGTGCAGGACAATGTCTTATGTGGGATGCTGTCAAGGGAGCCAGATAGAGCAAAACAATGGAACCCCTGCACTCTGGTCAATTCCAGTTCATGGTGGTCCCTTGTGTTACAGAATGGAACTGGAATGACAGTATTTTCTTGGCTGTCATCTTTATGGGTGGGAGAAAGATGAGGTTTTCTGCTCCCATAAAGAGTGAAAGAAGAGTTAGAGTCAGGAACCCATAAGGGGCAGCTTTACTCGGACTGGAGGGTCACCATGAGTCAGACTCCTTAGCAGTGAGTTTAAGAGGTTTTTGGTTTTGTTTTGTTTTTTTAATTGTTTTATTAGGGGCTCATACAACTTTTATCACAACCCATACATACATCAATTGTGTAAAGAATATTTGTACATTCATTGCTCTCATCATTCTCAAAACATTTGCTCTCCACTTAAGCCCCCAGCATCAGGTCCTCATTTTTTCCCCTCCCTCCCCGCCCCACCCTCCCTTATGAGCCCTTGATAATTCATAAATTATTATTGTGCCATATCCTGCCCTGTC
>NW_022103896.1:45630669-45632425 GCF_000313985.2 Echinops telfairi | reverse complement strand
GAGCTGACGCCAAGGGTTCAAGCGGAAAGTGGGTGTTGTGAGAATGATGAAGTCAACATATGTACTAATGTGCTGGACACAAATGATGTATGTATGGATTGTGATGAGTTGTATGAGCCCCTAATAAAATGATTATTTAATAATTTTAAAAAGTCAAAACTCGAAAAGATCACCAAGGAGCAGAGGCTCCAAAGAGACAAGGGCTTCCTTTCAAAGTCAACAAAGAGCCCACATGTTGAATTTGGATACCTAGTCTCCTGAACTCGGAGGACATAAATGTCTGTTGGCTAAAGGCACTCACTTGATGTTGTTCTCGTATAATAACACTCCAAAACCAAAACGAAACCTGCTGCCATAGAGTCAGTTCCGACTCGTAGAGATCCTATAGGACAGAGGAGAACTGCCCCTATGAGTTTCTGAGACTATAATTCTGTGTTCAAGTAGAGAGCCTCATCTTTCTCCCATGGCACTAGATAACAGAAACCAGAAATACAAACCCACTGTCATCAACTCATCGAGACCTTGTGTATCATTTCCAGGACAGTCAGTCTCTACGGGAACAGACAGCCTCCTCTTTCTCCCTCACATTCCGGTGGGTTTGCATGGCTGCGCTTGCAGTTAGCAGTCCAATGCTTACCCAAGACAGACTCTAAATGCAGACCCTCTGCTACGAGCTGAGGATCACACTGCAGGGCCAGCAAGGGTCTCCCTGCCAGCACCTTCCCATCTCTGGACTCTGTGGTCACAAGTCATGAGAAAAGTGTCATTAGTGGCCAACAGAAAGCCACTCTTCCAATAGTACGACATCAATCATGTTCAAGAAGCAGGAGAGGCTGAGAGCAAAGGCACCAGAGGGTGCGGTTCAGAGATGGTGGGAAAATGCAAAGGAATCTGGCCAAGAACAGAGATTGAGGTTATGTTAGGTTTACACCCACCAACACGCCCTACTTAGCCTTCTGCTGTAGTTGTTCCCCTTAATCATAATTAACAACTATCATTTCGTGTGTTATTATCCTCTGTATTGACTGTTCATTTCCCTACACTTTAAGCTTAATGAGGGCAGGAATGTCTGTCCACTTGGTTCATTGCTCTATCTCCGCTGTCTGTCTAGAACTGCCTGGCACTCAGTAGATATTTAATAGTTATGTGTTGACTGATTAAACGTGATCATTTGACTAATTTCTGCAACTTTAGCTATTAGCCTTTGACTTCTATGAATATATGGAGTTACTGATTTCCTAAACTAAATTTTACACAAGCACCCTAAACACCTAGCCACAGAGAATTGGTTTTTCTACCCTCAACAGCTTTCGGTGTTTCGATTAAACTACATCATTGCAAAATAGCATGTGAATTAATACCTACTAATCCTTCGGTATTCAGCTAAAATGTTAAAGTTTTAAAGAAAAGTATATTTCCCATATTAATTACTTTCATTGTACATGGAAAATCTGCTCTTTTGCTCTTAGTAAAATTGGAATTAAATCACCTATGCTCCCCTTATTTATTCAATAACTGTCTTTTCTAGTCAGGGAACTATAAGCTTCAGGAGGACAAGGCCCATCTTGTCCATCAGTATAATCCCAACCCCTATCAGAACCTAGCCTGTACTAGGCACTCAATAAGTACTGCCAAATGAATAAACAAACAAGAGTCTAAGAAGCATTCCAGCTTGACTAGGTTCTGTAAACAAATAAACAAACAGAATGTAACAGTATGTAATATAAACTGTTGCGTCCCGGCCTGCGGGACGCAC
>NW_022103896.1:45622055-45630111 GCF_000313985.2 Echinops telfairi | reverse complement strand
GGCTGAGGCTAAGGCCTTAAAGGCCACCGGCTCCCAACAATAAACTATAAATTTGATCCTTAAGCCATTGAAGCAAATTCTAGACAGAGTAGAGTAATTAAGGCTTCAGGATGATGAAGCCAGTCCCAAGCTTTCTCATTCAAACTTGATGATATGCAGTGACTTCTCATAAATATTTAAAGTTATATCTTCCACGTTCCCCAAATGTTAACACTGCAGGCTTTATAAGGAAAACTATGATTTCCCAGCTTTAAACCCAGGGGAATTCAACTCTCCAGGTTCCTGGTTTCCATCCAAAATCTATATATGGTTTTGAAACTTTTTTTTCCCAAATAAGTCATAAACATGATTGTGATGATGGGAGAATATTTGCATTTTAGATGGACAAACCAGAACTAGTTGGTCTTTCAAAATTCATGGCCTAAGTACTTAGGTACACTTATATTCCTTTCCAAGTTTCCATCACTGTTAGCCTTTTTCCTCTTGAGTATTTGTCGGAGGGTAATAAAGTAGGAACAACCTGACCAAACTTCTCTCCTGTTGAAGAAATACATGGGACCAAATATCATCCCCACCCTGCCCCATCTCACACACAACTCCCTGCCAAAATGATATTGTGTTCGTTGTGCAAGTAATCCTCAGAGTTTAGGGATTCACAGAAGATTTAACATCATGGCATTGAATACTTGGAGCTAGACAGTGTGGAAAAATTGAATGGTCCCATTTTGTCCAAGCAAACCTCAAACGTATCTGCGAGTGTCGGAGCTCCCCGACAGTGGGATCATGCCACTGCAATAGATGGGGAGGAATTCCTGTCTCATTTTACTTTAACAATTACGGATCTGCTTCATACCCTATGCTAGGTTTGGAAGACTCAAGGGTTTCATCTAGAGCAAAAAGAACTTTCTACTGGGACAGAAATGATTTTAATATAATCCATGCTTTGCATTTGAATCACATTCATTTTAGCCTTTGACCTACATTCACAAGAAAATACTTGGAGTGGAATTTTTTTGTCCTAAATAGGAAAAGTAGAAAAGAGAAACAGAGTCTTGAGAGGACAGTCTTTTCAATGGGATAGCCTAGCCCTTTCTATTTCCAATCCGAATGGCATGAGCTTCAGCTCATCTGAACTTAGTGAGAAGAGAGAACTTGGAAAACGATACAGGACATTGACTGGAGCTGTGGGTCTTTGCCTTGCTACATGCTGGAATCACTGGAAAGCTTTAGGCAGTGACCGATGCCAGACGCCCTCGAAGATTCCGATTTAATTGAAAGGAGTGTGCTCTGGGCATCTGGACTTTTCAAAGTCCACAAATGAAACTAAGATTAATAATTTGACTTAAGGGATTCTTGAGATCCAAGCAGTCACAAGTCAGAGAAATCAAGAAAAATCTGAACGTCTGAAGATCAAGGCAAGTCTCATTCTGTCAATGGCTTGACTGGTCAAGGTCACTGATTCTTGGATCCAAGAATAGATATTAGCTAGTCCTCTAATATAATACACACACACACACACACACACACACACACACACACACACACACACGGGGCTTTAAAAGTTTGTGGGGAAATCCCATTATTTTTTCATTCCATTTTTCCATAGACTTTTTGAAGTCCCCTCAGATATATTTTTATATCCTGCCAGGTTATATATTTCCCTCCCTTTATATGAAGAGTCTCTTTTGGACCTCAGGCTAACTTAGGAAAACAAAGATGAAACTCAACAACAAGTCACGGAGTTTTGCATGGCTTCCATAGTGGAAGGCAAGGAAATGACACAGATTGCTTTCTAGGTGTGGACTTCTGCTCAACTTAGGGAACCCTGATGTACAGAAAGAGGGGTGACTGTTGGTGATTGATTTTTGTGTTGTTTTGTTATGTTATGATTTTTTTCAACTATCAGCACTATTTATTTCCAGAACTTCTTTATTACCCCAAAATGAACCTCTACCCACTAAGCAATAGCTCTCCAATTCCTCCCCGTCAACCCACCAGCCCCTGGTAATCATTAATACTCATTTTTCTTTATGCATTTTCCTACTCTCCACATTACATATGAGTGAGGACACGAAATATGAAGGGGCTTCCAAAAGTTTATGGAAATTTTTTATTATACATATATATTAAATATATTTATACATTATTTTAGTTCCATTATCTACAAACATTTGGAAGCCCATCCATATTTTTTCCTCTTGTGTCTGACATCTCACATACCATAGTGATTTCAAGGTTTTCCTCTTGTGTCTGACATCTCACATACCATAGTGATTTCAAGGTTTATCTATGTGATAGCATTTAGCTGAATTTCATTTCTCTTTATGACTGAAAAACATTCTATTATATTACATACTTCATTTTGTTTATCCGTTCAGCTATTGATAGACAGCCATGAAGTTCCTATCTTTTGACTACTTCAGTGAATACTTGTGTACAATATCTTTGTGCTCCTGGCTTCAATTATTTGGGATGTATACAAAAGAGTGAAATTGCGGTATCATATGGTATTCATGCATCTTGGAAGCAAGGGAGCCAAGACTTCCTCCTATGACTTGCTTTGGGCATGTTATCAGGAGAGACTAATCCTTGAAGAATGACATCACGATTGGAAAAGCAGAAAGTCCATGGACAAGGAGAACTTCAACAGGATCAGTTGACACGGTTGCACAGTGGACCCAGACGGCAGTGGCTGTGAGGATGACACAGGACAGTGCAGGGCTTCATTCTGCTGTGTGAACAGTTCGAACCAACTCAATGGCACTAACAGCTGCAACAACCATGATATTCACAAGACCACCTTTTTGAGGAAGCAGCAAACTGTTTCCCACAAAGGCTACTGCATTTTACACCCAATTTAATGCATCAGGTTTCTAGGAATTAGTGTCAGGTCCTGTGTCCAAGAGTCCTCAGAAACATCTTTGTAGTTCAGTTTCCCTGTAGCTGTACAATCATTCAAGTAAATAGACTAGACCCCTTGGTGGAAGAATCTTCGTCATATAGACTCGTATTCTGGCCACGTGGTGCACAACCCTTCTCCTCGGAGCACATCACCTCCTAAGACACTCAACCTGGGTCTAAAAGTGGGCTCAGCCTACAGGACCAGCGGTGTGAGTGGCGAGACAGGGAGGGTAAAGGGAGAATGGGTAGGAAAGAGGGAACCGATTACAAGGAACTATATGTGACCTCCTCCCTGGGGGACAGACAACTGAAAAGTGGGTGAAGGGAGACGTCGGACAGGGCAAGATATGACAAAATACCCATTTATAAACTATCAAGGGCTCATGAGGGAGGGGGGAGCGGGGAGGGAGGGGAAAAATGAGGACCTAATGTCGGGGGTTTAAGTGGAGAGAAAATGTTTTGAGAATGATGTACAAATGCGCTTTACACAATTGGTGTGTGTATGGATTGCGATAACAGTTGTATGAGCCCCTAATAAAATGCTTAAATAAATAAATAAATAAATAAAAGTGGGCTCAGATCTGAGAACTAGGAAAGGGGTTGTGACTTTACAAGCCTGATCGCCTTCAGATCCTGTTCTCCCATGCTTGCTTGCTTTAATTAAATATATGATAACAATACATTATTTGAGGCATCTTCTATTTTATCTTAACAATGTGATGGTCTGTTACCTATTTCTCCATGATTCTCTGCAGGTTAAGCCTCCTTGGCTGCCACTCCAACCATGGAACCACTTTCTCACAGCTAACTGCCACCAGCTGGCCTCTACAACTTTGGTGCTCCACCATCGCCATTGCTATCCATAAACTAAGCTCTTTGACACGTGCTCCTACCATCAGTTTTTGCCTGTAGAGCTGAGCCATGTATAAATAAGCTAAAGGTTACCCAGTTAAAATAAATAGAGACAATTTATTCAGAATTAGCTAGAGCAAGAGAGCCGATCACCATGGCTGCATGCATGTGGGATACATTCAAAAGCAGGAAGGGGAGTGGAAGAGCTTATAAGGAAAAACAAGGGAATGCTCTGAGTTTGGGGATAAAAACAGCTGGAGGCAAGCTAACTAAAAGTGACACATCGTGAATGATTGGTTTGGAAAGCATATATTGCGTTGTCTGGTTGATCATAATTGGAAGTAAAATAATGAGCACGGCCATTATTGACAGTGACATCTTTGCTTTTAAATACTTCAAAGAAGTCTTTTGCAAAAGATTTGCTCAATGAAATATGCCATTTGATTTTTTGAATGACACTTCCGTGACTATTGATTGTGGATCAAAGTACAAGGCAGTCCTTCAAAACTTCAATTTTTTCTCCATTTCTGATGCTGCTTATTGGTCTAATTGTGAAGATTTTTGTTTTCTTTATGTTGAGGTGTAATTCATACTAAAGATGGTAGTCTTTAATCTTTATCACTTACTGAAAACAAATTTGTGTGTCATCTGCATATCACAAATTGCTAATGAGCTTTTCTCCAGTCTTGCATTCTTCTTCATAGACTCTATTTTTTTTTTCAGATTATTTTTGGAGCATACAGATCAAACTCATCTAATGAGAGAATGCCACCCTGACACACACAGTTTCTTACACCACGTAACATCCCCGTGGTTCCATTGCCTCTTGGTCTATGTAGTTGCCACATGAGCATAATTAACTGTCCTGAGATTCCTATTCTCCAAATTCTTGTCCATAATTTGTTGTGATCCACACAGTTAAATGTTTCTGTATAGTCAATGAAGCAGAAACAATCATCTTTCCAGTATTCTCTGCTTTTGGCTCATAGCCATCTGACGTCAGCAATGATATTCCCAATCCACTCCCTCTTCTGAATCTGTTTTAAATTTCTGGAAGTGTACTCTCAATATACTACTACAACCACTTTTTTCCTTTATTTTTATGTTGTTGTCATTGTTGTTATAGAAAATATCCAGAGCAAAGCATACATCAATTCTCCATTTCTACACATATGTAATGAAGTGAAATTGCTAAATATGGATCACCTATGGGTGGCTTTA
Source organism: Echinops telfairi (assembly GCF_000313985.2). Lineage (NCBI taxonomy): Eukaryota > Metazoa > Chordata > Mammalia > Afrosoricida > Tenrecidae > Echinops > Echinops telfairi. The sequence continues at coordinate 45,625,137 of NW_022103896.1, read as the reverse complement.
TAACTCCCACCAAATGCCTGCAAATAGGGTGTGTGAAACACTAATAAAGAAGATGGGTCTGCTTTCTTTCCCATCACTCTAGACATGAGAGTCATTTCAGAAGCAGAGAGAGACTCCCATGACCACTGAGAAAGAAGAGCTGCTAAAAAGGGCAAGTCCTCTGTCCACAATGGTGGACGCACCCGGTCTCTTCACAGGGAAACCATGAGACTGAGCAGTGCAGCAGCACTGACATCTTGAGGCAGAGCAGTGAGCTCCCTGCACCGAGGAGCAAGGGAGAGGTCAAGGAGCCAATGGCAGAAAGGCTGAGAAGACCAGCACAGGTGAGAAGAGGTGCTTCTGTCTACAAGAGCACTGTATGCTTAATGCTTTCTGACACCCTGGGAGTTCTGTGTACCCACTGTAACAAACATCAAGCCCAGCAGAGAAGGAAAGTGTCCATTGGAAAGGACAAGTATGTCTAACTTCAGCCTTGTGACAATTGGACTGTTATGTTTCCCCTCCTCCCTTGGGCAGACAGAAGAGGTGAGACGTGGCCCCTACTCCCTTTCCTCAATGTCAGATTCCGTGACCCAGATAGCATCGTCACATTCTCATTTAGAGTTACTGCTCTCCCGTTAGCATAAAGTAACTGCTATGTAACGTAAGGTTCCTAATCTAATCTTTCACGTCGCGATTGCCACGTTAACCCCAGTTGTTCTGAGAAGAGCAAAAAGCACCAGGATGTTTTTTGTTTCCTACTTGAACTAACTTACTGTGTGGTTTTAAGAAGGCTTCGGGCGATATTTGGGGTGGAAATGTTAAAGGTTATCCAAGATCAATCGTCTCAGAGGTTTCTCCGTCCCTCTGGGCTCGCAGAAAGTCAAAGATTGTTAGGCAGCTTCCAACCTGACGCCGCATCCTTCTTCACAGGGCCCAGCTGCTCCGACTCTTCGCTCAGCATGCAGATTGAACACTGTGGTGAAACAATACCACTCCTTCCCTAGCTCCGATCCGGGGCCGCCGCTCATTAGGCTTCGTTCAAATAATGACTTTATGTATGACGTTAGGAGGATCTTTCCTATCACAAGTCCTATTCTAAGCCATAGGCCCTGATCCATGCAGAATTATTGCCTTAATCGCCTGCAGCAGAATTTCTACATAATAGACCCAAAATACAGTCTGCTCTTAGTGAAAAACTTGGCAGCCTTCTGTCCTCTTTTACAACTCAATATTCCTCTGTTTATCCTTTAAAAAGTCAACCCCGGCTTGCTCGTTCGGGTCTCTCCAGGCAACATCTTCCAGAAAGTGCACAAATACTTTAGGGGTAGCTTTTCTATGAAATATCAGTACACTCTACTTCAGCTACTAGAGAAAATGTTTAAAAATAAGGTGAGGCTTGCAGTATTTATTACTCTTTTGTCAGCCTTTGATTTTATAAACAGAAACCATTTATGAGCCAAGTTATATGATCTTGATATTGATCCCTGGCTTTTAATGGTCCTTCAGAGCCTTTACCGTGATACCAACAAAAGTATCAAAATGGATGGGAAATGGGCTCTTGACAGAGCAAATTGGAGTCCTAAATGGCACAAATGTGCTAGTGCACCTACTCTTTAATTTCCACCCAAACCATGTGATACATCTTTTGATAAGCTAGATACATGGCCTCCTGTCATAGCCTCCTCTTTAATGCCGACGACATGGTCCTGTTATCATCCTGAGAGCAGCCTCCAGGAGCAACGGAGCTTGCTGGGCAATTACTGCCATGAGGAGCAGCTCAATATCAATTAGACCAATACCAGCATTGCTGCTTTTGGCAAACACACTTAAGCATTTAAATAGCAAATACAAAGTAACTCCATAAAAAGATTAACTCATTTCATTATCCGATGGGCATTTGCAACTAACTCATTCAAACAGGCTCATTGGAATGCAATCCAATGTTCACAAAATTAGATCGTCTACAAGTTCCATTATGGTCGAGACAGACTATTTGTGAGGCCAGTTTTCAAAGTCTCCTTCCAGGACCCCCTGAGGATGCTACACTGCAGACAAAGTCCTTGTTCTAGCCAGTGATCCTCCTTACACTCTTATGGACCCTCCACTGCTGGATTTGAACAACCAGCCCCTATGAGTGATCTGGGGAGGACTACCCTACTGCTCTGCATGAGCAAAGAGCCAGAAGTACCTAGAAATGTAATTCTCCCCTCTCTGCTTCCACCACAGAGAGTCATTGTGAATCCTTCTGGCAATTGGGTACAAGAGCATGAAAACCCAACGCCACGCCACTGCCTGGGGTCTTACTCCAGAGTTCTCCTGACAAATCAGCAGCGCTACTTTCTAAGGGATTCTTACCCTGGCTTGGCTTCCTTCACTCCCCTTTCCTGCCCTGCTTTTCCCCTTCCCCTGGTATACTTGCCCAAATTAGCTTTGTTGTTGCGTGCTGACACAGAATTGGCCCTCAGTCATGGGGGCCCTGCGTACAATGAGATCGGGTCACTGGGAGCCACGGGGTTTTCAATGGCTGGTTTTTCAGAAGTAGACCACCGTTCTTTCTACCCCAGCTTACTCTGGAAGCTCTGCGAAACTGCCTTCAGCAGCCTAGCAACACTCAGTGGAGGCTGCATTAGGGGCATTGGTCAGCAGTTGAACCTGGTGTCCCACACAGGAAGCAAGAATTTTATCATTGACCCATCACTGCCCTCTCATAAAACATACTCACACAGAGATCCTTTTTCTGGGGTTTGAAGGAGGGGAAGCTAACTGAAGACAAAGTGCTCTAAGTTTTGTATTAAAGTCAGGCTTGGCCCTGGGAACAAGGGGGATGAGCTCCTGGGAGAATTACACAGTGCTGGCTGTGAGGAGGAGGAGGAGAGAGAAACGGAAAGCCCATTGAACAGGTTATCTCTGATCAAAAGCCGAGAGGAATGAATTAGTGTGAAAGAGGGAAATGTCAACTTCCGCTTCAACATAGAGGAGCTGCTAGACTGGATCATCTTCCAAGAAAGGTCAATGATCGGGCCTCCACTCAAGTACTCCCTCAACACAAGAATACTTTCTTCTAGTAAATTGGCATTCTATGATGCTCACCTTCCCGACA
>NW_022103896.1:45618924-45621025 GCF_000313985.2 Echinops telfairi | reverse complement strand
AAAAAAAAAAAAAGAAAGGTCAATGATCTCAAAGTAAACAGCAAAAAGAGGCCTGCATAGAAACCCTGGTGCCGATGACTGGCTGAAACCGTGGTTTTAGATGTCTTCGGTCACAGTTTGAGTTCTCCAGAAAGCAGACTCAGCTGGAGATGAATCTCGAGAAGTTTCAGTGGAGGGTGGCTTTCAGGTCAACCCCCTCTGAGAGGCCTCTGTCAACCCCCAGGCACTTAGAGAGCTGGGACAGTCCTTCGGGTGTGCCCTGGGTGGTCTGAGAAAGTTGGGCCTACTATCACTGAGTCCTTGGAGAAAAGGCTGCCAAAGAAGGGGCAGTTAGAGAGTGAACTCCTGAAGCGGGTTCTAGACAGCAGGTCATAGAATCCAATAGGCCCAAGAACGGCGAGACTTCACCTCATGTACTTTGGACATGTTTATCAGGAGAGACCAGTCACCGGTGAAGAACGACCTACTTGGCAAAGTGGAAGGGCATCGAAAACAAGGAAAGCCCTCAACGAGCTGTATTAACCCAGCAGCTGCAACCGTGGGCTCAAACAAAGGAACAGAGGATGGCACAGGACTGGGTACTGTTTCCTTCTGCTGTGCAGGGGTCTCTGTGAATCGGAACTGACTCAATGGACCTAACACAACAACCCTGCCCTCCCTCACAAAATTCTACTGAAATAACAGCAAATTATAATAATCTGGGAAATTCAAGAGAGGCGTCTCTAGCTAAACTGAATAGGGAAAACTCGCTGCAATAAATTGGTAGGAAAGATTGATAACAAAGCCCAGCAGATCTCAGGCACCTAAAGGGCTTTTGAGGTGTCAGAGAAACATCTCAAAGGGGTGATTTACCCAAGCAGAACCTCTGCATAATCTCAACAAAGATGCAGCAGAGGCTGCATGGGGCTGTATGCCACGGGCATTGAGCTGGATAATTAATTAAAGAGTGAAGCAATTAAGCCATTCTCTGAGAACCCAACTCCAGTCTTTGTTCTGAAGGAAACTAGGAGAATTTAAAGTCAGGGAAATGGAGGAAAGTGTGTCCAAAGGCGAGAGAGAGAGGAGAGAGAGATGAATATAAAACTATGTCAATGTTGGCCCTAGATTAAGATAAAGACCAAAAAATTGATGAACTTTACAGAATAAGGAAACGGATGCAAAAAGGAATTAAATAACTTGGTCAAGGTCACACAGTTTTTCTCTTTTTTTAAAAAAGTACTTTATTGTGCTGCATTTTACATAACAAAAGTCACCCATTTCAAATGTAGAACTAAATAATCTTTAGTAACTTTGCCAAAAGTTTACAACTATCACCAAACATGAATTTAGAACATTATCTCATTAAAATCCCTCATGCCCATTTATAGTCAATTCCAGTTTCCACCCTCAGTCAGAGACAACTACTAATCTATTTTCTGTCTCCATAGATTTGCCCTTTCTGAAATGTCATCTAGATCAAATATTATAACATGTAGTCTTAGTGTCTGGTTCCTTTCATTTGGCATAATATTTTTCCCAGTTTATTCATAGTATGACATAGTATGCGTCAGTACTTCATTCATTCTGTGTGCTGAATAGATTTTCGTTGTATGTCTATTTCCCCATCTATTCACTGGTTGATGGAAGGGCCGAGGCCTCCTGTAATGAATACACTGCTGGCAGGAGGCACCAGTCACCGAGCTGCCAATTGGCTGTGGTGCCTGAATACAAGCCTGATGAAGAAAGGGCTTGAAATATGAGTCTCATCATCAATAGAGCCTCTCAGGTGTCGTCTGTGTACTTTACCTACTTCAGCGCCAGTCCTCACACCATCTTATACCTACCTGATTCCTGCACCCGGGGAGCCTCCCCAGGAGGACAGAGAGGGGGATCAGGCACCTCACCTCACGCAGGCCTGGGCTGCATGCACATGCACTTCTCTGAAGGCCAAGCGACGTCATCATCTTAGAGTTGTGTTTTTCTTTTCCTACCGAACAAAGAAAAAGATATAAAGCAAATAGGGCTGGAGGAGGGAGAAACTATTAACTCAGAGTTGAAAAGGACAAGTGACTATAAAACGAGGACATTCAACCCCCAACTGAGAAATAAAAATAGAGAAGAG
>NW_022103896.1:45615615-45618544 GCF_000313985.2 Echinops telfairi | reverse complement strand
CAAATTCCTTTTAAATAGGAAAAAGTAAACCCCTCTTGGAACCAGGTCTACATTTTACTTTTCTCATCAGCCCCTTGGTCGTTCAATGTCAAAAGCACCAGAGTCCTGCCCAGGGTCAGATCTCGGTCCTCTTGGTGACATATGAGTGTAATGCACAGTGTTGTGTATCCGTTGGCATGCCGGGTACTCTATACTACGAAAATGGACAGATTCTTCCTGGTGGGTAAGGAGCACCATTTTCTCCAGATTTCCCAACAGGACGAGACTAAAAACAAACACACACACATATATATGCACTAGACACACCTCCAAAAAAGTAACTGACAGTTTCCAAAATTTTTAGAGGTCAGGAAACTGACTTTTTTCTCTCTTTTTACTGCATTTTTATTTAGATAAAATATAAATCCTTTAGTTAGAGTACTTAACACCTTGACTAAAGTTTTGAGCTACGGCTGGTTTAGTAGGAATATACATATATGCAGAGAAAGGAGAAAGAGAAGGAATGCGTTCCCTAACAAAAATCAGTGCACTTCACTCATCACTGTGAACAAGAGGCTAACTGAAAGAAACGGGGAAAGCTGGCATGTTTGGGATCCTGCCAGACTTACTGAAGACTACGGCTAGTCTTGCCCCTTACTTCAAATGAAGTCTCAGAGAACCTCAGAGGGTAGGAGCTAAACATTCCTTCAAGATCAAAATTCAAACTCCTTTCACTACTGAGGAAACCAGGGTTCTGAAGATGAAGTGACTTCCCAAATGTCACAGAGCCAAATAGCAGAAGAACTCTTCACCCATGACCCTCATGCATATTGCCGGGTAGGACAAGGTCCAGAAGACATCTTGTTGTTGTCATCAGGTGCCATCCAGTCAGTCCCAACTCGTAGCGATGCCACGTGCCGAAGAATGAAACACGAAGCAGCCATGCACCGTCCTCACAATTGTCCCTGTGCGTGAGCCCATTGATGCCGCTACTGTGTCATGCCATCTTCTTGAGGACTTTCATCTTTTTCCCCACCTCTCGACTTTACCAGCATGTCCCTCTCCAGGGACTAGTCTCTCTTGACGACATGTCTAAAGTGTGGAAGGCGAAGTCTTATCCCTTCTTTGGATAACATGCATTAGCAAGTCTCTAGGAGCACTCTGGTCATACTCCTCCCAAGACAAATGTGTGTGTCCTTTGAGTAGTCGTGGTCCCTTCAATGATCTTCACCAGCACCATGATGCAAATGCATCGATTCTTCATCGGTCTGCCTTACTCTACTGGAAGGCATAGAGTTGTGGAATATTGGAGGATGGTAAAGATAGAGACCTGCTGGGCTCTGTCCTAAAGCAAACTTCTTTAAAGCCCTCAAGACCAAATGTTAATAATCTTTGTACCTGAGAGTCATTTGACCAGTCCTAGCAAGTAATCCCTGCAGAAATGCAATCAGGGTTCAATAAGCTGGATGTGTGTGATTATACATGTATGTGAAGTACAGCTATGCATATATGTATGTGTGTATGCATGCCTATGCATGTGAGTGCATAAATGAGTGAATTTTGTGTTCTGTATGGATACATGTGTGCATTGTGTGCATGGGCGTGTAGAATGCACAGCCATAAAGGGTATGCACTGCCACAGCTTCTTCCTATTCTTGCCTTCTCATTCTCCCTTTTGTGATCATTTCCTTTCTCTCTTCTTTTCTTTCCTACCATCCACCTGGACTGCTCTGTAGACTTCCTGCCTGAACACAGGCAGCCACAGTCCAGGTCTAGCCATGATTCTAGAAGCTCAATCATGTCAGCTGTTCAGTGATATAACTGGTGACCCAGTGACTCAATAGTCAAATGCTATTTCTTATGTCTTAAAAGAAATGACATTGTTTACCTAATCAACAATAATTTTTGAAGATCTGCTATAACAGAGAGTCCTCAAGAGTGGTAGAAAACTATACCAAGTGGCCAGAGATCACAGCAAGCATGGGGCTGATGCTGCTTTTAGAGTACCGCTGTGGAGCTCACAGAGAGTGGGCCACAAAAAACAGGAACGCGATTGGCATTCAATGAGAAGCTATTTTGTACAGGAGACTGACCAGGGGCTTCATGTGTGCAACCCCAGTTTCAGTCGGAAGAAAGATGAAGAGTAAGCAGTTCATCAAATCCCTTCCATCTCATAAAAGCATGGCTCCTTGAATTAGCCAAGAATTAGCAAAATCATTGAAGTAATTGAACATAGAAAGAATTCCAGGCACGAAGTTTCCATTTATTTCGCTTCAAAGTTGATCAAGCCTGATGCCATTTAAAGAGAGGTCAGATTCTGTCACTAGCCTATGAGAAGTGTTCAGAAGAAAAAAAGATACATCTCAAGTCAGTCACATTGGTGAGTACATATTTTACTGGACACATGTATATATTGTTTCTATATATTTCTATATATCTCTCGTTTGCATTTCCACATGCAACACCTTTTTCACTTTAATCTAGCAATAGCCCTACAGTCATCAAAGTCTACGGTGCTGTTGCTAGGCACCATCACGTCTGTTCTGACTCATAGCAACCCTTTGTACAACCGAAGGAAACGTAACCTGTCCTGTGCCAGCCCCACAATTGTTACTATGTTTGAACTCTATGATGTCACCACGATATCAATCCATCTGACGCAGAGTCTTCCTCTTTGTGACTCCCCTTCACTTTGCCACACCTCTCTGTTTCCAGGGCCTGGTCTCTCCTGACAACTCCAAAGTACTGGAAGCAAAGTCTTGTCAGCCTCACTTCTAAGGAGGATCCTGGCTGTCCTTCTTCCAAAAGAGAGTTATTTCTTCTTCTGGAAGTCCAGGGCACTTTCTTTCTCTCTCTCTTTTCTTTTTTTAATCATTTTATTAGGGGCTTGTACAACTCTTATCACAATCCATACATACAACCATGTGTCAAGCACATTTGTACATTTGTT
>NW_022103896.1:45608758-45614913 GCF_000313985.2 Echinops telfairi | reverse complement strand
ATGCACCCGCTTTGTCTTCAGCGATCGTGTCCAGAAGGTGAGCATCATGGAATGCCAGTTTAATAGAACAAAGTGTTCTTGCATTGAGGGAGTACTTGAGAGGAGGCCCAATGTCCATCTCTACCTTAAAACTAAACTCATAAATATATGCACATCAAGCTATTTCCCCATCATCATATATACATATATATACATTTGTACATGCCTATATTTAGACCTCTATAAATGCCAGGGTACTTGCAATATTCTTTGTCAGCATCATAATTCAAATGCGTTGATTGTTCTTCAGTCTCCCTTGTTCAATGCCCCACTTTCACATGCTTCCATAAGTAAATAGTCCTGAGTAGGGAGGACAATTGAGGATGACAAGACATGTACTTTAGACATGTCTCCAGGAGGGGCCAGTCCCTGGAGAAGGACATCATGCTTGGTAAAGCAGGGTCGGCAGGAAAGAGGAAGGTCCTTGAGGAGCTGGATTGGCACAGTGGCTGCAACAAGGGGCTCAGTCCTGAGAAAGAAGGACGCTATTTCAGTCTGCCACTTACAGAGATGCTCAAAGTTGGAAACAACTCAAATCAACTGACAATAACAACAGACATGAAGGAGAGTCAAGGAGATCGATTACTATTAAATGAAAGGTGAACTTTGTTTTATGTGAATAAAAGTTCAAATAGTAGTAGGGATAAGCTTCCTGCTATAACTTATGAATGGGATAAATAAAGGTATTGAATTCATTGTTCTCTTTAAGTTTTATAATTCTATGAAACAATTCCAAACAACTGAACTTTCAATAATGAGTATTTGTTTTTCTACTTTATACTGAAGAAGAGCAAGTTAAAAGAGGTTACTATTCATTAAGAGATAGCAGGTGAGACACATTGAAACTATTCATTTGATTTCAGAGAGGTTCCCCAACTGTCAAAATTATGATCTGTTAGCAATAGCTCCAAATTACTATTGTCCAACATCTGGCCCCAAATTAACATTAGAAGTCAATGTTAATGACTACAGAGTTTATCAAACAAAATACTTTTGTTCCCCGACTGACTCCCCTCCTGGTCTTGCCTCATTAGAAAACACCAGAAGATTTAAAGAGGTGGATTCACATTGGATCAAATTACAGGCAATCCATTGGAAAATAATGACAGCAGAACTAAGGAGCAGTGTTTCTTGCTGTTGCGGGAGATGCAGTTGACTTTTTTTCTCTCTCTTTCTCTCTCTCTTTCTATTCAACCTTGAAAAAGAAAGAAAGAAAGTGACACTTTCAACGCTGAAAATGCAGGCTGTTCAAAGCTTGAGACTCACTGTATCAACAACGGGCCCACATTACACACATGGAGTTCCCTCCTATTGGCCTCAGAAATGTTAAGAGTAGCACACACAGATTTGCACTGGAGATGAACACTTGGTAACTGCTAGAAATGAGACCTGTACCTCGTGTGTTTCCCTAGGCTTGATGTGACTACGTCTGTAACCTTAATGGGACAAGAGTAGAGAGTTTTCATTGACTACATATAGCCCCATAATTGTGAACTTTCTCAGTGGTAGTACTCAGCACATGGTTAGTTGTTAGTTTTTGTGTCTTCTTTTTTTGGCTTTAATTTCAAGAAAAACTAATGAGTTTCCAGAAGCAATGTGAGTGCTTTGGGGCTCAATGTGATTTAAAACCGGCAGTAAAAGAAAAAGAAGACAAGGAAGGTAGCTGGTTAATTGACCTTTATTGTGCCTTCTGGTTCATTTAGAAATGGAAATTAAATTAACATGATAATTCAGTCCTACTGTGTTAAGGCTGCTATAAGCCCATTAAATTTTATGGCCATTGATTTAGCATTTTTTTCTATTAACTGGGTTTAATTTTCAAAATTGTCATGCAGGTTCTGAGAAGAAGTTCATTCACTCTGGTTCTTCCAAGTTACTAATGTGTAGCTTTTTTTAAAAAAATAGCACTCACTTAATTATTCAAGCACAGAGAGTCCAACTGCCCTAAATGCATGGATTATTTTGAAATATGCCCCATTGAAAGTCTTTATAAAATGCAAGGAGAGTTCACGGATGGAAGAAAGTGCAATTGCCTAGTGCAACATCAAATGTTTTAAAGATTGTATCCTAAAACGGAACTTCACAAAAGGAAATGTTTGGGATTTTTTGTGAAACCCAGAGAGCCAGGAGAAGACTTCATGCTGGTGTTTCTGTTGTCAGTTTCTTAATAACATAAAAATCTCTGGGGGGGAAATGCAACCATTCCTTTTAGTTCTGAACCCCAAACATCTTTTTAGCTACTAATTGGGATTATTAACAGTCAACATGTCCATTTTTCAAACTATCAAAAAACAATTTTTATTTGAAGCTACAATGTATTTCTTGGATGGCTTTCTCTTTAGCACATGTAGGTCATAAATATACTTGTATATTGTATATAGTTTTTAATATAGCTTTGCATGCTCGTTTAGTTTACTAACTCACCTATCAGCTTTATTTGGAAAACAATTGACACTTAAGATCTCAAAGAATCTCATCCTGATTCCCTCTTGAACCTCTTCTTCTTGTTGTTAGGTGCCTTTGATCCAATTGTAACTCATAGGGACCTTGTGAATAACAGAATGAAAGATTACGCAGCCCTGCCCCATCCTCACAATCTTTGCAATGTTTGAGCTCACTGTTGTAACCGCTCTCATTGAGGGGCTTCCTCTTTTTCACTAAGCCCCTGCTTGACCAAACATGATGTAGTTCCTCAAGGATTGGTCCCTACTGGTAACCTGTTCAAAGTCTTGACATCCTCACTTCTGGCTATACTTCTTCAAAAACAGATCTGTTTCTTCTTCTGGTAGACCAGGATCTATGTTCTATTCTTCACCAACCATTATTCAAAGGCATCGATTCTTCTCTGGTCTTTTTTGACTCACTGTCCAACTTTCACCTGCATATGAGGTGACTGAAAATACCTTGACTTCGATCAAGCCTACCTTTGCCATCAAAGTGACATCTCTGTTCATAGTATTACTAAAAGATAAAAACATAACAACTTTACCTTTTCTCTCTCCTCTACCACTAGAGAAAGAGAAGTTAGGTAGAAATGCCATTGTCTTCAAAAGGACAAACCAATCTGTCTTGGTAGAAGTATAGCCAGAATACTCCTTAGATGCAAGGATGGTGAGACATTGGGCATGTTGTGAGGAGAGACCAGTCCCTGGAGAAAGACATCCTGCTTGGTAAAGTAGATGGGCAACGAAAAAGAGAAGGCCCTGGGCAAGATGGACTGACCCAGTGGCAGCAACAATGAGCTCAAACTTAAGAACAATTGAGAGAATGGCACAGGACCAGGCAGCGTTGCATTCTGTCACACCAAGGTCTCGATTAGTCGGAACGGGCTGAATGGTACTTAACAACAACAATGACTGTAAAATTTTACAGGAGCAGACAGCCTCCTTTTTCTCCCTCAGAGCAGCTGGTAGATTTGAACCCCTGGCCTTTGGGTTAGCTATCCAATGCCTAGCGTAGAGCACCACCAGGACTCCTTTTATGAGTGAGACCTGCAATTGTAGACTAAAGATTATCAAAGTGAATACTATCTCTGTCAATATGGATAAATTGTGTACATGTTTTAATATTTGATTTTCCAACACATTCACACACACAAAGTGAAACATCTACTCTGCAATCCACTCAGCCACACACCCTTTTCCAAGGTTAGTTCCATCTGGTTCGCAGATCAAAATTCAAGTTCATTTTCCAGGATTCAGCAGGGTATCCAGGAAGAGACTGTTCCAGTTGTAGCAGCTGAGCCATCAATGGATAACTTTGAGCAGAAATAGTAAATATTCATTCTTGCACATTTAATCGGTGCAGATCAATTCTTGTATCAGCATGCACTTCGAATTCCCAACCACACTTTCTGAAAAAGTTTTTTTTCCATTGAAGATCATTGTCTCTTGTTACTTGGAAAACGTTCACCAGCCTAAGAAAGACTCACTGAATCACAGTAAGGAGAACATATCACCACCCATTCATGAAATTCAATCGGAATGTACTAATAAAAGTTGTGGCAACTGAGGACCAATTTAACACTCATATATAGCTCTGTTTCAATTTCACAAATACCCATTAAGTTCCTACCCTGTGAGAGACACTCTTCCTGAGGCTCGGGGGGGTACAAGCTGAATTCCCCATGCAAAAACAAATTTTCTAAATCATGCTATGAAGGCTTCTTTATATATCATAGTTGGCAGGAAATAGAGGACTAAAATTGTTTCAAACTGTTGTTGGCAGTCAGCTTCTGTCTGTGTTAATTACACTCTATGTTTGATGCTCATCATTCAGTCAACAGTTAACGCTTTGTAGCCTTTTTCTGTGATTGACTAAATACCAAATTACTGTGTGCATGTTTTGGGATTTCTGAGTATTTCAAATTCATATCATTCCCAGATTTGATTATCTAAGAGTCTGGGGATTTTCCCAACCCTAATCCTTTGATAATCAACTAATCAAAGAAAAGCTTTGAAGTTGAACTTGAAGATTTAGTTGCCCTTAGTTTCTGTCAGATCAATTTCAACTCACGAAGACCTGAGTTTGAGGAGACTCACCTCATTTCGAGTTTTCTAGGAGTGCTGACCTGTGAAAGAGCAGCTTGTGCCACATGTTAACAATGTCTATTTCCAAATCCAAAAGCAAGGTCACTGTCATCAAGTCATTTTTTATTGGTAGCCACCCTGTTTAGGGGATCTGGGACTGTAAATCTTTACCAGAGTTGACAGCTTTATCTTTTCAACTTGGAGCAGCTGCTGGGTCTGAGCCACCCACCTCAGAGTTCACAATCCAGGCCTTACCCAATAATGCATGCTGGTGTTAGGTGCCATCAAGTCCATTTTCTATTCATAGTGGCCCCATGTGGTGGAGGAGAACTGCCTCCTGGGGTTTCCTAAGCTGTAGTCTTTATGAAAACAGACTGCCCAGCCTTTCTCCTTTGACATTGCCAGGTGTCAACAACTGCTAACCTTTCAGTTAGCAGTAAAGTGCTGAACTGTGTTAGTCTGGGTGGACTAAAGAAACAAATTCATAGACATGCATATGTGTATGGGAACGAGCTTTATATATGAGAGCAATTGAATATTGAGAAAACATCTCAGCCCAGTCCAGATCAAGTCCACAAGTCCGATATTAGCCCATATGTCTGATACCAATCTATAAAGTCCTCTTCAGACTCACAAAACACATGCGATGATGCTGAATGCAGGAAGATCACAGGCCAGTGGGTGGGAATCTTGTAGATACAGTGACGTCATAAGTATCTCAGCGCTGGCAGGGGTCTCTACGTGGCTCCTCCAGCTCAAGGCACTAGCGTAGCTCCATGTGTCTTGTCAGCTACAATGTGTCCCAGGGAGTGAGCCTACATCCTGCCTCCAGTGAGCTATTTATTTCCTTAGTGCCTTCATATGAGGTCATCAAGCTGCCACCTGATTGACAGGCTAAACTCCACCCCTTCACTCAAATCGACAACAGATTATGTAACTACCACATGAACTGTTCGATCACACAAACTCTGCTACTAAGGCCAATCCGGCTCACAGCAACCCTCTAGGACAGAAAAGAACTGTCCCTCCAGATTTGTTTAAGGGAGTAGAGAGACTCATCTGTCTCCCTCAGATTAGCTAGGGGTTTGGAACTAGCGACTTGTAGTTAGTAACCCAGTGTGTAACCCACGATGCCTGCCACCAAGGCTGCTCTGTCACACCACTAGCACCCCTTAAATAATGCATCCTAAACCAAAACCAAACCCACTGCCATTAAGTCTATTATGAGTCATAGCCACCCAATAGCAAGGACTAGAACTGCCACTTGGAGTTTCTCAGGCTTGAAATCCTTATAGAAGCAAACACCCTCATTGGTTCGAACCACTGGTCTTATGATTCGCAGCTCTTTGCATACCCAGTACACTACCAGGATTCTTTTTTTTTATTTTTTTTTTAAACATTTTATTAGGGGTTCATACAACTGTCATCCCAATCCATACACACATTAATTGTGTAAAGCGCATTTGTACATCGTTTCTCAAAACACTTTCTCTCCACTCAAACCCCCGACATTAGGTCCTCATTTTCCCCCTCCCTCCCCGCTCCCCCCTCCCTCATGAGCCCTTGATAGTTTATAAATGGGTATTT
>NW_022103896.1:45605311-45606281 GCF_000313985.2 Echinops telfairi | reverse complement strand
CATATGTTTGTTGGTCATTCGGATTTCTGCCTCTGTGAAACTTCTGTTCAAGTCTTTTGCCCACCTCTCAAGTGGGCAATTAGTTTTTTTCTTTTTGGAAGCTAGCAGAGTGTTGTAGATTTTAGTAATAAGGCCTTTGTCTGATGTGTCATTGCTAAAGATGTTTTCCCAGTCCGTGGACCAGGATTCTTAAATAAGGCAGATTTTGGGAGATGGGGAATAATTAATAAAAATTAGCTCACCAGTTGTCATTGAGTCAACTCTCACTCATAGTGACGCCATGTATGTCAGCATAGAATTGTGCTCTCTAGAGACTTTAGCGGCTGATGTTTTAGAAGTTGCTTGCCGGGACTTTCTTCTGATGGGCTTTTGTGTGAACTGAAACCTCCAAATTTCATTTAGCCAAATACAATAACTAAACCACTCAGGACCTCCTGAAAAAGTTTAGGGAGTATATATATGCATGAACATGCTTATAGGTAAATGTATGCATACATTTGGTAGGAGAGTGAGAAAAAAGAACTATTTAAAAAATAATTCATCATAAGTATAGTTGTGCTCATTGCCGCCAAGTCAATGCCAACTCATAGTGACCCTGTAGAACAGAGTAGAACCATCCCTTTGGGTCTCAGAGACTTGAAAACCTTTCGGAAGCAGCAGTCTTGTGGCATGGCTGCTGGGTTCCATCCACTGACCTTGTGGTAAGCAGCCTCCTGCACCACCAAGGGGACCTATAAAGACCATAAGGAATAGAAAACACATAGGAGTTTTTTTATTGTTCTTTAGCTTTCTTTTCAGTATTCTGTTCTCATGATGTACAAGGGAGAGCTGAAAATATTGCTACAAAATCATAGAAGTTTTTCTTAGGCAAAAATATGCAAAGGGAAAAGAAAGGAAAACTCTTGTTTCTCAGCCTGTCCTCTTCACGTCTGAAGACAGTGCTTCAGTCTCTCTAACACCAAGACCCTGC
>NW_022103896.1:45600536-45603900 GCF_000313985.2 Echinops telfairi | reverse complement strand
AACAAATGTACAAATGTGCTTGACACAATGGGTGTATGTATGGATTGTGATAAGAGTTTTACGAGCCCCCAATAAAATGATTAAAAAGAAAAAAAAATTAGGAGGCTAGAAGTTGGAATTCAGAGCACTAGCTCTAGGGGAAGATGTTCTCTCCCTGTCGATTCTACAAGTCTCTTGACTCCTTTCGACATGCGCGGGCTGGTGAGCCTTGGAGTTCTTCACGTGTGTTGGCATCAATTTTCCCTTGGATCTGGGAGGTTAACAGCACAGGAGCGTGGGTCCAAAGAACGTACTCCACTCTGATTCTTCTTTCTTGGTGGTAAAAGGTTCCTCTGATCTCTGCTCCATTTTTTCTATCTCTTTTATATCCCGGAAGAGATTGAATCAATATGTAACATAATCCTGTAGATTGCATCCTTGCCTCATTAACATTTCTGTTTTTCACTCTGCCTATTAGCATCACAGAGGTTGGGATTTGCAACCCATAGGATAATTATATCAAATCATAAAACAGAGAACAATTAATCCATTTAATAATAAGGTCACACTGAGAATTGTGGCCCAGCCAGGTTGACACATACTTATAGAGGGACACAATTCAATCTATAATGATTAATAAACAAAAGAAGAAAATTAAAATTAATGACTGTCCTAAAAAGGGAGAAAAACTGATGTATGTATGGATTGTGATAAGAGTTGTATGAGTCCCCAAAGAAATTGTTTTAAAAAGGGGCGGGGAGGACTATGCATTTCCTAAGGCCAGGAAGGGTATTTATGCTGCATGTAATCCAACTACCCAATTCACCTATCAGGAGACTGAGACAGAGAACACTTAAACGGCCCAACTACAAAGGTAAAACCCGGCAAGGAACAAAGCCAGAGCTAGACCGAGGCTTTCTAACTGCTGGGTTAGACCCATTAAACCTGGTGTGTGTTCGCGGCATCCACAAGGGTGAAACTGCCAGCGCAAGCATCAATTTCTCCAGTAAATACTTCTCACTGGTGAAACACAAGACTGGCTGCTTTTGAGGCTCTTAAGAAAGCAGACCTCTCTAGGTGCTTCCAAGTCCTGTGAGCAGCATCACCAGTACCTTTGTACAAGAATTGAGATCTTGGGCTCGCCAAGTATTTTCCTTATGAGATTTTGTCTTGTAATTGATCGTGTGGGCATTTCCTGCATCATCTCATGCAACCGTGCCAGGGTTTTCTTCATCTTTGAGTATGAGAGCTATTTTTAAGCCTTAGGAAGATTAGATGCAGTCCAGCACAATTGTAGACTATGTGTCACATTGATTGGTCAAGCTACCAATAAAATATCTGCCAGATTTATGATGAAAATATGAATTGCCTATTGTTATCTAAAATAGCCTCTCCAAAGGGAACATGTATAATGGACAGTTTACATTTCACAAGTTGCTAGATCGCCAGAAACTTCACCGCACAAGAACAGAAGGAAGCCAACTTCCATCTGTCTGCCACTTAAAGCCCTCCCTCACCATAGACCTTCACAGGTACTCTGTCTTCTCTGTTGACTAACCCATCCTTCATGCACTGAAAATTAATTGAAGCAGCAATACAGAAAGAATATATTTTTGAACTGGATATGCAGGCTCAACTGACATTCAATCATTTCAAAACCATGCGACTTTGGAGCAGTTACTGTGAACCTCACTTTGATGATCTGTAAAATGGAAATAATAATAATGCCTTGGGTTCATTTGATTTGTTTTAAATTTGGATTTAAATCAAGAACATATTTCAAGCATTTGGTTGTAATTAGTCTGGTGCGTAGTAGATGTTCAATGAAAATTGCTTCCTTATTATTATGATTAAACCAAAATCCACTGCCATCCGAACAAGTTCAACTCACACCAGAAGATGATGTTCTCAAGGCTGGAGGTCTTTATGGAAGCAGACAGCCTCAGCTCTCTCCAGAGGAGCATCTGGTGGGTTTGAACCACTGACCTAGCAGTTAATTGTCCAACACCTACCAGACACCACAACCGAGGCTCCTTTCTTCTTCTTTACAGGTGTTGATTAAGATAAAAAGTAACCATTCATAATGCTTGCCCTCTAGGCATTTGCAATACATCAGTAGAATTGATTTCTAAAGGACTAATTTACACATATTGTAACTTGGTGAATCGATGAGAATCCCTCCAGGAAACAGATGGTACCTCAAATTGGATCATTTGAGACAGGTCTAATAGTAGGACTTGTACAAAGGTGTAGATATGATGCAAAAAGCTACAGAAGAAAGTGTAGTCTTCCAGGGCTACAACACAGTGTGGCACCGCCCTCCTCCCAGGGCTCAGCGGCACACTAGGAACTGATGGAGAGATCAGGACTGCCATGTGCGGGCACTGGCTCCTATCAGCTTGTGGGAGAGAGTTGGCAGTCACCCCGGGCTTGTTTGGGTTCCATAGCACGAAGGCCTTGGGACATTTTAGTTGCTTGAAAGGATTTAAGAGCAATTCTTCCAATGATATGCCGAAATGGCATCATCTTTTATGAGTCTCCCCTTGCTGTTGTGGTTACATGCCATGGAGTCAGCTCTACTTCATACCAACCCTGTGTACAGTAGAGAGGAACACTGCATTGTCCTGCCCCTTCCTTAGGGACATTGCTGCGTCAGCTCATTGTTGTAGTCATTCTGCTGGTCCATCTTGTTGAAACCATATCATGCCAAAGCTTATTCAGATTCAAGACAGAGGAGCACAGACTTCTGCCTCATAGAAGTTCAAAGTCACATTATAAGAAGGGCCTGTTGGGGAGAAGATGCTGTTGTAGCACCAGTTAAGCACTTGGTGGCTAACCAAAAAGAGGTGTTTAGCAAATCCACCCAACAGGAGAAAGACTGGCCACCTGCCCCTATGAAAATGGCAACCTAGAAAAGCCTGGGGCAGTTCTTCTCTGTCACGTGGAAGTGTTATGAGTTAAAGTCAACTCAAGAACATCTAACAACAACAACAATCTTTGGAAAATGCAATCTGCTACCAGTACTAAGAGTTTAAATATGCCTCTCTCCTCTCGGCCCCATCTCAGCCCACAGGCTCGGTATCCAACTTCCACTATGAAATTACCTTCAGATACCATTAATACCCTTCACACTCATTCATAGTATTCAGAGCAAAATCTCACTCACTGCCATCAAGTCAATGCCAACTCACAGCAACCTGATAGGACGGGGAGAACTGGCCCCTGTGAATTTCTGAAATGGTCACTGTTTCTGGAGAAAAGCCCAGTCTTTCTCCAGCAGAGCAGCTGAGGGAATTCCACTGCTGATCCTGCACATCACAGCCCAGCACATAACCACTACACCACCAGGGCTCCAGTCATAGCAAGGCCCCAAGAAAACGGGCTA
>NW_022103896.1:45597667-45599288 GCF_000313985.2 Echinops telfairi | reverse complement strand
TGGATGGATGGATGGATGGATGGATGGATGGATGGATGGATGGATGGATTGTGATAGAGTTGCATGAGTCCCAATAAAATGATTTATGGGAAAAAAGAAAAGAAAGCACCAAAATTAGAAGGGAAAAAAATTCCCCTTCGTTGTTAACACTTTGAGAGGGGACAAGTGTCTGGACACTCACAACATCTGTTTCTTCATCTGTGAACCGTGGAGAGTCACACAGCAGAAGTGCGTGCACGGTTCCTGCGATGTTAACTCTGGGCCTCAGCAGGAGAGCGGGCATGAGAGGAAGCAGGAGCACGAAAGAAAGACGACCTTGAAGGATGCAACCCCAATGCAAACCATTCTCCCCACGAGCACAGCTCCAATATCAATGTGATAAGACAGAGAGAGGGGGGGGAATCCGCTATTGCTTCAGTCACTGGGTTCCCGTATCTCTCTCCCACATGGAGTCTGATTTTACGGTTTAAATGTAGGTGCTTCTTTTCTAGTTTAGTTTGTTTGTTTGTCTGTTTGTTTTTTCATTTAACATGGGCTTAAATGAAATCCAGTACAACTGAGACCAGTCTTTGGTCAGTTATCAAAGTGCCATTAACACAAGAAATTGTTTTTTAAATGAAATATGCCTAATCACGTTCTGTTAGCATAAAACACATAAATACATTCACTAGCCTGTCCTTTGTGGTAGGTGAAGAGGCTTACTTTTTAATCTTTTTTCCTCCTTTGTATAGGTCCACTGAAAGGGGTTGTTCCTGGGAGGCCTGGTTAGGAAGAGAGCGACACACTGGATTGCTCAGCCCACAGCCAGCAGTCCAAACCATGAGCAGCTCCATAGGAGGGAAAACACGCTGTCTGGGCTCATAAAGAGGGCCAGTTTCAGAAGCCCATGGGGCAGTTCTACTCTGTCTATAGGGTCTCCAGGAGGCAGGACCAGCTAGAAGGCAGTGAGTTGGGGTTTAAAGTGGAGTTCCACATCACATTCCTAAAATAAATTTACTTGCTTCTCATTTTGTCCTTTTTAAGCTGGAGCAAGAATTTAAAGACACTTGCAAAGCAATCTGATTGCAAAATCCTAGATTTCTACAATAGTTCCCTGATTTGTGTCTTCTTCTCTCAATACAGCTAAATCCAGAAAACTTTTAAAAATCTTATTTGGACAAGTCTTTCCAGAAACATACAACTTAGTTTTCATTGAAACAACTCTTCTTGGCATCCATAATTCACCAGTTAAATGCATAGCTAATAAAATGATGGACGTGGAGTAAGAGGTACACGGTCATACACAGGTTTGGGAACAAACAGCTCTTTGTAAGAATACCATCATCTACTCGGGTGCTGTGAGCATTGTCAGCACACAAGGCAGAGAGAAAGGAGACTGGTTAATCTAACGAATCAGGTGAAAGTCAGAAAGAACAAATCAACTCCACTTCTTTGGGCTCTAAGGCAAGATTGGGCTACGTTCCTTACACAGAGGGAAAAGTCGTTCACATAGAGTTATTGACAAATTAATCTTACTCCTCAATATGCTGTAAATGAACATTTCCAAGGGCAATTTTGGCCACACAGGGTTTTTACTTTAGAGGCTAGGCCAGACAACATTGGTTCCCTACCCAATATCCAT
>NW_022103896.1:45575928-45595751 GCF_000313985.2 Echinops telfairi | reverse complement strand
CCACATGTGATTATCGGCCAGGCTGGCACAATTAACTAACTCAACATGTGACTGGCAGAACCTCTCTTTTGCTTCAAACACAGTGGATGAGATGTACTGCGGGATCTATACCATGTTGCCACCTACTTCTCCATTTACTTTCTCCCCTCGGGATTTTAATCAGAACTCAGTCTCCAAACAAAGTGCTTCCCAAAGGAGACACAAGAATACTGTGGCTCCAACTCAAATTCTCGAGCTAAACACAATCCTTAGGAAGCATTGAGGACACCAAATACCAGAAAGGCAGCCCCTCCCTTTCTTTCACACACACACACACACACACACATGCGCACGTGCGCAACAGCTGTTAGCTTTCTGTCCATGGTAAGTGTAAGAAAGGACATTATAGTTTATTTAAAGTGTCTTGTAAAAGTTGTCCTCAGAGTGCAGTTGCCAAACTACTTTAACTCTTATTTGACTTCAGCTCTTTACGTGCCTCTCCTTGATGTCCATATAATTGCTAAACCCAGTGTACTTCCTAATTTTCTCCTCCATATTCCCACAGCCACCTCCTTAGGTCAAGTTTTATAAGCTGTTCCTTAGGCTTAAGCAATAGCCTCCTGAGTGGATGGTAAGCCATGCCTTCTTTTCCCAGGTTGTCACACAAGATGAGCTTCTATCTCATTCAATCTTTTTCTCAAAGCTTCGATAATTCTACTGCTTGAGATAAAGTCCCAATTGTCCAACAAAACATACCTAAGGCCTTTTAGAATGTGACCCAAGCTACCTCTTCAACTTCATCTGCATCCACTTCTCCCTCGTACATTTTCCCTCTTAGACCTCCCTAGTACATTTTCCCCCTTGGACCTTGGTGATTTCCCAAAGTACGTCTGCTAGTCCTTTATCCAGATTTGTTCAGGTTGTTTCTCTCTTTCTACAATGCCATTCTTTGGTGAACATGATGAACTCCATTAAAGTCAAGGTTAAATGGTGCCTTCTTCTTCCTGTACCCATTCATTCATTCATTTGCCTATGAATTCATTCATTCAGCCCCAGTCCTATCGCAAGCACAACCTTAGACATTAGCACCCAGCTGTCAACTGTTGTTACTGTTAGGGACCACGGAGTCAACTCTGCTCGTCAACACTGTTGTACGTGTGGACCCTGTGTACAGTAGAATCAAATACTGCGTGGTCCTGTGTCATCCTCACAATTGTTCTCATGCCCGAACCCACTGTTGCAGCCACAGTGTCAATCCAAAGGAAGACCTTCCTCTCCTTTGCTGCCCCTCTACCAAACACGACATCCTGCCCCAGGGCTTCTCTGACAAAATGTCTTATGTAAGACAAAGTCTTGTCATGCGCGCCTGGAAGGAGCGCTCTGACTACACTTCTCCCAAAACAGATTGGTTTGTCCTTTTAGCAGTTCGTGGTACTTTTCATGTTCTCCAGCACCACCATTCAAATGCATCAATTCTTTTTCAGTCTTCCTGATTCCATGTCCAACGTTCAGATGCAGATGAGATCATTGAAAACACCATGGCTTGGGTCAGGCGTACCTTAGTCCTCAAAGTAACAGCCTTGCTTTTCAACACTCAAAAGAGCTTTTGTGCAGCACATTTACCCAATGCAGTGCATCATTTGATCCCTTGACTGCTGCATGCATGAGTATTATCTGTGGATCCAAGCAAGACAAAACCTTGACTACTTCAACCTTTCACCTTTTCTCCATTTATCATGATGTTGCCTACTGGTCCAGTTGTGAGGATTGGGGTTTTCTTTACCTTGAATTGTAAGCAAGAGTGAAGGCTGTAATTCTTGATCATCATCAGAAAATTCACATATAAAGTGCACGTGGAGTGAGAGACACAGACATCAAACAGCAATCACATGTGTATGTGTAAAACTGAAGCCATGACAAGTGCGAAAAAGAAAAGTAGAGAGGAAACTCCATGTTCGAAGACCCTGTGGTGGTGCGAAGGAGTCCAGGAAGTATGAGCGGCCGACAATTCAGAGTGGTAGAGCTAGAGACAGGATGGTGAGTAGACAGGAATAAAGCCAGGGCAGACTAAATCATCTGAGGCTTTGATGTCTGCGGTAGGGTTTTTTCTTTTCTATAAGAACAATGGATGACTTTATGGTGTCTGGGGTGGAAGCGCCAGGAGATCAATTTTGTTTCCCTGAGTAGGCTGTCGTGTTGTCAATAGATGGGGAGAGGCATCGTTGAACAGTATGTAAAGGAGGAATTAAAGTAATTCCCTCACATACTGTATGGAAGAGGATGACACAGCACAACAATTTGGAAAAGTATGCGGAGTGGTGGAGGGAACCATAGTGAAATGATATTTGCCATGAACACCTCATGGAAATAGCCCAGGTGGCCCTGTCAAGAAAGTACTGGATGGCCATTCAAACCCACCCCTGCTCCCCAGGAGAATGTTAAGGTTACCTTCTCCTGTCAAAACTTACAGGCTGGAAAACTCTGCATACCATCACTATGAGCCAGAATCAACTCTATGGTAGTGAGTTTGGTTTCATTTCATCTGGCTGGGTTGGTTTGGTTTGGCTTGGTGTGGCTTGGCTTGGCTTGGCGTGGCATGTGCTTTGGGTCCTGATCACTAGACCTCCATTCCAACATCCCTGCCTTTGTCTGAAACTTGCTCCAGCATCATTAGCTTAGGAATGGAGGAAGATTATCATCCTGCTTCCAGATTCCCTGGAAAAGAGAAGTGTAATTCAATACGTATACTGACTTAATACTTTTGACACACTCATGAGTATTTCCTTCTAGGATCCAAAACATTTCCTTTGATTCTTTCTCAGATATGAATTTAGAGAAGTACCATGCTTAATAGTCCTAAATATCTGTAGGTCAGGCATCACTTATATAAATATTTTCATATTTGAGAATTTTATTCTCTGTGTACAGACTTCAGTTACTAGAGTTGCCAAAATACACACACATGCAAACACACATTCAAGTACATAGATAGCAGACTGAAACGTGACATCTTTGAGAAGGAGCCTTGGTGACATAATGGGTACACTAACACGAAGATTGACTGCTTAAGCTCACTCAGTGGATCCATGTCAGACCAAGTGAGCTGTTCTGTAAACAGAACAGCCAAGGAAACCTTCCTGGGCAGTTCTACTCTGTTACATGGGGTAGCTATGAGTCAAAAATTGATTTGATGGCACCTTACATTAACAGTAATTTGAGGCTTTAAACAGTATGCAGGAGTGATATGCTTTGCAGCATCCCCATCACACCAGGAGATTCTAGGTTGGCATCATGCATTCATCTGGGTTGACTAGAGAAACAGATCCATAGAAACTCTCGTGTGTATAAGAAAGAGCTTTATATATAAGAGCAGTTGGATATTGGGAAAACATCCCAGCCCAGTCCGGATCAAGTCCATAAGTCCTATATTAGCCCATATGTCTGACACTAATCTATAAAATCCTCTTCAGACTCACGAAACACATGCAATGATGCTGAATACAAGAAGATCACAGGACAGTGGGGGTAAAGTCAGTGGCGGTAGAAGCCTCTCAGTGCTGGCAGGGGATCTCCATGTGGCTCATCCAGTTCCCAGGGCTGCATCAGGGTAGGTCTATGTGGCTTCTCCTCAGGGATGTCTCGCATGAAGTCAGCAGAGAGTCAGTAGAGAGTCTCCAAGGGAGTGAGCAGAGAGAGAGTGTGCCTCCCGCCTCCAAGTGACCTGGCCTCCACACGAACTCTCCATCTTCCCAGTTGATTCTCCAAAAAAAGGTTTTAACATGTGAGAGGAAAAGAAATAAATCAAAAGAGTCCAACTCTGATTAAAAGATGGAAAAAATGAGCAATAGAAAATTATTTTTTATCTCCAGCCAAACTGGGGATTTGGTGGATACTGGTGCATTCTCCTGTGGTGCAGGAAGATGTCTGAGACAGAAGAAGGTTGCTAATACATTTTCAGGTATAAGTTAATGGGAGAAGAGAAGCAGGCATATCCAGCTCCTTGAGACTTGCTGGACATAAGATGTGGGTGGTAAGTTCACTCAAGTCAGCACCAACTCATTGTGACCCCATGCCTAATGGAACAAAATCATGCTCAGTCCTGCTCCATCCCCATGAGTAATTGAAGATTGGATAAAATTGTGGGTTAAGCACTGTAAAGGGCTCAAAAGGTGGATGAAGCTTAGATTCTGCTTCACAAAGCTTACCATTTTATACAAATACAAATTGAGAGTCAAAACTACTGAAGCTGTGCCCTAAAACAAATAAGTGGTCTCAGAGCTCAGAGCTCTGTGAGCTAGCAAACTGCCATCTTCAGTCATGGCGGAGCATGAGGACCTACAAACTTCTCATGGACCCAAAGTGTGGTTGGATCACTGAGCAACCCTACGGACCCACTTTGAGAAAAACCATCATAGGGGAGGAACAGGAGAAGAAGGAGGGCTGCTTCTCCCCCTTGCTGTTGACCACATTATGATGTATGGTGACCCAGAGTATGTTTGAAATGAATTGCACTCCATGGGGTTTCCATGAATGACCTTCTCAAAGTAGAAAACTAGGTCTATCTTCCAACACACTTTCAGATGAACTTGAACCTCCAACTTTTCACTTAGAAACCTAGGGCATTAACCCACCCACCAGGGATTCCAGGTGTCAGCTAGGGCAGGATAATGGGCCAAAAGAATATCAACAGAATAGAAAGTAGATGTGACTTCTTCCCACCTTTACGAAATGTTCTGTCAGAGAAGTCATTTCTCCCTCCCTCAGTGAAATTTAGAAGCTGAATTAATAGGAAATGACTGGATATGGAAAGGAATTTGACACAGTTCAATGTTGAACTACCTGCACTTTGAACTAGACTATGTCCATTGTATACATCTTGACCTCGCTCCCCCACACAAAAAATTGATTGCATTGGCCTGATTTACTATGAAAACCAACTGATGTCTCAGAGGCAGAAATTAAAGTCAAAGTCAGTTCTAGCAATAATTTAGGAATTTGGGGGAGTACAGTGTATGAACATAGAGTTAATACCAATAACATGTATATATTATGAAATAAAACCAAGTAAGAAGAAAAGTCTGGTTGTCTACTTCCCAACTCATCTGATGAAAGCCCTGTGGATTGCAAAGGTCAGATCTGCACATGGGAGAGCAAGAACCAGGCAACATTGCATTGTGCTGTGCAGGGACCATGATGGGTCAGAGGCCCACTTGATGGCAGCGAACATCAACAGAATAATATAGTTGGTTCCTTGACACACAATTTGTGACCTCACTATTTTGGAGGTTAGTGAATCAGATTTGAACATAATAAAATGCTCTGGATAAACACAGATATGAGAATCATCTGATCATGTGATTTGGTTTCATGTGGTTTGGTTTGCCAAGAAGAGCCAGGAGGCATGAAGTTGAGCCATGCAATTCAAGAGGTCAGAGTGCCAGCTATTATGAAGCAAGCCCTCGTTTTGCAATACCCAGCCAGTGTCTTACTCACTGCCATGGAATTAATGCTGGCTCAGAGTGACCCTATAAGACAGGGTAGAACTTCCCAGTGTGAGTTTCTGAGACTGTAACTTTTCACAAGATGTGTTACACCAGGTTGACTAGTGAGATAGTTGAGGTTTATTGTGCCAACCTGTGGGGTTAATTGAAGGGTGGAAAGATAAATGGCTTGGTGAGCCTCACCTTTCTACTTCTCAGGTCTCTTGCTCTCTGATAATCGGACCAGGGTGCAGCTGCCTTAGCCAGTTCCCTGCTTCAGCTTGCAAGGCTCACTTCCTGCAAGACATCCCTGAGGAGAAGTCACATGGCTCTATTCTGATGCAGCCCTGGGTGCTGCAGCAGCTGTGTGGAGTCCCCTGCCAACGCTGAGATGTTTACACACTCACTGATTTGGTTTTCCTCCTGCATTCGGGGTCATTGCATGTGTTTTGTGAGACTGAGGAGGACTTTGTAGATCAGTTTCAGACTTATGGGCTGATGTCAGGTTTATGGGCTTGGACAGCACTGGATTGGGATGCTTTCTCAATGTACATTTACCCTTTATATAAAACTCTCTCTTATACAAATGAGTTTCTGTGGATGTTTCCCTAGTTTACCCAAATTAACACAACCAGAGAAACCAATTGTTTACAGGATGTATTAGACTGGGTTGACTAGAGAAACAAATTCATTGACACTCATAGATCTGTAAGAGAGAACTTTATATCAAGAAGGAAATGTGCATCAATAAAAAAATCCCAGCCTCCCTGAAATTTTTTTAATAAAAAAAAAATCCCAGATCAAGTCCATAAGTTCAATATTAGCCCATAAGTCTAATATTAGCCCATGAATTCCTCTTCAGACTCACATAGCACATGCAATGTTACTGAATGAAGGAAGATCACAGGTGAGCAGGTGGAAAGTCCTGTGGATCCAATGGCAGTGGACACATCTCCAGTGCTTTGGCGACCATCAGCATGGCTCCATGTGGCTTGTCAATAGGAATGTGAAGCAGAGAGAGAGAGTGGCCCACCTCTTCTGATGGCAGAATCAAGAGAGAACGAAGTTCTCAGAATCCTCATGAAAAGGCCACGCCCACAAGGAGGGAACATCAGGCTGTGACCTGATTGACAGGTTAGACTCCAAGCCTTCATGCTTTCATCAAATTGTGTAACTATCTCATAGGAGTAGAGAGTCCTTATTTTTCTCCCACAGAGTGGCTGGTGGTTTAGAACTATGGACCTTGCAAATTATAGCCCAACATGTAACCTCTACACCACCAGGGTTCCTTTCGACCCAGGGTAGGGGAGCAGAAATGATTTTGAAGTTGATTTGATTTTTTCCCCCCTAAATTCAAGGAGAAAAAATTTATTTGTATGTGTAATGCCTCTTCTTCTCCACTGAGCCCTGGCCCCTCCAGACACCCCTCTTTAATTACTGGCAAAAGTGCCACTTGAGAGAATTACAGTAATCGAATCTGGCTCCAACCAAAGCAGACAACTGTTTCCAAATCCATTGGAAACAACCAGCATTCCTTTCCTTCTATATTTCAAAGATGATAACATGTGTGCACTAACTATATTTAAACTATTCTTTTCCAGGTGAACAAAAGAAAGTACTATCACACACGTAACCATTTCCTCAGGAGATCAAGAGAAAAAGAAGCCACCACCGAAGACTCTAACGAAACTCTGAGCAAGCCAGGCTTTGGTTCATGTTGTCACTGCCAAAAATCAGATCAAGGCGCCCCCCCACCCCCTTTACCTCCACGTGCTCTGGCTTCTGTCCACTGAAAACCAGGCGAGGTTCATACTTCAGCACTGAAGGGGTGAGAGAGGAAACTTTTGCTCTTAGGTGGGGAAGAGGGAGAGGATGCTTTCTGGCTGAGGTCACAATCCCGTCGTCCATAAAGAGGAGCATCATCGCAAGCCAACGTGCTACTTCTCAGGAGCAGTTCCTAAGGGCAGCGCTGCACAGGTGAACAATAAAGAGGCAGAAACCAGCCGGGCGGCAGGTGGAACAGGTGCAGGCAGAGAGATGAGTGCCTCCCATAGCAAGGGGAAATTGGTCACTCAAATGTGCTTTCAAGAAAGCTGACACGCCGACTGGAAGGGCCAGGGCAGCTCTCAAAGTGAGGAATACTCCTGGATTGTGATTATTTATCTAAAGCCCCAGGTGGGCTGTGTGCTCTGTAATAGGTATCATGTGCCAAAACAGAGAGCGGAGGCCTTGCCCTGCAGAGCCTGCCATCTAAAGGGCACATTTGGGTACAGTTAGACTCCACGACTCGGCGAAGCAGAAAATAAACACAGCCCAGCTAGACACAGAGGGATAGACCTTTTGCTGAATGTGACAGAGCTCTCTTGGCGACGGGAGGGCTTTTAGGATAGTTGTGGGTTTTGTTTCAAGTTTAAGATAGAAAGAAAGAAAGAGAGAGAGAGAGAGAGGGAGGGAGGGAGGGAAGAAGGAAGGAAGGAAGGAAAGAAGGAAGGAAGAGCGAGCAAAGAGATCTGCTGTTAATAAGGACTTAAAGGGATCTTAACAGGCTAGAGCAAGCAGTTCATTAAATGTAACAAGACGACTTTCAATAAGCTCTACCATGTAAAGATTGGCCGCGGAGTATAAAATAAAGGCCATTTAGGGGTTGACTACAAGGTGATCCCTTCAACACCGTGTTCAGGTTGAACCCCCTAAAAACACGAAGTGGATCTGAGGATGAAACCAGGAAAAGACTGTGTCCAGACTGCAAAGAGCTGGTTGAGCTTTGAACAGCCTCTGAGCAGGGTCCAACTTGGATGTGACTTCCAGATCTGATCGTTGACCCATGGGACACTCCATGGGGGCCAAACCAGGCTCTGGAGTCAAAGTAACCGATTATAGACTCCAGTCCCCTGTGAGCACACTCTTCTCCTTTGTTACAGCTCTCTCTTGGTCTGCTCTCTACTTGGATCAGGAAAGCGGCAAAGCTCACTCCCCCTTAGACTTCCATTCCCTCCTTCTTCCCTGCAAACTGAGCTCACAGTGGGATACCATTTCACCAGGACTTACTGTCCTCCGTGGCAACCTTAGCCTGCTATTGGCAGTCTGCTCCACCAGGTCCAAGTTGTTCAACATCACTTAGTCAATGGCTCAGAGTCCCCTGGCTGACACTTGTCTAAGCAAGGAAGAGTGTGTGACACAATAAGACACACTGTCCTCTCAAATCCTGGATCATGCCACCACCCTCAACATCGTTCACTACACTTTGGTTAGCACGGTTAGAACACCTTGATTAGCAGAAAACAAGCCTCAGCTTCAGTTTCTCCTTGGATATATCACACATGGGTTCCATAGTTATTAAAAGCCATTTGTATTGATTGAGGAGTGCTCTCAACAACATTCTCTGGTTGGTCTTTGGAACTTGTCCGGGTGATCATGTGTGCCATGCCCAGCCTGCCCAGGGCCACAGCATCATTACCTATCCTTGTGGTCTATGTGCTACCTTCCTTCTCTCTCACTTTTTCACTTGGCCTCTCTGTGGATCTTCAGTCCCCTCAGAACCTGCCATCTGGAAAAATGAGGAGTGAAATACTGCCTTACATTAAAAGAAATGAGAAGGAAAGAGACTTTTCATCACCCTGAATTAGACCCAATTTTCCCACTCTGTCACCACTTGCACAAGAGCTGGCACACTCTCCAAAAGCTGTCCATGTTTCTTCGGGGAGAGAGGGAGCGAGAGAAGGCACCCAATGCAGTGGATAGAGCTGGCTAGATTGATGTCATTGCTCATTAAGAAAACGGGCAATCTGCTTCAAGTTCTCATTGGAGAAAATAAATCTGCACAGAGCCGGGCCAAATAATGTGTAGCAAATGATCAATGTTATCTGAGGTAGAGGATGATTGATCCTTTATTTCTTACACCCTCTCATGCATAATACATAGACACTAGGATGTCCTCAGCCTGCCTCAGGATCCAGCAGTGACGTGCCACATTACCATGCCAAGGACTCATTCGGAATTTCTAGTGACAGTCTCCGTATCCCTCAGCAAGTAGGAGCCAGGAATGCTTCAGAATTCAAGAGTCCCTGATAGCAGCATGATGGATTCTTGAATCCCCTCCAGGCCCTTTTACAAGCACGTGTATGATGCAGGGAAAGTCTCAGACAGAATTCAGACCTCTGTATCCTCTGATACAAAGCAGGATTGGCCATATTGCCTTCTGTCAGAAAGCCGGCTCTATGACTATAAAAATGAAAAAAAATAACTTTTACTCTAAGTTGGGTGAAACTTGAGAGAGCAAATCCCTTTTCTATTCAACAAGCCACACACGTGTTGGCTCATCTCGTTGACTGTGATCCCCACAATAAAGTATCCCTTAAGCCACTGCCACCCTTTGGTTCCTGCTTCTATTCCTCCTTCTTTCCTCGCCTTCTGAAACTTGTCCTTGACAAAGTTCTGCCCTTCAGATCTCAAATTATGGATTATTCAAATAAAGGAGTGTGTGCCTCCCCGATGTTACTGCTCATAGACCTGTCTAATTGTTTGCTGAAAATCAAGCCACGAGAGTGAGCTCAATCCACAGCCGGAATGGTTCCTACAGGCCATCGTTTAGGAATTCTACTGCTTTCTAGCAAATCAGTAGCTTTGGTTTTGTTATTTTTTTTAACTAATTTTAAGTTTTGTTCCATATTTTCTCTCACTCTCCCCATGACTTTTCAGAGAATTTGTCCGTGGTAGCTAAGCACCATCTAGGTCTGGTCTGGGAACTGACGACTCACATCTGCATGATGCACACGTCCAATTGTTTCCATCACGCACCTTCGACGTTCATCATTCTTCTCTGCTTTTGATGAAGAGAGACCAATAGAGACCAAGCTTTAGATGACTGCATGCAAGCTTTTAAGGCCCCGTCACTACTCCAAAGTAGGATGTAGAACACTGTCTTTGTGCACTCCAAAAAAACACAAACTCACTGCCATCAAGTTGATGCCAAATCTTAAGTGACCCTGTACAACAGGGTAGACCTGCCCCTGTGATTTTTCTGAGACTGTAACTGTTTACAGGAGTAGAAATTCCAAGCTTTCTCCCTCGGAGTGGCTGATGGTTTCAAACTGCTGTCCTTGCGGATCACAGCCTGACATGTAACCACCATGCCACCCGGGGTCCTTTGTGGGCTGTGTCACACCAATTGACATGGTTGACTCCCAAGATCATGGTCCTGGAACATGTAAGTCCAGCAATTCATTACCTCAAGGGGTTTGTTTATGGCTAAGAACGTTTTATTACATTTATCTTGTATGCTCTACTACATTCATAGCTATATTAGCAACATAGATGGATACATATGTAGAACTATCTTCTGTCAAATCTATATAGAAGAGGGGGCTTTAAAAAGTTCTTGGGAAAATTGTGTTGCCTTTTCATTCCAGTTTTCCATAAACATTCTGAAGCCCCCTCAAATATTCTTGGGCAGGGTCCCATTTTCTTGCGCATTATCAGGTCAGCTTGCATGTCTGTGTGTCCACCGATGATGGTCACTGCAAGATTGCGTCCATAATAGCAGTGACGTCTGTTGCCTTTAACTTTTGCATTCCTCCAACTGTCTTCCTTTGCCTTCATCAAAATCTTTTAAAGAATCAGCAGTATGGGAGATGGCTAGAGAGGACTGTGTTTGCTTCTCCTTGTAATGATTATGCTTTAGGAAGCAAAGGTATAATGGTATTTGCAATTTGAAAGAAAGCTGACTTCTCAAACTTTATATCTTAAACTGTGGCTTTTTTGTTGCTATTTATCTAAGACTTTTAACTAATGGTAGTAAGGGTGATGATTATGGTGTTGGTAGTGGTGGTGACAGTTAACATTGCAAACACTTATTTGCCAGGCTTTGAATTAACCACATTACATGGTATCTCATAGGTTGTACACTGAGGCTTAGGGAAGTTAATTAATTCACCTAAAGTAGATGACTAATAGTCTTTGGACTACAGAGGCAACAATAGTAACCTCTTCCTACAAACACTACGCTAGGGTGGAACTGAGGTCTAAATAAAGGAATCAAAGAGCACCAAAGTATAATTTTCCAATCATCAACTATGACAAGTGGCTTGTAAACTAGCAAAAATTGAAAAATAAATCTTTAGAAGCAAGGATAAGAAGACTTGGTCACATGCACCTTGGACATGTTATCGGGAGAGGCCAGTCCCTGGAGAAGGACATAATTCTTGGCAAAGTACAGGGTAAGCAACAAAAGAGGAAGGCATGGTAGCTGTGACAATGGGCTCAAACATAACACTTGTGGGGGTGGCAAGGGCCAGGGAGCGGCTCCTTCATTCTGGTGGACATAACGTCACTATCTGGTGGAAATGACTCAGCAGAACCCTCTTTGTGGCACCTAACAACAACATGAGCCAGGCGCCAGACTTGATTTTTACATAAATTCTAACAATAATCAAAGTGACAGTGAACCTATGCAGTAGGCAACATTACTCTTCTGCCACATACTAGGCTAATTTTTCTCCGCTTACATCCATCCTTCTACACCCAGATTTATGATGCTCAGGCTGGAACTCTGCAAACCACACTTCTGCTTTGCCTCTTTGTTAGTTAGCCTCTACCAATAAGTGGCTGAAAAGCAGGAGGAGGGAGAAGGGATTTGATCATTTCTGCTTAAGTTTCTGTACTCATTGGCATCATCTCAGCAACACTTCTTAACTCTAGTAGCTGCAATTCCTTCCAGGGTACAATCTTAGTTTTCATTCAAATAGCAGTCGTGACTCAAGTTTATAGCTCTTTTTAGCACTTTTTAGCTTCATTGCACTGCCCTTCAGAAATCCCAACCCACTCAGCCAGCTCACCCTCCTGTGAGATGTGAGTCCCAGCTCTGTAAGACGTCTCTCCTCCAACATCTATATTATAATGGCTCCAATTTCTCCTTGTTTCCCCAGCTGATGAGTTGTAGTTGTTCCTGCATTACTATCTCCATGATACCTGCTTTTGTTAGTTGCCCTGGAATCATTTTCAACTCATGAAATCTCCATGTTTGCAGAATTGAACATTGTTTCTCTACAGATAGACTTTTTGAGACTGTGACCCTATAGTAGAGGGGTTTTCAACACTATGACTCTTCAGAAGCAAATCATCAATTCTGTCATTGAGGCACCTCAAGGAGGGCTCAACCTGCCAACCCTCTGGCTAGGTGTTGCATACTTAACCATTTCAGCCATCCAGGGACTCTTCCAAGGTACCCAGGTGATTTTGTTTTACCTTTTCTTTCTCCAATACACAGTTAATAATGCTTCACATTAATTTATCTCTATTAATGATTCCTGTCTCCTGACTAGATCTCAGAGATACAATCCCCAATTCAAACAGGACAGTAAGTTGCTCACACCCAGGACTGAACAGTTAAGAGCATCTGTCTATTTTTTTTAATTATATGCTCTTACCAATATCCTTAGCAAAGCAATCACATCTAAAATAAAATAATACAAGAAGAAAAGTTACAACATCATGCAACCTAAAGTTAGTAATATTTGGAAACTGTATAAAATGGTGATATTGCCTGCCTTGAAATCTCTTATCAATGTTTTTATCAGTCATAATAAATTGCTGTTATGTAGGAAAAAATGGTTTTCATTGCACTGAAATACCTTGTCCAATAACTAGCTTGCTTGGGTGTTGACATAATACTAAAACCCTTTCTGTTCTTCAGAAACTGTCATGACCATCTTTTATGTGAGGACCAGAAACTACAACACCAAGATCACAACCCCAGAAACTCTGAGTAGAGAATAAGAGTTGGCTTGTAACTCAAGCTATCATCATTGTCATAATAAAGGACACATCAGAGACTTCAAAAAGATCATGGTGGACTATTCAGTTGTGAATATCTATATGAGCTCCCCACTCTAATGTTATATACTCCACAAATCAAGATAAAATAGTATCAGAGGGCATACGTGTGGACTGACAGGGATAGACAGACCTTTTAGGCTCACTAGCCCAATGGGGCAACTATACGTCACAGATACATCCACACTGTGAGACTTAAGATGGTTTATGAACTTAAAGGTTAAGAGCAACTACAAGTTCAACGTTTATACTAATCTGAAGCCAAGAAGTCAGAAACCACTCCTAGATGGGGAACATTAAAGTAACACCAGAAATTTTAAAACATAATGTGCAATCAGGGAAACTATGTTTCTTTGGGTAAATGAATTCTTAAAAATTTTTTCAGCATCTCATATTTAACCAATCTAGCTCACAGTATAAATATTAAAATGAAAGTAAGAAGTCTTATGCCACTTTCTGATATGCACACACTTTTTTCTCCTTTATCAGGAAGCTTTGTAGCTTCTCAAAAAACTGGTGTAAAGAACTTTCTTTCCCTGGCTTTACTGTGTCAATAATTGAATATATACAAATGTATATAATATATATATAACTACAAAATGTATATATAAAATATACATAAATATAATGGGAAGGCCTATCTTTTCTTTTTTATTTATAAATACACTCAGAGGCTATATTACATTGACTCCTTTTAAACGACATGACAAATGTATTTCTAGCAAATCCTAACACAGTCCTTTAGACAAAATGAGTAATCTGGCCCACTTAGTGGTCTAAACCACAGCAAAAAGTTATAGAGTGATGGACTGTACAGAAAAAAATCATTCCCCTCCACCCTCGTAATGCTTCATTCTAAATAAGTGCCCTTGGCAGCACCTACCACAATGTCACACATCCAGGGGATGTCTAATAAATACTGGTTGTCTCTGATAACACTGACAGAACACAAAGACATTATAATGAATAGTGGGTGATAAAAATATATATAGGTAATGACTTAGTGGTGGTTGTGTCTTTCTACCGCCATTTAGAACAATAAAGCCTGCTATTATAGTATAGACAGATAACAGTAGATGTGAAAACTATAACTCTCTTGTCTGGTGTCACCCAGGAAAATGAAAGTAGGTAGAGTGAGCAAAGTTCCTTTTAATAGCATAAAGGAAGCCGCTGCTCCTTTGGGGGCCTGTATTTAACCATCAGCACCCTGTGAATTTGGAGACAAGGGCAGAAAATCCATTAAAAGTGAAGATAGTTAAATCAGCAAAAAAGAGATTAGTATGTTTAATGGTGTCATTGCATTGTATCCACTCAAAATATGTGTCAGCTTACCTAGACTATGATTCTCACTATTATGTAGCTATCTCATTGGCCAAACTCAAACTCAAACCTACTGCCATCAAACTTACTGCTTTGATGCCAGCTCATAGCAACCCTACAGGACAAGGTAGAACTGCCCACGTGAGTCTCTGAGACTGTAACTCTCTACAGGAGTGAAAAGCCCTATCTTTCTCCTGTGGAGTGCCTGGTGGTTTCAAACTGCTGACTTTTTGGATTAAAGTCCAATAAATAACCACTATGCCACCCAGACTCCATTGCAATGAGTTTTTGTGTGATTGTTTTATCCTCTAGTTTGTGATCTGATGTAATTATCCTATGTGCTATAAATCTTAGCCTTTGTAATGTTAATAAGGCAGGATTAGAGGTAATTATGCTAATGAAGCTTGGTATAATCTACAAAATTTGGTTGAGACATAAAGAAATTAAACAAGATCAGAGTGACTTCAGTATCACCAAGGAAGAGGACCCAGGAGTAGAGCATGTCCTTTGGACCCAAGGTCTCTGCACTAGGAACCTCCAGGGGAAGACTGATGTCAAGACACATGAAGATCTCAAGGAACACTGGAAAAGGTGTTGAAAGGAGACAAGAACCTTCCCCCAGAGCCAACACGCAGAGAAAGTTTTCACCTAAAGCAAGCACTCCTAATTCTGACATCTAGCCTCCTAAACTGTGATTAAAACTGTGACAAAATAAGTTTGCACACCGCTTGTGGTATATCTGTTCAGTAGCACGAGATAACTAAGACAAAAGGTCCTAAGAACCAGCCAAGCCCACTAGTTAAAGGGTAGAATGTAGGTAATGGGCAGGTATAAAGAGGAGATGTATAAACAAAGAAGGAAACCTGCTATTCACCTCTAGGTCAACAGTTCAAAACTACCAGCTTTCCCATGGGAGAATGATGAGGCTTTCAAGACCCCTAAAGAGTTACAATCTCTGAAACACACAGGGACAGTTCTATCTACCCTGCCCTATAGGGTCTCCATGAATCAGAATTGACTCGATGGCAGTGGGTCTGGTTTTGGTATAAACAGAGAAGGGGTGTGTAGGAAAATGAAAGCCAATGAATGTGAATTTTTCCATGTTTATCAAATAGTGAACAAGGGGATAGACTCTATAGTGAGAAACCAATATTCCTCTCACTAGAACAATCACTCTATTTTAGGATCCAGCTTTCAAAGCCCAGACTAAGCAATAGTGGGTTGAGGAATATAAAGAAGTCTAAGAAGTTACCTTAATCACAAGCAGTTTCATATGTCACTTTGAACATTAAAGGCAGACCTGGCCATCTGGAGAAAGCCATATTCTCACCTAACTTAGGTGACTCTGACTCCATGGAAGCAGGCACCGGAGACATTACCATCGCACCTGTGTACTGTAATGTGCCTTCCTCCTCTAATTTGAGAATATTGGAAATCATCTTGATTGGTATAGGTTAAAACTGAGGCAGGGGGCCTGTGCTTATAAAAATGGTCAGTGGAACACAGGTTCCCTGCACACAGTCTAAGAGAGATTCCATTTTAATTTGATCCCGCTGCATCTTCTCAAGTTGAGAACACTCTAGCACATCTTTGATGAGTATGATTTGTTACTTCATATTGACAGGAACTCCAGACTTCTGGGAAGATGGTGACTGAGTAGCACATACCAGAGGGACTCTGCAGAAATTAGGGCAGGAGAGTTACTAAGAGGGCAATTCCACACTGCTGGGTCTCAGGGGGAGCATCATAAAGATAAGTAGGCACAGATCCACTAGGTTTTGAGGAGCTGGGAGCTTTGGGCTTACTAGAGTGTAGGCCAACTAGGGTTTGACCTTAACCCTGACACTGTCTCAGCTAGAGCTGGGATCATTTGGAGCCTGTGCAGGGGCTTTATCTCACCACAGTCACAGCTTACTGCTGCCTCACAACAGGATATAAACCCCTCCAGCCCCATGGTCAGGGATCAGGGCTCAGCAATATTGTTACTTTTGTTTCACCCTCTTCTCTCTGTCCCTCCACAGGCTCAGCTGACTTAGTTTTTCTTTTTTCTTTTTCTCTTCCCTTTTCTCTCAAATGCCACTGCCGATCCTTAGCCTAGGATATTTATGCCTATTCTCCACCCAGCTGGGAGAGTTCCATCCTGTGCAGGAAGCTGGGGAAAGGCTGTCCACCCTCAACCAAGGGATATCCCACACAAGATCTTCCAGGGGAAATCCTCCCCACTTTCCTCCAGGAGAAATTCTGCCCACCTACCTTCTGCAGTGCTTAACACGTGGCTAGGAAATCCTAACCACCTTCTTCAGGGGAAATGCTGCCTGCAGTGTTGGGGGAGCTCCCACCTGTCCTCCGTTGTCCCACATAACTGAGGGAACTTCCTCCTGCCTGCCGTAGTGCTTCCCATGCCCTCAGCAACGTCCATGCTCCTGCAGGACCTCTGCCCAACCTCTGCAGCAATCTCCCTGACCAGGACAATTCCACCCACCATTCATGGTGCTCTACACCAAAGCGTGCAACCCACCAACCTTCTGTGACATTCAAGTTGCAGCAGGAGCCTCATGTACCTGATGCAGCACCCAAAGGTGCAGTGTGTCACACCATCATGGCTTCTTGTGAGATCACCAAGTACAGCATCATCATCGTGGGTCCACAACCACCCAACCAGCGTCCCCTCAGAGGACCATCCAACTTTCCCTGCAAATAACAGAATACTGGTTGACTTGGAAAAGAGTGAAGCCACAGGAGGATAAAGGGGTAGACCAATTCCATAGTGAAATTAGGTGCAAGCAGTTCTAAGAAGCATTCCTATGAGTCTCCCAGAGAGACCAGTGCTCTTTGACTCCTTGGAAAATGGCACCTGGCTCCTCTAAAACAACACAATGCAACCAGCAATCAGCCCCAACGACATCAACAACAAAACAAAAAAACCAGGAAAAACAAAAGGCAATGGCAGAAGATGTCCTGAAACTAACAACATGCATAGAAGAAGCAGACATTGATTTCCCACAGAAAGAAATATTCAGAAAGCTGCTTGGAGTCATACAGGATATGTGGGAAACAATACAGAAAAAGGATGAAATGGTAGAAGAGATAAAGGTCATACACCAAAGGAAAATAAAAGAGCTTAGGGACAAGATAACAAAAACCAGTAGCAGACTCACTGACTTCGCCAACGGACTGGAGGAGGCAGAAAACCACACGAGTGACCTAGAGGACAGCCAAACAGACTTTAACAAACACGAACAAAAATCTAATAAGATCATGAGTGAAGCTGAAGAAAATGTAAGAGCTATGTCTGATGCTATGAATAGGAACAACATCAGAATAATTGGATGACCAGAGAAAGATACAACAAAGACGTCATCTGCAACAATTGTGAGAGAATTCTTGGATGAAAACTTCCCCAGCTGATGAACGAAAACCAGGCAACCATTCAGGAGGCCGAAAGAACACCAGATAGACTGAATCCCAAGAAGTCACCAAGGCACATAATAGTTAAACTGCCCAACTATGAGGAAAAAGAGAAGATCATGAGAGCAGCTAGGGGAAAACAAACAATAAAATATAAAGGTTCCCAAATAAGAATATGCTCAGACCTATCAGCAGACACTATGAAGAAGAAGAGAGAGTACAGTAACAAATTTCAAAAATTGAAGGAAAATAACAACCTCAAGAATACTATACCCAGCGAAATTATTGATCAAGATAGATGGAGAAGTAAGAGTCTTCCCAGACAAGCAAAAACTCAAAGAATCCGTTAGAAGAAACCCAGCCCAACAAAAGATCCTTGCCAACCCAGAATGGACGGAAGAACAGCAATCACCAAGAATAAATAAGAGATCTCCACCTAGAAAAAAACCTACCCAGTGGGAAACAGAGAAAACAGCACCCGAGATAGCATTGGCTTAAGGGTGGTAAGAAGTAGAGAATGAAACACACACACACACACACACACTGATAAGAAAAAGATGTAGGAAAACACCCAACACAAAAGTATGAGATGACATCACAGAGTCTGCAGATGAAGATAATAACCCTGAATATCAATGGACTGAACTCAAGCATTATATTATAGAGTGAGGCTAGCAGACTGGCTTAGAAAACACAACCCATCAATCTGCTGCCTACAGGAGACACACAAAAAAATAGGCTGAGGATCGAAGGCTGTAAAAAAGCATAACAAGCAAACAGCAATTCAAAAAAAAGCAGAGGTTACAATCTTAATCTTGGATAAAATTGACCTCAAAGTGAAAATCATAAAAAGAGGCAAGGAGGGACACTATATAATGCTCAAAGGGATGGTAGGCAAAGAAATACTAAGCACTTTAGACATATATTGCCCAAACAAGAGACCTGCTGAATACATCAAGCAAATGCTCCAAAAGATGAAAAAAGAAATCACAGCCTCGACAATTATAGTAGATTACTTCAATACACCACTCTCTGAGAAAGATAGATCACAGGGGAAGAAACTCAACCAGGAGGCTAGAGATCTAAACACTACAATTAGACATTTTGACCTGATAGATATTTACAGAGCTCTTCAACCATATACACAAAAAAATTCACATTCTTTTCAAGTCCACTTGGCACATATTTGAAGATAGACCATATGCTGGGGCATAAGACGAATCTGCATAGATTTAAACACATTGATATCATACAGACCTCTCTCTCTGACTACTGTGCCATAAGGCTGGAAATCAGCAAAAGGAAGACAAAGAAAACAACAGCAAACAATTGGAGGATGAGTAACTCTCTACTGCAAAAGGAGTGTGTACTGGCCCAGATCAGAGATGAAATGAGGAAATTTCTAGAAACCAACGAGAATCAGAACATGGCGTACCAAAACTTAATGGACATAGCTAAGGTAGTTATGCGAGGAAGTTTCATAGCAATACGTGCACACATGAAAAAGGAAGAGAAACTTATGATTGATATGCTGCCACGAAATTTACAACTAGAGCAGAGTCAACAGGACAATCCTACTAATAGCAAACGAAAAGAAATAATTAAAATTAGGCCTAGGATTCAGGAAAGGGAAAATCAAACTATGGGAAAAAATAATGCTGCTAAAAGTTGGTTCTTTGAAAGGATAAACAGAATCGACAGACTGCTGGCCAAACTAACCAAAGGAAGGAGGGAAAAGATTTCAATAGCAAGGATGAGGGATGAAATAGGGGACATTACAACAGACCCTAATGAAATCAAAGGATA
>NW_022103896.1:45560776-45574576 GCF_000313985.2 Echinops telfairi | reverse complement strand
CATGGTATTGGTATAATGACAGATACTCAGACCAATGGAAAAGAACTGAATGCCCAGAAATAAAATCATCAGCATACAGACAACTGATCTTTGATAAGAGCCCCAAAAATATCCAATAGGAAGCAGATGCCCTCTTCAACAAGTGGTGCTGGAAAAATTGGATATCTACCTGCAGAAAAAAGAAGCAAGACCCTTATTTCACTCCATGCACAAGAATAAACTGAAAGTGGATCATGGACCTTGAGGTAAAACCCCGAACTATTAGGGCCATCAATGAGGGAATTGGGACAAACCTGAGAACTTTGGCACAGAGAATACATAGGCTATCAGAAATAGAGAAGAACACAAATACAGATGAGTCACAAATTGATAAGTGGGATATACTGAAGATAATAACACCTGTGTACATTGAAAGAATTCACCAAGAGAGTAATAAGAAAGCCCACGGACTGGGAAAACATCTTTAGCAATGATATTTCAGACAAAGGCCTTATTACTAAAATCTACAGTACACAATGTATTCTAAGAACCACAATGAGTGCTTTACCTGCATAGACTATGTGATGTAGGTGTTACAGTCTTCATTTTACTCAGGAGTGAATCAGTGCATGAGGTATTCAAGAGAAAGAACATTTGTCTATGGTTACACATTGAGCTAGTGACAATGACAAGTTCAAGGCCAGGCTATTTTAACTCTTATACTTGAGGTCATGATAAATATGGAAAAACAATTTAGAGTAATGGCTAAGTAGGCACAAGGATATGACTTCCAGTTACTCAATACATTCTACTATTAATACTCTAGAAAGAGTATGGCACTGATACCATAGTAGATGAACTAATCCAAGCTCCAAACTCACTGCCATCGAGTCAATTCCTACTCATAGAGAACTGATAGGACAGAAGGACCTACCCCTGTGGGTTTCTGAGACTGTAAATGTTTACAGGTGTTGAAAGCCTCGTCTTTCTACCGCAGAGCAGCTGATGGCTTTGAACTACCAATCT
The DNA here is from genome assembly GCF_000313985.2 of Echinops telfairi. NCBI lineage: Eukaryota > Metazoa > Chordata > Mammalia > Afrosoricida > Tenrecidae > Echinops > Echinops telfairi. The sequence continues at coordinate 45,573,571 of NW_022103896.1, read as the reverse complement.
TATGATTAGCAGTCCAACACGTAACCCACTGCTTCACCAAGGCTCCCTAGATGGACTAATAGGAGACTAAATTTAAAAATAGACTCAGTACCCAAAAGAATTTATAATCAGATCAAGAAAGCATCTCAAATTGGTGGTGAAATGATGGAACATTCAATAGATGATGATGGACAACCTGGCTAACTAAAGAGAAAGGATGTTAAGTTTCTAACTAATTCTCTACAGCATGAAGGCTCCCAATTCGATTAAAAACATGTACAATAATGGAAAGTGATCTGGTGATACTTAAAACACTTGGGAATAGAAATACTAACAACTCAGCAATACCTCTGCTGGGCATATACCCTGAAGAAATATGAGGCAGAACACAAACAGGCGTGTGCTCTTCCATGTTCATTGCAGCACAGTGGACAACAGCAAGGAGCTGGAAACATCCCAAATGCCCATTAGTAGAAGAAGGGATCAAGAAACTCTGGTGCATAAATCTCAATTAAAATATACAAATAATAAAAATTCTATAGGAAAAGATAAATGAAACTGATGCAACTTGGGTGTGGGTTACATGATAGAATCCTGATGGCTAGATTTGATGTCATGCACTTTTAAAAATTAGCTTTAAAAAAATAGCTTTATTGGCATATACTTCACTGATCGTACAATTTCATCATTCAATCATCTTAAAAAGAGTTGTGCAATCAGTTTCAGAACATTTTCTTCTCATACTCATTGTTATCCCCACTCCCCCCACACCCATCCTTCCCAGCCACGCCCCTAGGTAATTGTCAATCCAGTTACTGTTTCTATAGATTTACCCAGCCTGGATCTCATATACAGAAAATCATACAAATCACAAAAAGGAAGTAAATAAACAGCAAACAAATAGTCAAAACACAGAAAGGCCTCAATCAAAAGGAAAGCAAAAAATATTAAAAACTACCTTTTGACCTATTTTAAAATGCTCTCAGGTTTTAATAATTTCTGCTTTCTTTTCAACTGAAGTTTCTCCTATTATTATTAAAGCTTCGTTTATAGTCAAAACACCATTAACAAAGTTGTTTTTGGTTTTTAAGACAATTAACAAATTAGGAGATGGGGTAGAATCTCTGTTTCCAAAAATATAATATATAAAGAATTTTATTTTGTATCATAAACTTTAAAGTCCATAAAGGAAAGACAATAGAAAAAGAAGTTTTAAAAATAGAATGAAGATACAGACCATAAAAGAAAGAATGATTATGTCCTATTTATATTATATATGTGTGCAAATATATAGCGTGCAAGCATATAAAAGGCAGCCAATCTTATCAGTAATAAAATAAAGGTTAACCAGAAAAACAAAGTGATAACATTCTCAATCTAATAAATTAATATCCTTTTTCCCCTTAGAAAACACAAGGCTTGTTGTTGGCAAGGGTTTGCAGAAACATGGGCATGCACATACACTATTGGTGGAAGCATAAATTGGTTTAACATCTTAAGATGAGTTTGGCTATAGATATTGATTTTTCCCCAGAAATTCTGCTTCTTAACATAATCTGTTAAATGTTAAAGAAGTTGTAAAAAAAAGTACTGCATCATAAAAAAATAAAGTAACATGTCCCAGTTGTCATTAAGTTGATTCTGTCTGGTGACTCCTGGGTGTCAGACTCCAAATGTACTCTGTAGGGCTTTCCCTGGCTGACATGTGCAGAAGTATATCTCTAAGGCCTCTCTTACAAGGCACCTTGAAGTCAATTAGAACTGCTTGCTTTGAGATTCGACGCCAAGCCCATTAAGCAACGGTGCCACCCCAGCACTGCATACTCATCGGAGTTTGCTACAGAAACACAATAGTGGAAACAGACTAAATCTCCATCAGCAGGGAGTCACTAAATAACTACTGACAAATCCATGCAATTGATGACTGTGTGACTATTAAAAATCATGACATAGTCCAAATGTATTGGCATGAAATAATGGCCCGGTTATATTGCTGAGTAAAAGCCACAGATAAATAAGCATTCTGAATGTGATGGTTCCCTTATTATAAAAACATTACAGTGTCAGTGAAGGGGATGGTTAATACATGCATAAGGAACAATACATACCAAGATGTTAACGATCATTTTCATTGGATAACGGGATTACCATTCAGAGATACTTTCTGTTCTTTTTTCCTTTTTAAATGAGGACATTTTTCTTTTATCCTCAGAGGGATGAACGTGTCAGTATTCTGGCTGAAAGTATTTTTCTGAAGCACAAACGTTCCCATCTCCTGAGGCTCTTTGTTTTGTTTTCCCACCAAAGCACAAGACATGTCCAATCCTTCTCACTGCAACCACCATGTCCCCCTGGGACAGAAGAACGGACGGCATCCTGTGAGTTTCTGAGACTGTAACTCTTTCCAAGAACAGAAAGCGTCATCTTTCTCCCACAGAAGGGCTGGTGGTTTCAAAGGGCTGTCCAACACATAACTCACTCCACCATGGGGTCTCCATTCAATTATCAGAAACAATAGTCCTCCGTCTGAGTGACCGAGAAGCCTTTGTCATGTTAGACAAAGAGCCTAGCCGGGCCTCTGAGAAGCTGATGTCTGTGAGCAGAAGTCTTAGATGCTGTCTGGAGAGATCATCCAAGTGATGTTTCTCTTGTTCTCTGCCCATAAAAACCCTATCATGAACAAAGTATGTCTTCAGGTATTTTTCATTTGCTTTTGACTTGCTAACTGACAAGAGATTACCAGTGAGTATTGAATTGCTGTCTACAATTTGGAAGACAAAAGAAAAGTTAAACCTCCTTGTGACCTTCTAATCTACCACCTGCCACCCCCTCTCTATTTACCCATCTACACATCAGCATATAGCCACGCCATTATTATTTTCTCCTCTTAGAGGACACAGGCAGGAAAGCTAGTTAGAGAGAGACAGAGAATTCTCCTTAAGATACATGTATCCCTTGCATCAGCCATTACTACAGCCTGGTGCTCATCTGGGCTGGGCAGGTTGACCTCATCTCTAAGTTCTTTTTTTTTTTTTAACTATTGTGAATTATATGAAGGCTTACAGAACAAATTAGTTTTCCATTCAACAATTCTTACCCATTTTCTTTCATCTCATTGATTGAAATCACCGCAATGTCATGTCACCTATTCCACTTCCTCCCTGAGTTTGACTTCCTAACCCTTGTGAATGTTGACCATGGGTAAACACTATCATGTTGATCTCAAAAGGTTGATTATTCTAATGACTAGAATGTACCTCCTTAGTATTGGGGTATTGCTCCCCATATAACCTTGTCTACTGTTTGCCTGAGAATTAAGCGACAGGGGTGAGTTCAGTCCCAAGCCTGAAGGGTGACTAAAGGCCATCAAAACACTCAAACTCACTGTCATAGAGTCAATTCCAGTTCATAGTGATCTTTTGGACAGAGTGGAATAGAACCTATGGGTTCTATTTTCTCCCTTGGAGCAGCTGGTTGCTTTGAACTGCTGACTTTGTACTTAGCAGCCCAGCAGGTAATCCACTACATCACCAGGACCATAGTTTGAGGGACTCCACTAGTCTCTATGCAACCAGTAAGTCTAGTCTTTTTATATATCTTGAGATTTGCTTCATAACCCCACCCCACCCCCCACCCCCCCCCCACACACTCTATCCAGAACCTTCTATATGATCCTTTTCAGATCCATTGGTAGGGGTAACCAGCCACCATCTAGTTCTTTTGGTTTTCGGGTCCATGGAGGCTGAGGTTTGTGTGGTCACTAATCCATTTACACAACTGTTTACATGTGCCTTTGATCTTCATTGATCCAACGGGACCAAAGCTGCACCTTAGGTGGTTGCTCACAAACGTTTAGGACCCTCATCACTACTCACCACAGTGGGTGAAGGGCATTACCGAACCAAGTGGACTATCTTATATCAATTGACCCTGAAGTTTCCTGAGACCGTGGTCCTGAGTTCCAGGCCCAGTGACTCGGTCCTTCTAAGTGTTGGTTGTATCTAAGTTGTCATTAAGTTTGCCCTCTACATTAAGTTGCATGCTCTACAACAGTCAGGAATACAGTCGCTGCAAATGTCAATACCCGTATCTAAATACCCTCTGTCAACTCTACAGCTATGCGGGGTGTGCCTTCCTTCTCTCCCTCTCCCTGCTTGAGTGTCCATCTGTGTGTCGGCTTATGGATCATCGTTACTGCAGGCCTGTGGAGATAACAGGATTTACCTCCGTTGCCATTAACTCCGAAACTCCTCCCAATGTCTTCCCCCGCCTCCATCATTTGGGGTTGACTTCTCTCTTATTGTCTATCACCTTCCCCTTTATCCAAGTCAACACATGTCTATCCTCTAGTCAGTAATTTATACTCCTTTCCCTGCTACTCCTGGTAACCTTCATCACAGTTTCTTTAAAATGTGCAACCCTTCTCTTGACTTCGTGATCGGATACAATACTTGTCTTTTTTGTGATTGACTGATGTTGCTCGGCCTAATGTCCTCCAGGGTCATTCATGTTATGAGGGGTTTCGCAAAGTCATAGTTTCTCTTTAATATCGCATGCTATTCGATTTTAGGTATGTTTATCCATTCTCCCATTGACGAGCATTTTGCTCTTGGCATAGGGCTGTGATGAACATGAGTGTGCTATAGCCATTCATGCTGCTGCTCTTAAGTCTCTGGATTGTATAACAAGTAGAAAGATCACTGGCTCATCGGGAGTTTCTGTGTGCAACTTTTTAAGGAAGTGCCACAGTACTTTTTACGGGACTTGTATTATTGTGCAGCCGCACCAACATGTCTTCGTTTCTTGTTTGTTTTTGAGATGAGAACAACCCCGTCACTACGTTCTTGATTAAGTAACGCTTCTACCTCATTCCCCACCAGGACAAGGTCAGAGGCCCATCTCACATCGCCTAATCACAGCTGTTTTCTCATTCCTTCTACACCAAGGAAACACCTCCAACTGTGAAGTAAGGATAACTGGAAACACCTTGCACTCCAGATTAAAAAGCTAACGATTATTCCCCAAAGTCTGCTGAATTATTATTATGCTCCTGTGGAAAAATATAACTTAGGAGGCCTTTTAAATTTTTTTTGCTTGTTTGTTCATTTTTAACTAAAACCCTCATGTATTGTCTGGCAATTTTTCCACCAATGCTCACAAAAAGAATTTTTTTTTTCACACAGAAACAACCTTCCTGTCCCCATCATTACATTCCTCAGGCGTACTTCCCTCAGCTCAATCCCAGACACGGAGCATTACAATTTGTCCTCACATCGGCAACTGTTCCATCAGAAAGAGAAGACAGAGACATAACTAAATGAATTGCACAGAGCAACGCAAGTGGATAGGAAGAGACAGCTTTTGTTTGCACATTTATATAGTTCAGGAATCTACTAAAGGTATATAAGAGATGAAATTTGAAAACTTGCTTAGCTCATGGTTTTTGTTGGGTTTGGGTTTTCATGTTAGAAAAATTTAGTTTAAAAAGATGTAAGGGATAACGAGGTGACTGGAGAAAGATTATGTGGTGAATTATTCATTCTAGCTGAGCCATTCCAGGTCACAAGACAGGAGACTTCTTAAAATCCTACGCAGAATAGAGATCGAGCATGACAGAAGTACCGTTAAATCAACGCATAGTGCATTCAGTTCCTCAGAGTACAGCACTGATAGGGTGTTGGAGACCCAGGAGAGAAACAGTTTTGATGAATTGTCAGGTATCGGAGAAAAGCAGGCCAGAATGGAAGACTGTTTTTTTTAAATCAATTTGTCCAGAAGGCCAGACAAAAGGAAAAATTGTAGAAGATTCCTTCTCCTCCCCTGACTCTATGCCATCATTAAAATGACTGAAATCAAAGACTAAACAATATTATTTTTAGAGCGGAGGGGAAAGGAGAAAATTTAGCCCAGGTTTGGTATTTTAGAACATTTTGTATGATTACAAAAATATGATACGTGCATAGAAGAAATTTTGGAAAATACAGGAAAGCACAAGAAATAAATCTCTTCTCTCCTTCTCCCAGACTCAGCAATAAAAACAATCATTAACACTAGTATAAATCATTTTGTTCTACTTTGTGTGGATGTAGAATATCAATATAAACACCATATATGTGAAATTGAGTTATTTTGTGGAAAAACATAAATTGAATTATAGGTGAATTGATGGCTCTAGATTATATACAAATCATATATCTCATATATGTGCTTAAATATAGATAAATTTTTCACAAAATTCAATCTATATTATATGTAGTTTTGTAGCCCACCTTTTAAAAATGAACATTCATTGTTATTTCCATTCTAATACTTTATATTTTCTATCTTTCATTATCAAAAATTATTTTTGAACACCAATATGTGTGTTATGTAAACATGACCCCCCAAATATGCATGTAAACAAATATGCATACTATGTAAACATTAATGCAAAAGGCCTTGAAATGGTATTAGCCAACTCCCTGATATTTGATATTTAGAACGTGAAGACATGAATTCTCAGTTACAATATTGCATGGGATTCCATAGAAGTCTCTGGCTGAAAAAGAAGACAAGTAACATAAACTCTCTACGCTTAAATGTCCCTCTATAGTGAGTCCATTGTCACTGAAGCCTTCTTATCCTGCATAATCCAGTCCTGAAGTTATCTATATAATCAAAAGTATCAATTAAAAGAGGATTCCTAAAGTGGTCAACACCGCTGAAGCATTTTACTGTTACTCTACACAAACCTTCATATCAGAAATATATCAGATTTTGTTTCTTAAAAGAAAAGACTATGCTAATTCTTCTGAAATAGTGCAGAAATCTTTCTAGATTTTCTTATGCTTTCCCTCACACTAAATATAAGAGAACCCTGCTTAAGGACTTTTCTTATCATGGCTTTGTAAACTATTCTTAGTTTTCATAAAGACATTTCCTTTCCCATCTTTTAGCATCATTTTACATGATATTTAATAAATTTGTGTAATTTTCAACTACAAATACTATTGGAAAACCAGTTTGGGAACACACTCAACCTACCTTTCTGAAGTTTTAGCTCAGCAGAGGGAAGCTGAAGGGCTTAGAGCACTAAAGAAGAACCTACTGGCCCAATGAATGCCAGGAAACATGCTTTAGAGAGAAGGAAAACTCTAGATAAAACCAACCGTGAACTAAGTGCATAAGGTTGCTGTAAGTATTAGAAGTTATGCATGCAAACTAGTACATTGTTTGACTCTTAATTAGCACTTGATAAATATAAATATAAATTTAGAGAATGAATAAAAAATAAAACATAATCTCTGTTGTTTCCTCACAATTATTGGAAAGTAATCACTGCCATTGAGTCAATTCTGACTGATAGCAACCCTGTAGGACAGGGTGGAACTATCCCTGTGGGTTTCCAAGACTTTACAAGAGTAGAAAGCCTCATCTTTCTCCTTTGAAACAGCTGGTGGTTTTGAACTGCTGACCTTGAGGTGATCAGCCCAATGCATAATCACTAAACCACCAGGGCTCCAAGGAAGGTCAAAAAGACCTTTAAAATGAACTCAAGGCAGAACGATAAGCTCAGAAAGTTATAGCAACTATTTTTGTTTTGTGTTGTGTTGTGTTTTGGATGTCAAAAGGGTAATTTTGATAGATTTTCTTGAAAGACAGTCACAGGGGCTTTTTACAGGGTTTTAAGAAAATGCAAAACTACATTGGTGAGGGAAAAGGTCAGAAAAGTTGTACCAAGGAATGTTTGGTTTGGTTTTGGTTTGGGGTTTGTTTGTTTGTTTGTTTGTTTGTTTGTTTGTTTGTTTGGAGGGTCCATCACAGCAATAAATCTGCTCATTCTTCAAGGGCAGCAAAGGTTGTCTTATAAGAGTTTTATTGAGAAAACTTACCCCCATGCATCCTACAGCCTGGTCTTGTCTCTTCAGTCTTCTCTTTGTTCTCAAAATTTAAAGCATATTTAAGAGAAACACAATCAAGGCCTTAAGAGTGGAAAATCTGCTGTTTAGATGAGGTGTAAATCAAAGAGCAAAGAAGTCTCTGGGGAAAGGCTAAAGAGACAGAAACACAGCCTTCACTAGTGGATGGACCTACATGGATGATAGCTCAAGAAATTGTAGCTACACACTATGTTTTTTTTAGGTTTCTATAATTTGGTAGCAACACATTGTGTTACCACTGAGGAAAATAGAGTGAAGGTAAATAGGACATCCCTAAAAAAAATTTTTTTTGGTAACTTCCTGAGAATCTATAACTACTTCAAAAAGGATTTTTTAAAGGTAGGTCCAAATATTGATATGGAAAGTCCTTGTATTCATATTATCAAAGTCAGTTACCACATAGTGCTACAGTATGATCATCTTATGAGAAAGAAGATTGATGATATGAAGAATTAAAAGCTAAAGAAAAAATACATATTTCCATATCAGTATCTTTCTGTACCATTGGACTTTTTCCTTGATATTTTTCTGGGCTATTTCAATTATTTTGTGATGGAATAATAAATGGTGATGGTAAATTTGGTCATTGATATGGAGTATGGTTGTACCTCACAATTAATGTAATTAATGTAACACAATTAATGTAATCCACATAACTGAATTATACCTGCAAAAAATGTTGAATTGGAAAATGTTGGGTCACATAACTGAATTATACCTCTAAAAAATGCTGACTTGGAAAATGCTGGGCTGTGTGTATTTCTACCACAACATCAACAACAACACAAAAAGAATAAGATAAGACTTATTTTTAAGCCTGTGGGCCTTCTCTCCACAAAATGTACATACAATTCTGCCTACAATGTTCACAATCCCATGGACACCGAGGCCCATCTCCCGAGCTCCTGAAGGATGCACACTTCCCTGACTGGAGCCCTTGCTTTGAAAGCTGGGTGCCGAGGCAAGTGGAAAGAAGGAGGGCCAGGGGACCTATCAGCCATATTCAGTGATCACCCCGGGCTCGATTCGCTCTGATGCTCTAGGCACCCGCAAGTGGGAACCAAAGATTCATTTCTTTGTTTCTTTGGAAGTGAGGAGATATAGATCTCCGTGTCGCAACACCACGGGTGATCACCACCAACTGCAGGAATAAAGTACCATGTAAATAACTTATTACTAAGAGTACTTAGAACAACAGGAGAAAATAGAATGGTTCTTTGAGCATTTGTTTCCTAGCCATAATCCAGGCAACATGCTAACTACTGGAGATAGAGTAAAGAGAAAGCAGGCTTGTTGGCCACCTAGAAATTACTGGGTGACTGCATCTATGGGTATGCTCTTGGCATGTTTAATGCAGGACATCGCACGCTATGAAAATCTTTAGTATAAAATGGTATTTACAAAAGATATATAAGATACATAATGAAGGAACCAGAGTGAAGATAGCTAATCATTTAAGGGTTTTGCCCAACAGTTTTACTGGCATCTAAGTCACCCAGCAAACAATTCAATAGTTCAATCACATCAAGAAAAGTTGTACAATCATCACTACAGTTTTAGAACATTTTCTTTCATTTCCGTTTTTAAAGGAATGTAACAAGCAAATATATAGGGAATACCTGAGAGGGTTACAGATATAGCTATTCATATGTATACTTTTGTACATTATATTTTATATGCATAATAGATCTTTTTCTTGGCTATCAAATAGTTAGGCTCATCCAGAATACTTTTAATCCAACCACAAGTTTGTCAAATTTAAGCATTACAGAAAAAGCTAAATGATTCAATGATCCACACAGAAGATACCTTGTTTGTTTGTTTGTTTGTTTGTTTATTTGTTTTAAAAGAAGAATTGGTAAAAATAAGTAAATGAATAAAACTGAAAGAAGACGTGGCCAAGAACAGCAATTGTACATTAGTAGACATAGGAGCACGGCAGTACAACAGAGAGCCCATGTGACTCAGAATACAAATTCTCGGGCCAGACCACACGGATTGGCATCCCAATCTTCCCCTTTCTGGTTCTGTATCATCTTGAGTAAATAACCTCACTCTCTGTTTCTTCCCTGGTCCCCAGGCATAGTGACCGTAGGTGTAACCGAATGAAACACCCGCCGGTCGTGTACCACCTTTACCATCCTTGCTCTGTTTGAGACCATTGTTGCTGCCTCTCTGCCAGTCCATCTCTTTGAGGATCTCCCTCTTTTTCATGATCCTCTGCCAAGCCGGATGTTCTTCTCCAGGGGCTGATCCCTCCAGATCACATGTCCAAAGCACAAGAGAAAAAGTCTTGGCTTTCTTGCAGCTAAGGAGGACTCTGACTCTCATTCTTCCAAACCGATTTGGTCATTTCTTCAGCCCAGGGTATGGCCAGTATGCTTCACAAAAACAGCATCATTCAAAGACACCGATTCCTCTTCACTCTTCCACATTCCCTGCCCAGCTTTTACCTACACGTGAGGTGATTTAAAGCAGCACAACTTGGGTCAGGCACACCTTAGTTCTCGAAATGACATCACTTAGAAGAGGTCTTTACGTCAGACAGTGTAACTTATGACAAAACTATAATAATTTATGAATTATGAAGGGTTCATGAGGGAGGGGGGAAATGAGCAACTGATATTAAGGGCTGAGGTGGAGGGCAAATGTTTTGAGAATGATGAGGGCAGCGAATGTACATATGTGCTTGACACAATGGATGGATGGATGGATTGTGATGAAAATTGTATGAGCCCCCAATAAAATGATTTTTAAAAAAAAAGAAGAGGTCTTTAGCAACGAATGTGTCTGATGTGATGCATCATTTATTTTTTGATGGCTGCTTCCATGGGTGTGGACTGTGGATTCAAGTAAAATGAAAGTCTTGACAACTTCAATCTTTTCTCTGTTTATCACACTGGTGTTATTGGAACATGTTTATTATTGGCACCATTGGGAGGATTTTTGTCTCTTTCATCTTGAGGTTTTTGTTTGTTTCTCATTTTATGTTGAGGTATAATCTGGTAGTGTGTGATCTTCACTTGTAAAGGTTGCAAGTTATCTTTGCTTTCAACAACAAGCTTGTGCCACCTGCTTATGGCAGGTTGTTAGTGAGTTCTGCTCCAATCCTGATGCTGTGTTCTTCTTCTCGTAGTCCAGTTTCTTGGGTTAATTACTCAGGAAACAACTGAATAAATATTGTGGAAGCCTACAAACTTGATGCATACCTTTCCTGATTTTAAATCATTCAGCGGCCCCTTTCTCTGTTCTATGGAATGCCTCTTGGCCATTGTAAAGTTTCCTCATGAGCATAATTAAGGGCTATGGAATTTCTATTCTATACAAGGTTACCCACAATTCGTTATGAACCACACGGACAGGTGCCTTTGTATAGTCAATAATACAGGTAAGCCTCTTTCTGGTAGTCTCTCCTCTCAGCCAAAATCCATCTGACATCAGCACTGATATCCCTTGTTCTTCAACCTCAAAATGGAGATAATGAGGAGTAAATCAGTGAGTGTACTACAAATGTGTTTGTCAAATAATCAAACTTTTCAGCAGAACTTATCGGACCCAAACCCAATGCCATGGGATTGCCTAAGGGGGAAACATGCTGGACGAAGGGTCATGTGAATGGGTGAGAACTCGCCAGGTGGTGAGCTGGAGGAGCACCGTCCATAAGAGATGCAGGCAATGTCTGAAACAGAAGGGGTGAGAGTGTGTTTGGGAATGAGTGGATAGCCAATCCCACTGGATGGCAGTCCTGGAGACACAGCTCAAGAAGATGGAGCTGACCGGAAGGCACAGATGAGAAACTCAGGAAGGAAGCGAAAGAAAAGGGGGAAAGGCCTCTATATGCCAACTAAGAGTTTGAGCTTTACTTGATGAAAAAACGCTAAACCCCTGAAGGATTGTGAACAACAGAAAAAGCTGCGCAGTGCCTTGCTTTGGGGAAATCAAGATGTCCCATGGTTTAGATGAGGAGATGAAGAAAGCAGTTAAGAAACTATTGTAAAATAAAAGTCCAGGAGAGGCCTGATAAAGGCCAAAGCCCAGGGATAAGGGTGAAAATGGACAAGAGGCAGAAATTAACTATCATTCAGAAAAAAGTCAGAGAGATTGGACAAATGACAAACCCAGTTTAAAAATAAAATAGGAAAATATGAGGAAAAAAGGTGTGAGAAACTGCTATGTATCAGACACACAGGGGCTTCACATTCAACACAACAAACAATCATTCGAAAATAACTGTAGACACAGAGAAAACAATCCCTCTTTTTTCCCCATAAGAAACGGAGGCTCAGCAAACTTATATAATCTGCCTAGGTCATGTGATCCGTTAGAAACCGAGCCAGGATTTGAATGCAAAGCTTCCTGACTCTGGGGTCGATGTGCCTCCTGGACTGTGCCGTGCTATAGTACGTGTGGGCAGAAGATGCCAACTCCATTTTTGGACACTGTGCCGGACCTCCAGGTGGATTTGTTGAATGGACAGCTGGAAAGGCATGATGAAGTCCAAGGGGAAAACCAGGGCTAGAGAATGGAATTCAGAAGCTTCCTGGAGGTTTTGTATGGATTAGCAAAGTCACTGAAGTGAATAATCAATAACAGATCATTTATAATTATTAACTTGCATGTTCATGGGCTGGTATGTAATCGTGTTTGTCTGAAGAGCCAGCACAGCAGTTTTCGAGGGATTCACAAACAGAAGAAAGCTGCTGCTCTCACCAGTAAGCAATATTTTCGTGGCAAAGCACCCTGCACATGGTTTGTGAGTACAAAGCAGCAAGCATGTGAATAGCTTTTTACAACATCACGTCCCCTCCTTCCACTTGGGAAGGAGGTACAATGCTACCATAAGCAGATCCGGACAGAGCACAGATGCTGGCGCTGATGTGAGCATAAATGCTGGCCC
>NW_022103896.1:45557511-45560470 GCF_000313985.2 Echinops telfairi | reverse complement strand
ATTTTAATGGCAACCCAGAAAGGCAAAAACCGTCCTCATGCCTTCATTGCCATGTTGTAAACATCCCACCACAGATTCGACATTAATTTTCCCATTTCTTATCAACAATGATTTTCCAGTGCCAACAAATACATTCTGCTGTACAATTTGGGGCTTTGTAAAAGGTGACCTATACTTTCTTTTCAAATGCAGTTTCTTTAATGAAAATATTGTAATGTCAGTCCATGCAAAGCAAATGCATATTAATATGCGTTTACATCTGTCTCATATTAATATTCATGCCTGAATCCACATCCCTACACAAAGCCAATTTTCTGACCATCTGTGTGATGGCTGGTGGATGCAATGAATAAATTTTATTTGTGAGGGGAGTGATAAATCATGTATCTTCAGTTTTTCACCCACAATCTTTCCTCTTAGGTGCAAAAATGTTTTCATCGTGGTTTGGAATATTTAAGTAAATGCAGCGGATTAACCCTTTAGCATTCCTACAGATACAGATTTTATAAAGGCCATGAAAATGTAATGTAACGTCAACAACTCTCAGCCCCCCAAAAAGGGGGAGGCGGGGAGGAGAAAGGGTGGATTTGCCTGCTGGAGTTTAACATCTCTCTCCAGTCTTTACGTGTGTTTCAGTCTTTTGCGATACATTGCTCTCTCGCTGTTTTGCAAAGTTACACAGACAAAATAAGGCCTATCTAAACAGAGTGTTTCCCTGAAGAAACTCCAGAAAACGAACAGGGAAAGTTTTTGCATCTGTAGATAATAGTCTGAGTACTCTACGACTTGAGTGAAGTAGCAAGATTCCAGCAGGTAAGCACTGGCTTGTCAGTTTGGTGACCTGTTGGGAAAGATTGCATTCAAATCTGAGAAACAATTACCTTTCCGGCTCTGAGAGAAACGCAGTTAATTAACCTGACAAACGGAGTCTGGAAGCACGAGTTAAATTGAAAAGCAATCATATTGTGTGTGTGGCAGGGAGGGCCTAAGAAGGAACGCATGCTGAAAAAAGAAGTATAATCCAAAGGTCGAAATCATGAAAACAGTGTCTAGTGGTCCTAAGACAGTTTCCATAGAAAGAGTTCTCTTTCTATGAATTCTGAATGACTGTGCTACTAGATTGGACACAAACCCAAAGTTTCAATTTGATATCATAGACCTTTCTAAGGTCACTGAGAATGTTCACTGTCACAAATAGCATAAACCATCCCTTCCAGGTCAAAGCAGAAATAAATTGGAACTTGGTGTTCTCACTCACAGGCTAATGACACTGAGCAGAGGGACAAGGTCAAGTCATAACTCTCAGAGCTATCAATCTACTATAGAGACAGCCCCAGTTAGCAAATGACTATTCAAACCATCACTGTAGCAGGGTCAGAAAAATCTTGTCACAAACAAGCAACAGTTACTTAGTGAACAGAGCCCCTGGGTGGTTTAGAGTTAAGGCGTTCATCTGCCAACTGGAAGGTGATGGGTAGAGAGGCCTCTCAGATGTGACTTGGAAGAAAGGCCAGGTGGTCTGCTTCCTGGAGGTGAAAGGGGGCGGGGGGAAGAATCAGTATTTTTCAAACTCCATGAAGTACATTTCTACTCTGACAGACATGGAGTCGCCATGAGTCTGAATCCACTCAAGAACAGCCATTGCTTTGTTTTGCGTTTTGTTATATTTATTGAACAACTGATATTTTCAAGATGCTACGCTGGCTGAGGAGATGGAGTTGCCAGGTTGCCGTCAGAAAGCTTACCGCCTAGTTAGTATGAAGATAGATCGGGACATCGGGCCTCCACTCAAGTACTCCCTCAATGCAAGAACATTTTGTTCTATTAAACTGGCATTCTATGATGCTTACCGTCTTGGTATCGCCACTCGCACCACTGGTCCTGAAGGGATCATCCGCCTTGGATTCCCTGTGTTTATGGTTCCTATCTGTACCAGTGTACATCCTCTGGTTTAGCCAGACTTGCAAGGTAGAATTGGGATCATGATAGTTGGGGGTGGAGGGGTTGGAAGCATTTAGGAACTAGAGGAAATTTGTATTTTTCATCGTTGCTACATCGCACCCTGACTGGCTCATCTCCTCCCCAACAGCCAAAGCCCAGGGATAAGGGTGAAAATGGACAAGAGGCAGAAATTAACTATCATTCAGAAAAAAGTCAGAGAGATTGGACAAATGACAAACCCAGTTTAAAAATAAAATAGGAAAATATGAGGAAAAAAGGTGTGAGAAACTGCTATGTATCAGACACACAGGGGCTTCACATTCAACACAACAAACAATCATTCGAAAATAACTGTAGACACAGAGAAAACAATCCCTCTTTTTTCCCCATAAGAAACGGAGGCTCAGCAAACTTATATAATCTGCCTAGGTCATGTGATCCGTTAGAAACCGAGCCAGGATTTGAATGCAAAGCTTCCTGACTCTGGGGTCGATGTGCCTCCTGGACTGTGCCGTGCTATAGTACGTGTGGGCAGAAGATGCCAACTCCATTTTTGGACACTGTGCCGGACCTCCAGGTGGATTTGTTGAATGGACAGCTGGAAAGGCATGATGAAGTCCAAGGGGAAAACCAGGGCTAGAGAATGGAATTCAGAAGCTTCCTGGAGGTTTTGTATGGATTAGCAAAGTCACTGAAGTGAATAATCAATAACAGATCATTTATAATTATTAACTTGCATGTTCATGGGCTGGTATGTAATCGTGTTTGTCTGAAGAGCCAGCACAGCAGTTTTCGAGGGATTCACAAACAGAAGAAAGCTGCTGCTCTCACCAGTAAGCAATATTTTCGTGGCAAAGCACCCTGCACATGGTTTGTGAGTACAAAGCAGCAAGCATGTGAATAGCTTTTTACAACATCACGTCCCCTCCTTCCACTTGGGAAGGAGGTACAATGCTACCATAAGCAGATCCGGACAGAGCACAGATGCTGGCGCTGATGTGAGCATAAATGCTGGCCC
>NW_022103896.1:45548977-45557157 GCF_000313985.2 Echinops telfairi | reverse complement strand
CTTAATTTCCACAGAAGATAATGTCAGTTTGGTGCCAGTATATCTTTAACACCTATGTAGGATTGCTAAGTATCTTTTTAAGTGAGAGAGTCAATCACAGGTTCAAAATATAAAGCTACTGAGCTACGGACTGGAATTTAACAGCATTCGTTTCACTGTGGTTTTGTTTTTTTTATATCACTTTCTTTTAAAGCCAATACTGGCCCTCCCTATAGGTTAGTGATATAAGATTTCCTTTTAGGATAAATTTATGTTAAGACATTAAAAATTATTTGTAAAAGAACCTGTAAATGTGATGAGCAAATGACTAAAGTTTGGAAAGAACTAACGTGGCGTCGTAACTGGCAAGATTGAAAAGATGGGTTGGATTCTATCCAGAAATGGCTCAATGTAGGCACTGACTGCATTAAATCACAGCCTTTGGTTTTGATCCAATTTGATAATTCTAACATATCTATTTTTCAGATTCATGTAGCACTGACGGGGCTTTGTTGAGGTCATGTTTATTTTAAAAATCTCTTTCTGACCTGGAATGTTTTTTTAAAAATATTCTTAAACTAATTTTTATGTAAACGCCAAATGGAACATTATCTAAATCAGCTGGAAAAATGGAGAAAAGCATACAACCCTCAAAGATTTAATGTAGGAGATAGAAACACAAAATCCTTCACAGGAAGCAAAAAGGATACTGCTTTCATTCGATCACAGCGAATTTCACACCATATACTTAAGTATGATTTAGCATAATATTGATACTTGTTTATATTTGCCACCTACCTGCTTTACAGCAATGTTGTAAGGATTAGTGATACAATGTTTCTTAAGCCTTCAAGCTCTCAAAAGAAAATACACACTATAAAATCAAGGTAATAGTAATAATAGTCATCATCATAATAGCAATACTGCTCATGCATTTTCAAACATTGGCTCTGTGTTGCTGGAAAGGGAAATCAGGCTGTGAGCATAAAGAACAGGCTTATCATCTGAGTAGAACGCACTTAGACTCGGGTGATTGTGATGTTTTATGATTATCGGGGTCTACAATAGGGGCTTTCTCTCGTGGATCTAGTGACTTTGCAGTCAGCAACTAACACTTACTCACTACGCCACCGGGTTCCCCTAAAGAGATGGAGTCTCCGAAACTCACAGGGGCACTTCTCTGTCCTTTACTGTCGCTATTAATCAAATGTTTGGACACAAGTTTCTATTCAAGAATGTTGACTTTAGCACTCTTTCATAATATCAAAAAGCGAGAAAATCACGTTTCTTATCAAATGATTAATCAAATGATTAATCATCATCACAGCATGGCACAAAAAAAAGAAAAGAAAAAAAACGATGTTCAGTATCATTTAGATGTGAATGTGTTGTCAGGTGCCTTCGGGCCAGTTCTGAACCATAATGGCCTGACATACAGCACAACCAAACACCGATCCTGGGCCATCCTCACAACTGGTCTTATGAGGAAGTCCATCGGCGCGTCCACGTGTCCATCCATGTCCTTGAGGACCTTGCTCTCCTTCACTGCCCCTCCAGTTTACCAAGCATGACAGCCTTCTCCAGGGACGGTCTCTCCTGACAGCATGGCCAAAGAATGTGAGAAAATCTCCCATCCCTGCCTCTAAGGAGCATGCTGGCTGTACTTCTTCCAAGACTTAACTATGAGAGAAATATACAAACTAGGATGCATAATTCAAAAATGAATCAGCATCGTGTCTTGTTTTTCTGTTGAGTAATTTTTAGCATAAGGATGAAAATATAATTTTAGCTCCCCCATCGTAGAAGAATTTTGAGACTGTCTTGCCAACAATCGTGAAGCACTCAGCAGTTATCCAATAGGCTGGTGGTTTCACGTGGGCCTGCGATCGCAAGGTCTGAAGTGTGAACCCACCAACCAGCCTCCCCTTGGGAAAAAGATGGGGATTTCTACTCCTGTAAACAGTCACCGTCTCGGAAACCCAGGGCGCACGTCTACCCTGTCCTGTAGGTGTCCTGAGTTGGCATCCACTTGATTGTCTTGAGAACCTTTCAGTGGGAGAAAGACTGACAGGTTCAATTTTAAATCAGATCTAACATAATATTGAAAAAGAAGAGGAAAAACTTTTTTAATATGGTATTTTTCCTTAGATATAAGTATTATAGGATAGCACATATTTAAATATATTAAACACTGGGGAAATATTCATGACTGTATTTTAACATTTCCAACTTGTGTTTTTACCAGTTTGTCCATGCACTCTTCCACCGATGTTTCTATTTTTTGGTTTGTGAATAATTCCGTGAAGGAGATGAGTATGCATATATTTATTCATGAGGGAGCGCATATTTCTCTAGGATATGCAGCAAATTGGAACGTATCAATTAGTGGAGACTCTCCTGTACTGGCTGAACTATTTCAAATGGTGTTCCGGCAATTTCTGGAGCTTTATTTTTGGTGATGCCTTCAGTGCAGCTTGAACTTCTTCCATCAATACTATGGGTTCTTGATCACATGCTACCTCTTGAATGATTGAATAACCACAAACTTTTTTTGATACAGTAACTGTGTATTCCTTCCATCTCCTTTTGATGCTCCTTGTATTGTGCAATATTTTGCCCATAGAATCCTTCAATATTTCAACTTAAGACTTGAATATTTTTCTTCAGTTCTTTCAGCATGAGATATCCTGAGCCTCTCCTTCCTTTTGGGCTTTCTAACTCCCGGTCTTTATGCATTTCACTATCCGTAATATTTTAAAATGTCTCATGATCTATCCCTTACTTTTTTCCGTTTAGATCTTCTATTTCATTTCTTCCGTTTGCGCAGCTATTCTCCCATCGAGAGCACGTTTCAGAGTCTCTTCTGGTGTCTATTTTGGTCTCTTCTTTCCTTCTGTCTTTTTAATGTTAGATTCTGCTGGAACCTGATTTATGTATTTTGAAGCTCTTTCATTGGGTCCAGGAAACCTCATTAGTTCTCTTGTTCATATTCTCATTTATTCAATTATTATGTAACATCCTTCTTTGTTGCTTATGCTGATGTTTGTCTTGATATCTGTTTTACCAAAATATTATGATTGCTACTATGCTGTTTTATGATTTCCACTTGTTGGATATATTTTTCCATCCTTTGGTTTTTAGTCTATTTTTGTATTTGTTTCTATGGTGTGTCTCCTTTAGACATAATATTGATGAATCCTGATTTCTTAATCCTATCTAATATTCTCTGTCTCTTGACTAGGGCATTCAATCAATTTATATTCAGTATGAATGCCCACAGGTGTGGATTTATTGCTGTCATTGTGCTGTGGTGTGGTAAGGTGTGGTGTGTATGGTGTGGTATGGTATCATGTGGCAGTGTGGTGTGTGTGTGTGTGTGTGTGTGTGTGTGTGTTATGCTGGTTTCTTTGTTCCACATAATTGTCTATGCTGGGCTCATTTTGTTTGTGGGTTTTCTTATCACTTCCTTTATTGCTGATGCTTTAGGGTTTGCCACATGTGTGCTTACTTCTTTTTTATCTTGATAAGAAGACTTGCTCATTTCTTCTAAGTTACCTTGTAACATAGTGATCTCTTCCCAATTTAAGGCAGGTTGTCCTTTCTTGAAATAGTTTTGACTTCCTCTCCATTTGGAGGTTCTACAACTTCACTATTCATAGGTAATTATTTTACTTTAAAAATAAAAACAAAAGTTAAACTGACACCTATTTTATACTCCTTCCTCTTTATCCAGTTATTGATTTTCTAAGTCATTTCCTAACATAATCCCATAATCAAAAATAAATCACTTTAGATCAGAGAAATAAAAGTAATTCATGAATTTGTATACTTTAGCATTTGATTCACTCAATATTCATTCTTTTCACAAAATGTACTATGGTAGATACACTCTTCTAAGCACTGGAGATTCAGCAATAAGTCAGATGACAGTCCCTACTTTAATATAGCCTTTATTCCGGTAAAATCAACAAAAACCAACAAGTAAACAAGGGAGATTGACTAAGTGCTAGGAAGAGAATAAGCATGCTTTTCACCAGCCTCCAATACGCCCCCTTCTACTCATTGCAGTAGGTAAGTCTGCTGCACAAGGTCTTTTTAGAGTCTTGAAAAGCATGGGTGTTGCCTTGAGGACTAAGGTGCACCTGACCCAGGCCATGGTATTTTCTACTGCCTCGTACACATGTGAGGCTTGGACGTTGAATAAGAAGACTAAAGAAGAATCGATGCATTTGAATTGTGGTGCTGAAGAAGAATATTGGAAGTACCATGGGCTACCAAAAGAACAAACAAATTGATGTTGGGAAAACAGAGCCAAATTTCTCCTTAAAGGCCAGAATGGCAAGACTTCATTTTACATATTTGGAGCGTGTTGTCGGGAGAGAGCAATCACTGAAGAAGGACATGAAGTTTGGTGAAGTGGAGGGGCAGGGAAGGAGAGGAAGGCCCTCAAGGAGGTTGACAGCACAGCTGTGGCAATGGGCACAGGCATAGGAACAGTGGTGAGATGGGCACAGGACCAGGCAGTGCTTCGTTCTGCTATGCCTAAGGTCCCTATGACTTAGAACCAACTCTAAAGCACCTAACAACGTAACAACAAAAATATGGTCCCAATGTTCATCCCGATACCCATGCTCCCGCATGGTCCTCTCCCACATTATACAAGGTTGGACTCGCTGACCAACAGAATACAGCAGACGTGCCTATAAGAGACAGTGCTATGGCCACTGCCTTATGCTCTCTCTCTGGAGGAAAAGCCAATCGTCATGTCCTACAGACCCTTGGATAGCCCCTGGAGAGCTCCCAGGGGAAAATAGGCAGGAAGGACCTGAGACTCTCTGCCAAGAGCCCTGTGACTGATTTTCAAAGTGGAACCTTCATTTTCCTTCGAATGACTGTGACCCTTGGCAACAAGCGCTTGACTGCAACCTCATGAGACTTTGAGTCGGAACCACCTGCATCCCCAGTCCTGGTCCACAGAATATGTGGGACAATAAAACATTTGCTGGTTTTAAGTTATCTAGTTTGGGGACAGTTTAGTACACAGCAAAAGATAACTAATACCAATTTCATGGCCAGCACCTCGATTCCAATTCATAGCAACCCTATAGGACAGGGTAGAACTGCCCCTTTGGCACTCTGAGGCTTTTTCAAATCTTTGCAGAATCAGACAGCCTCCTATTTCTCCCACAGAGTGCCTGGTGGTCTCAAACCACTGACCTTGCAGCAAGCCCAATACACCACCATGATGATGAAATAACCTCCCAGACTATCTTGACTGTTATGGATTGTACTTGACAAAGTGTAAAAGAAATATTAATAAAACAGGTAAATCTCTTAAATCATTTCTCAAGTAAAAACAAAAACTAGATATCTATAATATTTCCTCCACATGGGAATTATATTTGCTAGAAAACCTGAAGGACAAGAATAAGCTATGCAAAGAGAAGACAATCTAAGAGAACAACCAGCAGAGCTGGGACAGGAAGCAGACTGCTTGAGGATTGAGCGTTCTTTTCTCCTTAGTCTGAGTCTGTGTGTTCACTTGCAGCCACTGCCTCGCATCTACTGGCAATCTTCCATTGCTCACCTACGTTTCTGCAGTTCCTCTCCAGGGACACTCAGTAAAGACGATCAGCGTTTAAGGTGATTCTTCATAGCCCAGGACTTGACTTCACTCGCTCCTAGAGCCCATAGTAGAGTGCTTGTAACAACCACCAATTCCACTCCCACCTTCCCAATACTTCTCTTGTCGTTAGGTGCCAGCGACTAGGCTGCCACTCATGGTGATCCTGTGGACAACAAAAGGAAATGCCGCCCGGTCCTGGGCCACCTTCACAATTGTCCTGATGCTCAAGTCCATTGTGGCAGCCAGTGTGTCAATCCATCTGGTTGAGGGTCTTCCTTTTTTTCCTGCCCCTCCACTTCACCAAGCGAGCGCAACATTGCCCCAGTTTAAAATTACACAACCTGCTATAGAGATCACAGAATGCAAGAATTAGAAATACACTCTTTGACATCTGAAATTCCTAGATATGTAATTCATCTCCACGATCTAGCAGAAAAAAGCATGAATTCATGTACCTAAATCTCAGTTTTCGTATCTGTTAAAAGCTTTCCAAGGTTTAAAATCAGGAAAGGTGAAAGACAAGGTTATATTCTCTCATCAAATTTATTCCATATGTATTCTGAGCAAATCATCAGAGGTGCTGGATTTTATGAAAAAGGATGTGGCATCAGGATTGGAGGGACACTTATCGACAACCTGCGATATGCAGATGACACAACCTTGCTTGCTTAGAGCAAGGAGGAAGCTGAAGCACTTGCTGATGAAAATCAAGGACTGCAGTCTTCAGTATAGGCTACAACTCCATGTAAAGAAGACAAAAGTCCTCACAACGGGACCAAGAGGTAGCATCATGATCAACGGATAGAAGGGTGAAGTTGCCAAGGTTTTGTCTTGCTTGGATCCACATGGAAGCTGCAGTCAAGAGCTCAAAAGACACATCACATTAGGTAAATCTCCTGTGCAAGACTGCTTTAGAATATTGAAAAGCAAGAATGTAACTTTGAAGAACAAAGTGCTCCTGACCCAAGCCATGGTGCTTCCCATTGCCTCATCTGCATATGAAAGTTGGACATTGAGTAAAGAAGACCAAAGAAGAATCAATGCACTGTAGTTCTGGTGCTAGAGAAAACTATTAAAAGTGCCAAGGGCGCTAAAAGGACAAACGAATCGGTCTTGAAAGAAGTATGACCACAGTGCTCGTTAGAGGCAAAGATGGCGTAATTTCATCTTACATACTTTGGACATCTTGTCAGGACAGACCAGCCCCTGGACTTCAAATCTGGTAAAGAGGCTCCAAAGGAGGGGAAGGTCCTCAAGGAGATGACTGGCACAGTGGCTGCCACAGTGGGCTCAAGCACAGGAACAATTGTGAGGATGGCACAGGACCGGGCAGGGTTCGGGTCTGTTGTGCATAAGGTCACTGTGGGTCAGAACCAACTCCACAGCACCTAACAACAACAACAACAACAACAAGGATCATATGCAACAGCACATAGCTTACCCTCGTAGCTTAACCGAATCCCTCTCATTCTTTAAAGTCAAATGGAAGCCAAACTTCCTCTAAAGAGTTTTGCTGCTCCACTGACCCCTTTTTGAATTTGTAATGCAAGCACTGTTTTGACACCTTCCTTGGGGGCAGATGGCCCACAGTGTGCATTAGTCTCTATGGACACAAGGGCATCCAGGACTGAAAGCACTCGGGGAGGCTCCCTCCCCTTCCCCATCGCAGGCCACAGAGACAGGGGGTCTGCTCACTGTCCCACTCTTCTGCACTCCCCCTCAAACGCTTAAGGGCTTTCTCCATGCCAGCTTGCTGGTAGAATTGGGCACAGGCTCTACCATACCCAACGCTTCCTCGCAGGACCAAAGAAAAGAACAGCCTGCCTAGCTGTTCCCATGACATTTTCTGGAAGTGTAGGGACACAGGTGATGGGGGAGCCTCAGCATCAATTTTTTAAATGCTCAGAGGTGAATTAACAGTATTTCAACATCTCAAATGTTCCAAAGAATTCTAGTTCCCTGGTCATCCTTGCTTCGATCTCCTGCTTCTGGCTCTCTGTTTTGTGTTTTCCCTCTGCCAGGACTCTCTCCAACTCTTATCCACACGAGTGTGAAATGAGGCTCCCTTCCCCTTTAACTCTCCCACACAAGATCACCAGTGTCAACGGGTGGGAGGCCGAGCTCTGGGTATCACAGAGGGAGGGCGTGTGCCAGAATAGCACAGCCGGACATCCACTACACGCTTTTCTCACTTATTGACTATCTCATCACCCCACACTTCGCAGTTTCAAGAATGAAATATCTCCTATCCAAATACCCCTCACTCATTCACTGCCATTGAGCCAATGCTGATTCACCGGGGCCCGGTAGGTTAGGACAGAACTGCCCCGATGAGTTTCTGAAACTGTAATTCTTTTTTGATACATCATTTTATTGGGGGCTCATACAACTCTTTCTCTTCTTTTAACATTTTATTGGGGCCTCATACAACTCTTATCACAACCCATACATAAATCCATTGTGTCAAGCACATTTGTACTTTTGTTGCCATCATTTCTCAAAACATTATCTTTCTACTTGAGCTCTTGGTATCAGCTCCTCAATGTTTCCCCTTCCTCCCCAACCCTCTCCCTCA
>NW_022103896.1:45544447-45547443 GCF_000313985.2 Echinops telfairi | reverse complement strand
ATGGTCCTCTCTGTGCACTGGCTGCTCTGAGCAGGGATATAATACTCAAGGTTTGGGTGGCCAGGATGTGCTCCACTCTCTCTTCCTTCCCCTTCATTTGCTCCTGCTCAGACATGTCCCTCTCCCAGAGCTGTAACTTCAATGCTGTCCTCTGAAGTAAATTCTTCTTGGGGGAGGGACGGCTTTCCATGTGAAACTGTAATTCTTTATGGGAGTAGAAAGTATTATCTTTCTCCCTTGGAGCCACTGGTGGTTTCGAACTGCTGGCCTGGAAATTAGCAGCCCAATATGTAACCAGTAGGCCACCAGGGCACAAACAACTTATGCCTGGCAATAACAAGTGCTGAGGCACAAAGCCAGAGTAATGTTGGCTGTGATGGGTAAGGTGATGTATCAACTTGGCTGGACCATGATTGTCAGTGATGTGTAGTTCTGTCATGAGGTAGTCATCCGCCATTGGTGATCTCGGGTGGTCATTCCCCCTTTTTTGCAATGCACCAATTTTTGTATAGGAACCTGGTCTTTGAAAACTAACCATGTTGATACAAGAGGAGATAATGCATTATAATTCCTATACTAGCTTCCCACCAGCCTCCAATCTCCTGAATACATTTTCATCCCCCAAATGTACTATAATCACTATTTTTAAAAGCCCTTTTAAGAAAATAGCAATAAAGCCCAGAAATTTTCAGAAGTATTACAAATTTCTCAAACATTCCAAGTTGAGATCTATCATGCTGACTCCCTTTCTCATAGGTCATCAAAATTCAGCTAACCAAAGTATGTCTTCCTCTTCTTGCTCTTTCTTATTTCTGTAAAAGATAAAGCTCAAAACTACCTTGTCCCACAGTCACCTACCTGGGGTGAAATTAAACCCTTTATTTTTTAAATAATCCTTTCCCTTTAAACTAAAGACACAAATCAGAAGTGTGCTCTATGGCCTGTGTGTACCTAGCTTTCTTCCTTGGTGAGTGATTGGCATTTTCACCTCCATGGTTACCATGCTCTGGCACTCACCCTCGTTGGCTTCTTTAGTTTGGCTTTCCTTCCCTTGCTAGACGAGAAAATGCTCACTGTTTTTACTCCTTTTGCCCCTTTGCCGCACGTACCTAGCTCCAGTCATAGAAGAGCCACTAATCATGCTCACTACGTCTTAAAACCATGGCTACTTATCCGTTGGCCTTGTTTTCTCACTTTCTTTGTAGCTGACCTCGTCCACACGTACCCATGGCAAAAGCACCAGATGCCAGTTCTTATGTTGGACTAAATAAAGAAAAGAAATTTAGAAAGAGTTTCACACATCATCTGGGTAATTATCCTGTAGTTATAAGAGAGCAGATTAATGTCCCTGCATTAATAAATGACTCTAATGCTGCTAGCACTGAGCACGATCATCGGAGCTTTTACTTAGCCCACTCAAAACAAAATCCTGTGATCTGACAGGACAGGACAGAACCTAAACCTTGTTTAGCATCAGCAATAAGCATTTGTTGAATAAATGCATGAGCATGTAAACAAATGAATAGACTCCAATAGAGCTGGAAGATTTAGATACCTTTGCATTCAAGTCCAAATGCCTCAAGACCAACCTTCCTTTGAAGCATCCCTGACCTAGGCCATGGGGAGAGACCAGAGCCCAGGAATCTGCTACCCCAGTAGCTCGCCAGTATTAAAATCTCCTTTCTTCTGTTTTTCCTTTTCTTATCTTATTCCTTTTCTCTCCCTCCTGCTACAAGGCTATTGGGAGTAAGCTCATCAATTGAGAGTAATCTCTTCACCAGAGATAGGATGTGTCCTTTCAAATTACCTATTCCATCTGCAAGGAGACCTCTGGCATAGTGGTAACGAGTTGGGCTACTAACTGCAAGGTCAGCAGCTCCAAACCACCAGCCACTCCCTAGGGGAAAGAGGAGGTTTTCTACTCCAATAAAGGGTTACAGTCTCAGAAACTTGGAGGGACAACTCTATTTTGTCTTACAGGTTTTGCTATGAAACATCATCAACTCCAGTTATTCAATCTATAACTGAGCAGATAACATGAGAAGTTGGACTATTAGAAGAGATTGAAGAAGATCGTGCCACCAGGATGGAAGGAAGGTTTATTAACATCCTCCCTATGCAGGTGCTCCGGTGGTTTAATGGGTTACAACTGAGGCTGCTGATCACAAGGGTAGCAGTTTGAAACCACCAGCCACTCATTCTGTGGGAGAAAAATGAGATTTTCTGCTCTTGTCAAGAGTTAACAGTCTCAGAAATCCCCACAGGGCAAGTCTGCCCCATCCTACAGGGTCACTATGGGTCTGAGTCAACTGGCAGTGAATTTAGAATATTCAGTAGGTACAACTTTGCTTACTGAAAGCAAGAAGGACTTCAAGCCCTTGAAGATGATGACTCCAGTGTGGATTGCAATTTACTGTGAAGAAACTATCTATTAGTTTTGTTTTGTTGTTTTTTTCTTTCGTCCTATGTCTATCTATATAAGCTAGGCAGAACAAACAATTCCGAGGAGAAAAACAACAGGACCGGTGGTCCATAGGGGACATGGGAGAGGAGGGGGAGTGGAGGGGGAGCAGGGAGCCAACAAACTCAGGGATAAGGGAACAAGAGATCTAAAATCGATGGCAAAGAGGGTGAATAATGTCCGGAGGGGGTTGATCAAGTGTAATGTATCTGAGAGGAATAACTGAGAGCCAAAGGGAGGGTGAGAATGATAGGAAATAACTGGGAGGCAAAAACTATTTATAGAGGTATAGCTATAAGCATGTATATATGTAAACATATTCATTTATAATGAAAGGGATAGAGGCCAATGTACAGATATTTATATGTTAAGTTTTAAGATAGCAGATGGACTTTGGGCCTACTTAAGTCCTCCCTAAACACAAGAACACTTTGTTCTAATAGCCTGGCACTCTTTGATACTCACCTTCTCAACACAATCACTGAAGACAAAATGGGTGCATACGCAAATGTGGTGAAAAAAGTGGATGGTGCCC
>NW_022103896.1:45535356-45543567 GCF_000313985.2 Echinops telfairi | reverse complement strand
AATGTTGATGGCAACATATGTTCAAGTGTGCTCAATACAATCGAATGATGGATTGTTATAAGATTTGTATGAGCCCCCCAATAAAATTATTAATTAAAAAAAGAAAGAAAACCAAAATTCTCACAACTGAACCAAAGGACCAACCTGCTAACTACAAGTTCGCAGCTTGAAGCCAGCAAAGAAGGCCGGGAGATGCACTTCTGTAAGCAGGAGACTGACAACCTAGAAAACCCTCTCTGGTGGTTCTATCTGCTAAGCTCACGAGGCTGTCAAAAATCACCATCAACTCAAGGGCAGTGGGTTTGGCTGGAAGATTGTTAATAGTTTTTGTTTGCTTATTTAAGTAAGAAATAGTCCATTTTTCTCTCCCATTAACTTATCGAACTAGATGAAAGAAAATTAACATCAATTTTTCTTCTGGTCCATCAGATCAAAATGAACATTATCCAAAATGAACCACATAAACTAGGAAGAAGAAAGTGCTGATGATTATTGTTACACACACTCCATATATACATTTCTTCTTCCCACCTAGATGCCCAACAAAAAGGTTAGGGGAAGTAAGTTGAAGCAAATGAGATCAATCTTCTCTAAAAAAAAATTCTGGGTAGCATTTGGGTTTTGCCTTATTTCCAACCAATTAGGTGTATGCTAATATCCTTTTAGCCACTGAACTTACTGTAATGCCTATGACAATATGCCTATGTAGCGCCTATGATTTCCTTTAGATGGTAACGCTTGTATTCTCCCAGTCTTAAATAAATCCTCTATCCTCTTAGCTCCTAAACAGCCCTCGGTATGTGTCAGCTATGGGCTTTAATGACACTGCCTACATCCAGCTCTCTTGCAAGGCGAGAACTGTGCGTACACCCTTGGGGTTACGGGCTTGTCTAGTTATGAAGAAATGTGGCCCTAGTTATATCTTCAGAGATCTCCCATAAATAATTCTCGCCTGAAAAAGAAGCAATTGAATCATCTTTCTTATGCTTTATCCCCTCTCAGAACGTTGGGGTTGTATGCTCACTCGTGTGTGTGTGTGTGTGTGTGTGTGTGTGTGTGTGTAGTTCTCCACTTGCCTTGTTCATGCTGCATAGCTCCTAAGCCTAGAGCTGTGCTTTGCCCATTAGTGTGTTCAATAAACTTGTCTAATTGTTGAATAAATGAATGAGCATGAATAAATGAATAAACTCTCATAGAGCTACAAGATTTCAAATATTCTTGGATTCAGATCCAAAAGTTAAAAGCCTGCTATCAAGGGTCTCTGTGGAATCAACTTTCAATTGTTCCCTCTAAGTCTGGTGTTTCAAGACACGGTATCTCCTTCCCTCACCAATTAAAAAGAAAAAAAGATCTTCACTGTCCTGGACCCTGTAAATGTTTAGGGCTTTCTTTAAAGCTTCAGGTTGGTATCGCGATGCAGTATTTCTCAAATGGGGCTCAACTAGCATTTTGCATGGGATTGCTCGGTGCATTTGCAGGACCTTTTGCATGATTCCTGCCTGTCCCCAAGATGTCGGCGGTCTGGCCCATCAGTGTGACTTCCCAGAACAGCCTCAAGCATGCCTCCCTTTAAAGGCATACTTAAGTTTGGGTTGGTCACAGTGTATCCAATGACTCCCCCACTTTCTTAAGGATGAAGTTTGAACGTGTTCAGACCTGAGGAAGTCCTTCATGACGTGCCCATTCTGTCACTGGAAGGCCCAAGTAAGAGTTCACATTCAGGACAGCTCACTCACGAACCTGGCAGTTGATGCTGGCTGTCAACCAGAGCACCCACGTGCAGCTTTTCAGCTCGGTGATCTCAGGGTAGGGGGCTTTCTTTACATGGTGGTTGGCATCCTCCCAGGGAGTGTCTGTAGAGAACTGAGTGGAAACTTCCAGCCTTTGCTAACATAGGCTCAACTCAGGAGTCCCCTTCCCTACATTTTATCGGTCAAAGCGATCGCAAACCCACTTTGATTCAAAGGAAAGGCACATCGACCCTGTCTCTCAATGGGAGAGATATAACAAAATGTAGGGGCAGACTCTAAAATTGCCGCTTGCCTTCTTTCCATCTTTAATGTGCCCCCAGCAGCTTTTCCCTTCCCCAGACAATATTCACATTGTAATGTTTTGCTAAATGCCAGCGTAAGGCTATGGGTTACTGGTTCCACAGAACACAGTCTTCCCAGATGATGCCTAAATATATTCTAAGAATACTCTGGTTTGTCGAGTGGTTCTTAATGTCTTCTATCATATGCAATCCTTGCTCATCCAGTCTTCAAATCCATTGCCACTAATCCATCCTCTCTCTGAACTTCTTCAGAGAGGGTTAGAAATGCTAACCATGTTTTTACTTATCTTTTTTATTCACGTAACCAGGATTAAAATCCTGGTAGTTTACAAGTTATAAATTCTTCACCCCGATAGTACCTACAAAGAATTCAGTCGTGTGTAGAATATTGTCATTCGAAGTCTAGAAGTGATTAAAGGATGAATCCCCAACCTAGTTAAGCATGCACCTATACAATTCTTTTGGTTGCTGGCTGCCTTGTTTTGTGCATTTGAACATGGTTTATTCATGCTCCTGTCTATAATTGTCCATGCTTATGTCACAAAACCCATTCACATGCCTCAACATTGTAAGTACACATCTCATTTCATATTGCTTGGGATTACATAGAAATAAGATGTGTCAGGTTTTTGTGTATTGTGATGATATGACACTAAAATGGTTGAGTCCGTAAGTTCAAACACGGAAGCATATTCATCATTTTGTTACAGTAAACTGCACAGATGCAGTGGAATAATCGCAGATTGTGTTGATTGCTCTAGCAAGTTCTATTAGAAATGTGTGTGTTTTTCCCCAAGAGCTATCTTAATTATTTCTCCCCTTCCATATAAAATTGGCTCTGGGAAAGAGAGAGCGAGAACTCGACACTGGCATTTTCAAAGTATTGCACTATCTCACCCAAGACTTTTTAATCGCATTAGTAATCATATTTAGAGGAAAAAAAATTGGGGGGGGAACATGTAAAATTTCCAATTCAACTCAATGGCTATGTAAAGCTAAATCATTCTGTTGTAGCAAATATAACCAGCATAGGCCCAACCACCCAGTAATAACCCTTCCACATAACTCCGATTTGATCCTCTTCTAAATTTGATGCCTCTTCTAAATTACCAAGGAGTTTTCAAGAATCCTGTTTTGTTTGTTTTTTAATACGTGGTGTATTTTCTTCTAATTGCATTCTGAACACATTTCACAGAGGAAAATACATCTGGCCTATCCATGGTATAAAATGGGTATTTCCTCGAGTGGGGGTGGTGGGGTACAAAGTGTGTATAAATCTCGGCTCCTGCCTGAGATTTAGAGAGGTGCTAACACACAGGTCACTTGAGTGCAGATTTTTCTTTGTGACTCGGGAGCAAGGCTTGCAGACTCTCCACGGGGTAATGAGACCAGGGCCAGTTTGGCGTACGTGCATAAGGTTGAACTCTTCTTCATGAGCTCCCTCTGCCGCTGTGTACATGGCTTCCTGCATTGCCTTCATGGACCAGCCTCCCGGCAATGCTTAATTGAGAAAAATAAATACGTAAATGAAGTTGTTCTTTTTGTTTACTCAGAGCCATGTCAGGGGGTGGGGAGAACAGACCATCTATATGCAGACATCCGTGTGTTGCATGGATGATATTAAGTGCATTAAAGCGGCTCTCATTTTTAATGGCTCCAATATTCCCCCCTTTGATTGCCTCTATCAATAAAAGTGTAGTCTCTGGAAAAGCACCCTTCTGGATAATCCATTGTCTCATTTCAACTAATTTTTATCAAGGAATTCCCCCTGCAGCAATCCCCACTGCCAGCCATTAGCTGTGCACATCTGCCCACCGTAATGACCGTTCCTGTGTACATACCTGACTGCCATCTAATTTAGACTTCACCCACAGGACGCGGATGCAACGTCTCTGGGGCCAGCTAAACTCGGGACTGGTAGCACATTACGATGATCTCTTCATTTGGACCTTGGAAGTGCATTTCAAGTGCCTGAGGTCGAAAACAGGTCAAATGCTGATGCCGTGGGCCTGCACCTTCACCGTGTCCAGACGCTGGTATGTCCACACAGCAGGCGAGGCACCTCACAAGTCTCAGAACTCGATTGCAGTTGTGGCCAAAATAAACCACATTCAAATCCAGCCCCTTCCTCCCTGAAAGCACCAAGGTATCCTGGGCATTTATGTCGGTGAAATCACAAAGAATCATACTATGTTTTTGCCCTCTATTAATGCGTCAACCCTGACTCATGGCAACTCAGCGCGTGTGGCAGGGGATCTTGCTCCGGCAGGTTTTCCATGACTAGTCTTTTTGGAAGTAGATCACCAGGGTGGACTTGAACCCCTAAGCTTGTGTTAGTAGTGGAGTACGTAACCCAGGGACTCCATCCATAAATGGAAAGACCGTATGTTAAAATTTGTTCCACTTGAATTTTATTTCTTTCTGATGTATACTCTTACCCCTTTGAACATGTCTTGATTTTAAACGCAATGGAAAATAATGGAACAATTTGAAAGTTCTTGTAGGATGGACCACAGCCTTGTCCCTAGACCCTGGACCTTCAGTCTTTTCTGATGGGTCGTAAGTGATGACCCAGTCCTGTAGAAGGATCTAGTGGATGGACTATCAGAAGACTTTAGGAAGGACAGCCCTAAGACAGACTTAAAAGATTTTCTAATGGAGAGTATGCCTGAGGAGGAGGAGGAGGATGACAGGGGTGGGGAGGAGGGAGGAAAAGGGTGGGAAAAGAGTAGAAACAGGGAGCCTGAGGTCCTCCTGTGGTGGGATTCTTGAGGTGGAATTGCTGTGCGGCAGAAAAGTTAGATGTGAGAGAGGATGAGCGAACAGACCTATGACGTAAGGCTTCGGGATTCATGGGCGGGGAAGGGGATACAAAATACAGGTTGAGAAACCACCGTCTGAAGAAGAGAGAGAAGGAGAATGCTTCCCCTGACAGACATCTCTCCACAGCAAAGACACCTAGGGAGAAACCAAGGCTACAGGCTCAGAGAATTTTGCAGATGGGATCAGGGAAAGGAACGTGAAAGAATCCATGCAGACTGCTTCATCGGGCCATTGATTTTTTTAAACTTGCCATTTCCAAACACTTAAAAAAAACGTGTGCTTGATTTGAGCACTTACACCCCAAATTTTTTTATTTATAAGTTTCACAAAGATGGCTTGATCAATCTTTATTTGAAGGAAGGAATCTTTATTTGAACCAAATCTTTATTTGGTTTCTTCCTATTTTCAGAAAATGGGCATCCTCTAGCAATCATGCTCCTCTTCGCAAGGCCTGGTGATCTCCTTCCAAAAAGGCCAGCCATGAAAACCTGCTGGAGCAAGTTCTCCTGCCACACACGCTGAGTTGCCATGAGTCAGGGTTGACGCATTAATAGAGGGCAAAAAACATAGTATGATTCTTTGCGATTTCACCGACATAAATGCCCAGGATACCTGGGCGCCTGTGGGGAGGAAGGGGCAGGATTTGAATGTGTTTTACTTTGGCCACAACTGCAATCGAGTTCTGAGACTTGTGAGATAACTCACCTTCTGTGTGGACATTCCTGAGTCTGGACACAGATGGGTTTTTCAACTTGCCCATTGGGTTTTCAGGGCTGCCGTGTTTACAGGAAGAGACTGCCAGGTCTTTTCTCCCACAGATACACTGAAGGGGTTAGAGCCACAAATGATATCTGAGCACGTCAATGTGTGCCACAAAAATGTGTTCCCTAGAGCATTGAGGAAATGGCGTGGGAACCATGTCATACCTTTTTATTGGCTACACAAGGAGCAAAGAGAATCTCACTCCACAGCAGCCCAGGAATGATTTCCCAGGAGGGAGAGGTCAGGCATGCCTCCACCCTCCAACCTCCTTTTCTTTATTCTACTACCAGCCAACCCTTCCACTCTATGGTTCTGCTCACAAGGATGAGGGTTTATTCGGAAAGTTAACCGGTTACAAGTCGGGATCAGAAAACATTAAAGATACAGTTCTTTTGTCCACAGGGCCTCTTCTCTGCCATGCTGGCAAGCACATCTCTCTGGTCCTCAACCTCGCAGCCAAGCAGCCCCTTGGCCTCTGCCCTGCTCCGGCAAGGGTTACTTAATGCTAATAAGTGCCCCATTCTGCAAACCAGCCTCCTGCTTGAAAACACTCAGCCTTACTTGCCCCATGGGCTGGGAAGCCCAGCGCTCTCTGTCTTACGGCCGCAGTGCTTCTGCCTCTGGTGCCTCCGTTGCTGCTGCCACTGTCCCATACTGAGACCTCATGCGCTTGGGGTTCTCTTCCGTGATAATCGTGAGATTCCCTGCCTCTGCGTCTGAAATGACTCACTTTATATCCCCGTGGAATGGCAAAAGTGATCAATTCTGGAGTGAGCATCCTAAGCACGTTATTTGTATGTCCCCACTGTCACTTGGTGGGAATTACAGAGACCGTGGACAGAAGAGTCACACCAAATAATTTCCCTTCATCCTGAGCACACATTCTCCGCTCACTGTGAAAGGACTGGGCTAGGTAAGTGTGGAAGTGTTGTTAATGGTACCTTCGTAAAAAGAACTCAGGAGGAAGCCAGGGTTTTCTATCCCGTAAATAGTCGCGGAAATCTGTGGGCCAGTCCTACCCTCTCGATCGGGTCCCTGGGAGTAGGCATTGACCCAAAGGTGGTGAGTCTGGGGTGTTTGGGCTTTGTTTTGTTTTGTTTTTTAATTGTCATTTATAGTTTTAAAAAAAAGGTTTCCTGGTGGTGTAGTGGGTTGAGCACTGAGCTGCCAACCTCAAGGTCACAGGTTTAGAGCTGCCAGCAGAGCCTCAGGGGAAGGACGAGGCTGTCTGCTCCGAGAAAGCACGACAACCTCCGAAGGCTGGAGGAGCAGTTCCACTCTGTCCTGTAGGGTCACTGCGGGTCAAAATTAATGAGATGCCAGTGGATGGGGTTGGTTATATAAAAAGAACCCTGGCACCAAAAACCTAAATGCAATTTTACTTCCCGCATCCACCTAGTCACCGACCTACACCTCAGCCCACCTCTTTCTGCGTTGACATTCATTTTCACCCTCCTCGGAAACCATCTCTCTCAGCCTCGCATCATTTGGTTTGAAGCAAACAAGATTTGCTCGATTCCCTACTCGGTTTCCTTCCCAGGCACAGCTCTCTGACTCAGCCAATTCATAAACAACCCTGAGAGTTTCTCAGCCCCCTGGTGCAGCCATTCCCGCAGTGTCCCCTTCCTATGTGTCATGCCTGCAGGCAATGCTCACCGTGGGTCTGTATTGACTGGCAGACAAAACTGGGGCCATTCTGAGCTGGTGAGCAGCTGTCCTGCATTTCTGGTTAAGATTTGCTGTCACCTCCCTGGCTGCCAGCCTGTCAGCTGTCATTCCTTTCCTCCGGCAGCGTGACTTTGAATTGCACCTTCCTCTGCTCTCTTCCAAGTTGTTACTTCTTAGCTCCCTGGGCCTGGAAACCAAGACAACTAACAGTGTCGGCAATAGAACAAGAAATAAGAATCCATGAAGATTCGGGAAGTAGGAAGGAGCCTAGCTTTCATACCAGGCATTTGCATCTCTTTACTCCTACTGGCCTTTTTCACTGACTCTTTTCGATCAGAACTGCTCCAGACTGACTTGTATATAAAACCAAATCAAACTCACTGCCACTGAGTCAATATCAACTCATAGCAACCCTATGGGACGGAGCGGAATGCTCCCCTTTGGGTTTCTAAAACTATAAATCTTTACAGGACCAAAGAGTGTTCTCTTTCTCCAGCAGAGTGTCTGATGGGTTCAAAGGCTGACCTTGTGGTTAGCAGTTCAATGTAGAACCCAGTATGCCACCAGGGTTCCTGTAATCTCTATATAGGGAGCTCCCAATTTATGATGCATTTGAGTTACAACAAACTACAAACAATGTATTAGTCTGGGAAGACTAAAGAAAAAAATTCATAGACTCTCATGTGTATAAGAAAGAGCTTTATATACAAGAGAAATTTAAGATTGAGAAATCATCCCAGCCCAGTCCAGATCAAGTCCATAAGTCCAATATTAGCCCATATGTCCAATACCAATCTATAAATTCCTCTTCAGACTCACGAAACGCATGCAATAGTGCTGAATGCAGGACAAGCACAGGCCAGTGGATGAAAGTCTTGTGGATCCAGTCGCATTGTTGTAAGCAT
>NW_022103896.1:45531741-45535256 GCF_000313985.2 Echinops telfairi | reverse complement strand
TAAGATTGAGAAATCATCCCAGCCCAGTCCAGATCAAGTCCATAAGTCCAATAGTAGCACATATGCCTGATACCAATCTATAAATTCCTCTTCAGACTCACAAAACACATGCAATGACACTGAATGCAGGAAGATCACAGGCCAGTGAGTGGAAAGTCTTGTGGATCCAATGGTGGTAGAGGCATCTCAGCGCTGGCAGGGGTCTCCATGTGGCTCTCCCAGCTCCAGAGCTCTAGCATAGCTCCATGGGTCTTGTCAGCAGGCATGTCTCACAGGGAGTCAGCCTGTGTCCCACCTCCAGTGAGCTGTTTATCTCCTTAGCACCTCCAAATGAGGTCAACAAGCTGAGAGACAGGTTAAACTCTACCCCATTCACTCTTAAGTCTCAAGTTGACAACAGATTATGTAACTACCACAAACATACTTACAACCATTTGGTTTGCGGGTTTTGATTTTTCTACATCTTATCATTAACAATATGTACTACACACAGAATTCCAGTGCAGAATTTGCTGATGTGCATCCTCAGATGTTCACGCCCCAGCATTTAAGGTGATGCTCTATAATGATATGGATAATAGAGGACTGTAATAATGTAAAGATGAGGTATTCTACTAATGTCAGTACCCATTGACAGTGATCTCATTGGGATGAAACCCCATGCATGGTAAGTCGGGGAGCACCTGTGTAGGATAAAGAAAGGGTTTTCCCCAGGTCGTCACCTGGTTGCTAGCGCATTGCGATTCGGCTGTTTGGAGATCTTCTTCGTGAGGGCACCAGCCATCTAGAGCAATCAGATACATCGTAGGTGGGGCTCTCACCCTACTAATAAGAATAGTGATCGTGTCCCTGAAGGAGAGCCCAGAGACAAAGTCAAGCCGGCTCAAGGAGGATCAAGGTTAGGCTGCTCTCTTGAATCTAGGATCCACCCATCTTGTCACATGTGTATCCCTAGTCCCTCCACTTCCTATTGTGTGTACACCCCTAGGTTTGCACGCCCCTTAAGTATATATAAGCTTGGTTAGAAATATACTCTCTCCTCTCTCTCTTCTCCCACCTCCACGTGAACCACCAAGAGGGGCTGAGGTGAGCATGCTGCCATAAAATGTGTCTGACTCCTTTTTTATCTCCTTTCCTACCTATCCCTCCTATTCTCTATGACTTTATTATAATCTTTACATATTATCGCCATACAGTTGCACCTACGGGCCTTGCAGTTGTTAGAGGCTGGTTTGCTCTAACACACCTGTATATGACAGATATTGCCGCATCTTGGGTTTTTCTTACAGGCAAATTAAAGACCGGCTTTCTTTATGACATTGCCACCATAATCAAGCTGCAGTAAAATAAGTTGTCCAGTCCCTTGTAAGAACCCCGTAGAGGGAATCAGTGTGAACGCAAGTCCCCTTTGCCCTGGACTACCAAAGGGCACTCCTGGGAGTGGCCCACAAGTTGCTGTGGTGTGAACTATCACCCATGAAAACCCCATGTGTGCCAAAGTAAAGGTGTTCCGTAGCTGGCTTTCGCATTGATGCCAGGCCTTTCCCCAAAGACACCTCTGTGTGGACTTGAACCTCCAACCTTTTGATCAGCAGCCACACACATTAAGCACGTACTCCACCCAGGGATCCCCAAATTAATCTAATTGCCATAATTCATATATTTATGGTCTTTTTTTTTTATGCTTTTTTTTTTTGCAGGCGAGGAGGTGGGGGTTTCTCTTTCATACAGTTATCCAAGCCAATAGAAACCAGCCCATCAAATTGATGAACACCTTACCAACTTCCAGGTGACCCCAACTAGAAGAGAAGAGGACACTGCTGGACACTGCTTCATCGGCACCAGCAATCCTTATAGCCCCTCTAAGTCCACAAAGGGCAACATCAATAAGGAGAGATGAAACTAGACTATAAGAAGCCTAAAACTGCTGTACATCACTGCTGTGCCCTGGGAGCCCTGAGCCGAAGCCCAGGGAGAGTTTCTCCGAGAAAATATCTGTGACTCAGCCCAAATACTGAGCATCCACCCCTGAAGACCTTTCCCCAGGTGAACGAACTCGTGCCTCCCCAGCGTGCCGGAGGGAACAGCTTCTGAAGCAGCCAGCTGCTGCCAGCTCACTCCCGCGTGAGCCCCACACGAGGGAGGGACACGGAGAAGCACAGCTGCTCGGCTCAGTAAAGGGAAGGCAGGATTGTCTCCTGGAGCCTCCAACTTCTAGGATGGGGGTGAAGGGGGGAGGAAGGAGTCCCACAGGCAGGAAAGGTTGGGAAGCAGAGGAGTAGGCAAACAAAACAAACCTAACTTACCATCAAACACACACGGAAAACAAACTCACCCCTGCCATCCAGTCCATCCCAACTCAGGGAGACCCTCTAGGGCAGTGGTTCTCTGCCTTCCTGAGGCCACGACCCTCTAATAACAGTTCTTCATGTTGAGGTGACCACCCCCCCAACCATAAAATTATTTTCGTTGCTGCTTCATAACTGTAATTTTGCTACTGTTATGAATTGAGCGACCCCTGTGAAAGGGTCCTTCGACACCCAAAGGGGTCGCAACCCAGAGGTTGAGAACCACTGCTACAGGGTAAAGTAGAACTGCCCCTATGGTTTCCCAAGACTGAAAGTCTTTATGGGAGTAAAAGGTCTCATTTTTCTCCCCTAAAGTGGTTCTCAAACCAGCAGCCGCCTAAGGGAGGCATCAACTAAGTCCACATGCTAGACTTGAAAAGCCTGTGTGCCCAAGGATTGCAAAGAATATCATCCCAATCTAAAGGAGGGGATGGTATCAGAGTTCAAGCTGTAGCACCTGGTTTCCAGAAGGCTGTGGATGACAGTGGAAGCCCAATGCTCATTTACAGGATCCACACGTGGATTAACCCTCCAGGGCGTCCCCTCCAGCCACAGTTGAGGCACGTGAACAGCCCTGTGGTCAGACAGAGAGCCTTGTAAAGTCAGTTATGGCAGATGTTGTTGGGTCAAAATATCATATCTTATCATTTAATCTCTCTTTTGACCCATTTTAAACCTGTTTCAATTACAAAAAAAGTGAAGGGGAAACATAGGTGGTGGTGGATCCCCTGTGTCCATGGACTAGGGATATCAGTAGCCTGCTATCATGCGGAACGCAATCGAAAGTTGATTGTGGCAGACGCAGCTCGGTGAAAATTTAGCATCCTGTCATTTGAGCTCCCTTATGATCCATTTAAACGTATTCCAGATTTTAACATTTCATGCTTCCTTTTCATTTGAGGATTTATCTGTTTTACTTTGTTATTGTTGGTAGTTTGTTTTTCTAATGTTTTTTCTGTATATTAAATCCAGGATAGGTAGATCTATAGAGACAATAACTGGATGAATGGCTCCTTGAGGGGATTCATGGGAGGTTGCAGGGAAATGGGGAGGTAGTGCAACAGTGAACGAATGTTCAAAAACTAATTGTACAACTCTGTTTTGAGGTGATTGAGCTATTGAATTGTATGATATGTGAATTATATGCCAATAAAACTGTTTTCTAAG
>NW_022103896.1:45507384-45515106 GCF_000313985.2 Echinops telfairi | reverse complement strand
CTGCCTTTCAACCGGCCTGGCTGGGGAAGGCAGCTGCTGTTTCCTCTGCATGGGTGGCTCCCAAGTGAGCTTTTCTTTGAAGTAGAAATCTTTGGATTAGATGTCGTTGGAAAACCACTAAACTCAATCTACCCATGTCACTTTCTCACGAACGTGCCGCTCTACAATCTCATGTTAGCAAGAGATGCTCAAAAGAAATAAATTAGTAACATTTCAGCCTCCCTCCCTGTCTCAGCAGTCCCTCTTCCTCTCACGTGCGGGGACCCGCATAAGCGTTGTGGCACAAGCCTATTACGGGGCTCACCCCAAACCCACCAGAGAGAGGGTGGATTACTTCTCAAAGGAAAAAGTGACCCCCCACAAAAAATCAATTAACATTTATGTGTCCATCTCACTCTCAAAAAAATACAGGAAAGAAATTGATTCAAAGGGTCTCAAAATCCAATTTAACTTTTAATTGCTTCACTTATTGCAAAAGCTTAGCGGGGGAGCTGGAAAGGTGCGGGACACCCGTAGAATTCAAAGGCTGGACCCACAACCCATGTAGGCACGGCGGGGCCTGACATTTCACTCCGCATTCCAAGGCGACTGCTCCGGGCCCTGGGCCGCGCTCATTTTCCAGCGTGCGAGCACATGTCTTCCTACACACAGACATCAATAAGTCAGGCCAAGGATAATCTCTAGGTCATTAATTAAACCCTGTGTACAGGCATGCGCACGATATCATCATACATAGCATACGGAGCCATAAACACTACGTGGAACCAGCAACTATAAATTACGAGCCTGTAATTCCCTTGAGTTCCATAAACCATAAAAATGAAGCTCAAGTGGTTTGTGTAGTCATTTGAATCCCAGAAGGAAATACAGCACCGCGATTCAAAAGTTGCTTATTGTTTATTTTTATATAATGGATGGATCCTACTTCTCAGTTCTCGCGTGCCCTCCTCCCCGAGGGGTCCTCCATCCTCACGCTGCCGCTCGTCAGCGTCCCCTCCCGGCTGACTGCCCCGGAAGCTCGCCCCACTTAAAGGAAAGACCCCCTCGTGGCAGGAGCCGAAACAGCGGCCTGCTGAGACTTGGGGGCTGTTTCTCATCTCATTAGTAAATTTTAATAATTTACGAGAGCAATGGAACACTTGTGAATAATCAGAACCTTTTTTTTTTTTTTGCTTTTTTGCTTTTTTGCAAGGAATGCAACATATTTAACACTGCCTTGCATGCGTTATTCAGCCACCTCATATGCATGTGAGAGCTGGACAATGAATAAGGAAGATGGAAGAAGAATGTATGCTTTTGAATTACTGTGTAGGTGAAGGAGATCGAATATCCCACAGACTCCCAGAAACAACTCTGTCTTGGGAGAAGGATAGCCTTAGAAGCGAGGATGGTGAGACTTCCTCTTACTTGCTTACATTGCACATGGTATCAGGAGGGCCCAGTTTCCGACGCCTGGTAGAGCAAAGGGTCAGGAAGGGGGGTTAACACAGTGGCTCCAACAAGGGGCTCCAATATAAAGCCACTGTGAGTCCAAGCCCACAGCCAGCACCTAACAGCCACCACAGAGATTCTAGAAAACAATGGTTTTGAGCACTCGTGTCTTTCGTATTCCTTTAAATCATTTCTGCCCATTCCCCTGTCCTCAGACTCCACAAGTCTCCATTCAAAGCCATGTCCTTTCTTTGAATCCTATACAACCATCTACTTGTTGAGCTGGCAGTGAGAAATTAAATATTTAGTGGTCAGTGATTATGTGTCTGGAAATATGAAGTAGTCAGAAAGATGCTTTCTGCTCTTAAGAACATGTCATCTGTTTTATAAGTGAAGTCGAGGACAAATAAGGCACACGCTGCAGTGGAAAGGGCATGAAAGTCAGGCAACCAGGCTAAATTTGAACTCTGCTGCTGCTTAAGCAGGTGGTATTAGGGATGCCACTTCATGTCTCTGATCTTTGGTTTCCTCATCTGAGTAAAGAGAGATGATAATAGCTGTCTTTCTGATTGGCTATACAGTTAATAGATAGATCTCTTCCGCGCTGTGTGACCCTTATGTAACTGCTCAGTGCCCAGTTTCCTCATCTGTAAAATGGCAGTAATAGTGCCCTTCTCATGGGATTGTGCTGGGACAGAGTATGTTACTGCACACGAATCAGCCAGGACACTGCCCCTCACTCAAATCCAAATTCACAGCCATTGAGTTGATTCTGACTCCTAGTGACCTTATGAGACAGACTAGAACTGCCCCTGTGGGTTGCCGGGACTAGAACTCTTTTTTGGAGTAGAAAGCTTCTTCTCTCATGGAGAGGCCAGTGGTTTCAAACTCCTGACCTTGTGGTTAGCAGCACAGGGCAGAACCCCCTACATCACCCGAGTTCCTTTGAACACTGCCTAGTACATAGTAAACACCTGCTAAATGTTAGTGGCTGTGGTTGTTGTGATACATGAAACAAGTGGAACACTTAGTAGGTGTTTTATAGTATTATAAAATAATTTGATTTTATATCAAATTTTGTCGTGTGAACTGAAAAAATAATAGCCTTTAAAGTTTAGAAGCAGAAGGTATTGTAAGAAAGGTCAGAGAAGTCTAAGAAGGTCCCTTAGGACAGATGTGACAAGAGAAACACCTTATACTCGAGGGTGATCTGGGGATATTGAGCCACATTGACAACTGAGTGGCGGGGAGAGTACTGGCCGAAGGGAAAGATGGCAGGAGGCTGGACTGGACAGAGCTGAGGTCCTCTCCTGGGAGAACAGAAACTACAGCCAGTAGAGCCTCCTCTCCTGCTCAAGGGCTTCAAGAAGGGACTCCTGGAAGTCACGCTTACCAAGCACCTCCCCTTAAGTCATCTTGGACCAACTTCTGAATCCATGCTACCTCTCACACCTGTTCTTGTGACCTTTGATCTCACTTCACCTACCTCTCTTTTATCTGTCTGATTCCACTCAACTCTCAAGACCAAGATCCAAGGTCACCTCCTCTTCAAACCTCCCCCGAAGAATACAGAACTCTACTCTATGTTCTCTCCCCAACAGGATTGCATGCTCGTCACAGGTAAGGCTTGTTGGTTGGTTGTTTGCTCATTTTGTTTTGCTTTGTTTTTACCCCCAGACCCAAGCACCGTGCCTAATACATTGCCGATGCTCATCAATGCCTGTGTAATAGGGAATGATGGCGAAGCTCAAGCAGCGGAGTTGAAAGCTGGCGCACTGGCGATCACTGTGGGCTGTCAGACAGGGAAGATAATGTTTTGAGGGAAGAGACATACAAAGACAAGTACACAGACTAGAGTGAAAGGGTTCGAGAGAAGGAAGCTGAAGAAGTCAGCTAGAAGGCCCAGGCCAGGGCCCAGGCAGGAAGTTGGGGGCCTAAACTGAACCATTGTAATGAGAAGGGAGAGAGTTTTGGATAACAACCCTGCCATGCTTACTACATGACTGTGAAAAGTTACGTGGGTCCACATTTTTTACTGTGGGTAACAAATAAGATGGCACCCCCTGAAATAGACCCAGGGATGGGCAAGATAAAGAAGTTTGACGGGCAAACGGAGTTCTGGTTTTGAGGGAAAACTAAACGTGCTCACAAACTCTTTGCTAGATGGCTGCCCTCTCAATCCACTCTGTGCTGCTTTTTGTTCTTTTCCCCTCTTTCAGCGGTTCCGTCGCTACAAAACAAAGCTACTTATCTCCGTGTCATAGAGCTGCTCTTACAGAAATACCAAATACCACAACAGGCAGAAATGCCTTTTTCAATGTAGGACGCTGAGCGTCCAGTCTGAGGACTCCGACCCCAGCACAAGACTTCTCTGGGTCAGCTCTGGGGAAGGTGCTTGTCTCTCTGTGGCTTCTCCTCCCTAGAGGTCTGCCTCTACCGCGTGGGCATCTTCCCCATCTGCATTTGTTGACTTCTGAATGCAGCCTGCTCTTCTTTTTCTGTCTCCAGAGCAATTGGGTTTAACACACTGACATCCGCAGGACAAAGAAAGCTTGGTTCTCCGAGGAGACTGTGCCCACAGGTTTAGGGATTGGTAGTCCAACAAAATTTTTTTAGCAGGGAAGACACAATCTATAACACTATTTCATGACCGGGATCAAAACCTACACATAAATTTAATTATATGAGTATACAACACTTGGTTGGAGACAGATTAAAATTTCCACTTGATGAACTTAACATCCCTCTCTGAGGGAAAAAGCTGTCTGATATAAACACCAAAGGGTGCCTTGAAACCACGTTGTGTGGCTTTAAACAGAGGAGACACATCTGTCACCCATCGATATGCCTTTAAGCCAAGAGTAATGTGGCTTCTTGATTCCCAAAAAGGACTGACCAGGAAAGAAGTTCCAGAACTCAGGGGACTCACCAGTGCTAACCGGAATCATCCATGGTTCTTTCGGCTTTCCTTTTGCGGGCTGTTTGTTGATAGATGCAATCGACGACCATGCCAGTCATTTACTAGGTGTGGAAGGTTTTCTTTCCAAATACAAGTGCTCACACTCTTGATTCTGACGTGCAACAGAACAGAAAGTGGCCCACAACAGCACCCTGGCTATCTCTGCCATGTTCACGTCCATTGTTGGAACTGTGATACCAGTCCCTCTCTCTAGCCACACTGCCCCTTTGCTTCATCAAATACAAAGTCCTCCTCCTTCAGTGACCGGGCCCTCCTGCTGACATACCCAAAGCAAGAAGACCAGGTAATGTTCTGTTGTGATACAGAGAGTTTTCTTTAGTGGATCACAGGATCTTTCTTTCTAGTCTGTCTTCATCTGGAAGCTCCGCTAATTCCTGTGTACCATTAGTGACCCTGCTGGTATTTGAAAGACCAATGGGTTATCCACTGAACTGCTAACCACAAGGTAAGTGGTTCAAAACCACTACGGGAGAAGAATGAGGCTGTCTACTCCTGTAAAGATTTAACGACTCGGAAGCACAAGGGGACGCTATGAGTCTCAGTTCCCTCGATGGCAGTGAGTTGAGTAAAGCTATTGAATGGTGTCATTTCTACTATCATAGCAGCCTATAAGCTACCATAGTACAACCACTGGCAGGTGGTGGAGTTTCCTCTTAAGGGACTTTCATTATTACACCATTACATGTTCTACAACTTTACCACAAGAAATCATGCCTTCCACTGGTGGGAAGCTCATACTTTTAATATGCATTGGTAGTGAGTCCATTTATATTAGCCAACCAAGATAGAGCAGGAGGCTCCCATCTAAGCCTCAGGGAGAGAACTGTCTAGTTGCTACCCTCCCAAACACAAACGATGGAGCAGAGTCCCCTGAACGCAGGCATTGACATTCAAGTGCAGACTGATTCACACAGACAGTGCTAATTCAGTGGTGCTGAGACTCCTTGGAATACTGAATAAGCAGGATTGAATAACAATCAAAATCAGTGCTGTGTCCATGCTGGACTTCCTTGGGGGAAAATTATTTCTCAGGCAATCAACAAATAATTTTAGATGGGTGGACTACCTGCCGACTGATAATGGAGATTTTCACAAAACCGAAGTCATAAAACTCCAGGAAATGAAATTTAAAAAGCAAGGTAAATCACCATCAGTTTATTTATGTTATTCATACCACTCTAATTGTAAAACTCGATCTAAAGATGATAATCCCAGCAGGGTTACAAAGGTTCCAGCTCATTGCTCCCCGCTGCTTCCAGAGGCACTTGTGCTCATATACGCATTTCACACACACACAGAGAGAGAGAGAGAGAGAGAGAGCAAAAGAGAGGAGCTCAGCTAGTCTCCTAGAAGACAACAAAGCATTTGAAGCATGTGCTTCCCCTCCAGTCCCCGAGTTCATAACGCTGCCAGCCACCAGGCTCTAGGAGAGCGCAAGAAAAGAAGTTCGGAACCTA
Source organism: Echinops telfairi (assembly GCF_000313985.2). Lineage (NCBI taxonomy): Eukaryota > Metazoa > Chordata > Mammalia > Afrosoricida > Tenrecidae > Echinops > Echinops telfairi. Next base: position 45,509,238 of record NW_022103896.1, on the reverse strand, counting down.
ATTCTGGAAACCACTCACAGGTTTTCTAAATGCCAGACCTAGGATCCGAGGCCATATGAGATGATTTGTAATTTTTCCTCTAACCAGTCCAAGGAAAGCCAAGAAAAATAAATAAAATAAGAACAATGTCAAGAAGGCTCCAGAGGAGAAAATTGTAGAATTTTCAAGACAACAATCTTTTATTCTGATAATATGACGCTTCATAATATGATGATCAATAGCTTTTAAAAGTCTTTTTGACCTATAGATATTTCCCTCCATTATTTCTTTCTTTTACCTTTATATTGTGATTTGGGTGGAAGTTAATAGGCCAAAATGGTGTCCCATCCAATAATTCAGACACATCTTTGTTTTGTAACATTGATTGTAATCCCTAGAATGTAACATCACTCAGCCCACTTCTACGCCATGTTTCCGGTCCTCCTTTGGTCCTAGTGCTTCCTGCCTTCTGAACTTTGCTCCTGGGCGAATGTTTTGCATATGTGCAGGTCACTTGATTGAGAAAATGCATGCAATGGTTCATATTAGAAGGGCCCCTAGTGGCACACTAGTTAAGCCCTTGGGTAGTAGCATGTCTAATTCACTAAGTGTCAATCCCTAAGGACCTGTCTTGGGAATCTTGCTGGATGATACAAAGCACGGAGCACCACGCTGTCTTGCTCCAGCCCGCTCACTCTGTTAGTTTCTGTTTGAATTTCTGGGGCAACAGAGAACCTACCAATTCCTCTGTTCCTGGTGCCCTGTCATCACTAGTCCCTGTGATGCTCCCAACCTGGGCTGTTTTCCCCATTCACCTCCGATCCACACTCCCCTTTCTTCCTCCTGTATAACTAGCCATGTCAGAAGGACGTGTGAAAAAATAATCAATAGCCTGTGTACAGTAAAAGCATATTCACACAAGGCAGTATGATGCATTTCATACGTAGAGAGAGGAGCCGCGGTGGCATAGTGAACTATACATTGAACTGCTATTTTAAAAGGTTATGCTGATAATTTGAAAGGTTCTGCAGGTCTGATAAACTGAGGTTGTCCTAAGTAATATGCATGTATAAGAAACCCCTGTGATCTACATAAATTCTTTTAGGGAGCTTTCTGGGTGTTTTTGGAAAGAATGGACAGTAGATCAATCACAGGGACCTAGAACCTTGTCTAGAATGCCTGTGAACCTGCCCATCCCTTGCAAGCCTCCTGTTCTATATTTCCTGGCAGCTCCTTTCCAGATCACAAAGAAAAAGCAAAGTTCTCAGGTGCCACCACCGCTTGTGGCCTTTCTTGGCTGACATTAGAAGATACTTCCTTTGTATATATCAGTGGTTACCCGGGTCTATGCCCACTACTACTATGGCCATGTCCCACAGAAGCTGTAGGCTAGGGTAGCATTACTCTTTCTATGAAAACCAAAATACAAGTTCATTGCATCGAGTCAATTCCTGCTCATAGAGACCCCATAGGACAAGGGAGAAGTGGCCCTGTGGGTTTCTGAGATTGTCACTCTTTATGGGAGGAGAAAGCCTCTTCTTCGCCCCCTGGAGGAGCTCATGTATTCAAAATACCAACCTTGTGGTTAGCAGTCCGACGTGTAAACACGCCGTCCCCGGGGCTCCAACTCAGCTTCATTCCTAGTACACATCACAGGCTAATTTCACCTAACTCTTCCAAGGTAGTCATCCTGCTGGTGTACTTTAGTAAATCTTGTTAGAAAATAGCACAGGCTATTTTGGGGGGAAGGGAAGAGGTGTTAGCAAACCCAGGGACAGGGAAACAACAGGCGATCCAAATTGGTGGGGAGGTGGGTGTGGGAGACCTGGTAGGGCAGGATCAAGGGGAACGTAACAAAGAGGAAGTGCTGAAATC
>NW_022103896.1:45497824-45506011 GCF_000313985.2 Echinops telfairi | reverse complement strand
AAAAAATAAAGGAAAGCCAAGAAAGAAAATAAATATGCGGGCAAAATACTTAAGAAGCATTTATTCTTTTAAACAGGTTAAAATTTTCCTTTGTGGTTCACACTTTTAACAATTAAATCTTAAAAGAAGAAAATGTAGGAGGCATTTTTCAAATGTTCAAGTGTGAACATTTTTTCTTTGTAAGAAAAGCATAAGCCAATAAAACAAAAATATGGTAAATTCAACTACACACAAATTGAAGATTTCTGCATAAAAAGAATAAGTAAATAAAGCCAAAAGCCAATGACAATCTAGAGATAAATCATTGCAACACATAGGACAAGTGTATATAAGACCAACAACCAAAATATACAACAATGTAAGTGAATTAGGGCCACTGAGCCTCAACATAGTTGAACATTCGCCCAAGAGCAAAGTTCAGAAGGCAGGAAGCACTAGGACCAAAGGAGGACCGGAAACATGGAGTAGAAGTGGGATGAGTGATGTCACATTCTAGGGATTACAATCAATGTTACAAAACAAAAATGTGTCTGAATTATTGGATGGGACACCAATTTGGCCTATTAACTTCCACCCAAATCACAATGTAAAGGTTAAAGGGAGAAATCATGGAGGGAAATATCTATAGGTCAAAAAGACTTTTAAAACCTATTGATCATTTGCAATGTCCATGTTTTATTTGGACTCTAATTCAAATAATTTGCTTTTTACACGCAGATATTTGTGAGTTAATTATAAATGTGAGCATTGTCTGGGTATTGTTGACATTAAAATTTGTTGCTGAACTGATGAAACACACAATATTCCTCTGGTTCCTTGAGGTTTTCTCATCCCCCACTATCATGACCCCAGTCCTGCCTTCCACTGCAAGCTAGACCGGAGCATGTGCACAGGTACAGATAAGACACAAGAGCTCACTACACATGGAATCCAGGGACAGGAATGGGAGCGGTGATACCAGGAGGGTAATGGGAAGGTGGGTGGAGGAGGGAGGAGAGGGGGATGATTGCCATGACCGACACATAACCACACACACCCCTCCAGGGGGAGGAACAGCAAAATCCATGGAGGAAGGGAGGCAGCAGTCAGTATAAGGTATGAAAATAATCATTTATAATTTATCAAGGGGTCACAGGGGGAGGGCGCAGAAAAAGAGAGGAACTGGTACCAAGGGCTCAATAGAAATAAAATGTCTAGAAAATAAGTATGGCAACATATGTGCAAATAAGCTTGATACAATTGATGTATGGATTGTAATTGATTATAAGAGCTGTAAGAAAAATGGTTTTTTTTATTTAAATAAATAAAGGAGTCACACACACACACAAAAGAGCTGTAAGAACCCCCAATAAAATGATCTTTTAACAAAAAAATAAAGAATAAAAATTTGTTGCTGAAAGTTTTGAGGTATGATAATAGTATTGTGGCTTACTAAAAGAAAGAGACCTTATTGTTTAAGATAATATATGAGAATATTACAGATTAAATTAAGGATGAGATTTGTTGTTAATGAAGTAGAGGGCAAAGAGGTAGGTGAGTGGGATTAGACAAAAATCAAAGTGGTCGATGAGGTGAGAATTGCTCGGTCTTGGGATGGATGGGGGGGCAGGGGAGGGGAGGAGGGGAGTGGGGGTGTCATTGTGCTGTCAGGGAAGTTAACATATAGATGGACTAGAGTGCCGAAACATTCTAGAGAAGTAGCACTTGTGTTGTATAAAAGGCTGAGCATTCGGCTGTTAGGCAAAAGCTTGGTGGTTAGAACCCAGACAGACCTGGTGATCTGCCTCTGAAAGGCCATGGCCCAGGGAGCAGTCTGGCTCTGTCCGCAGGGCCTCGTCATGTGTTGGAATTACTAACAACACCGTCTGTGAAGACAAAGGAGAAAGAAGTGGCCCTGGGTCAGGGAGTTGCCTGACTGTATTGCAGACCCAACAAAGTCTCTGCCAGTCCGACTGGGCGTTGGGAGCAAGGTTGCCCATGAGAGTTACCCCACAGGAGGGGGAAAGAGGTAGGTCCTTGACTTGTACCACCTTTTTGGCCAATCATTGGCTGGAGACTGACTTAAGAAGAGTTTGTGCTCAAAGTCAGAGATGCGTCTTAACAGCCAGAGGTTCTCAGCTAAGTGCAGGGCCGGCAGCTGGTGGGTAAGGCCTTGCTTGAAGGGGAACCTGAGATACACATGTTCTGTCTGCCACCATTCTACTGTCCCTCCACTGTATGAATGCTTGAAATTTCACATAAGAAAAATTTGGTGTTTTTTGGGTTTTGTTGTTGTTTTTAAGAAAAAGTATGATATAGAAAAATGTGGATAGTAGATTATACCAAGCCAAATCCAAACTCAGGGCCATCGAGTCAAAGTTGACTCATAGTGACCCCCTGTGGCTTTCTGAGACTAACTGCTTACAGAATAGAAAGCCAGTCTTTCTCCTGCAGAGCTGCTGGTGGTTTTGAACTGCCAACCATGTGATCGCAGCCCAATAAGTAACCACTACACCACCAGGGCTCCCAGTAGATTAAACAGACTCCTTTTTTTAAAAAGAAGATCATATCTCTGAAAGGGTATCGAAGAAAGTAGGAAAATAGTTGTCTTTGGGACGAGAACTTGGGAAGAGAAGGTTGGGGAACACTTATGAGAGAGGCGATATTTCTATAAACTTTTTGAAATGTATTCACGTGCAGTTGTTTGCCTCTTCAAAAGTAAATTCCACAATGTAATGTTTGTATAGAAGTGTTTGCTAAATAAAGGATTCCCATCTGTAGATGAAGAAATTGAAGCTTTGGGGTAAGTGGTAACTCTGAGGCCACACAGGTATAAGTGGCAGAGCTGGGACTTGGCCTGCAAAACCCACATTAATCTTAGCCATCGGACATCCTCCCATGCCCTCCTTCACTGGGCTGTCAATCAAACAGAAGTCCTTACTATTTTCACTCTGGAAGATAATTTTCTCAATTTTTCTACAGAAAATTAAGTGATGACTTTTCCATGTATTTTTGGCATCAATCTTGCCCTCTCAGTGCAGGGACCCCACCTTCAAAGGACTCACTCCACTCCCAGCTCTTCTATCTTGGAGAAACTGAGCTCCCTCTGATCTCTGCTCACTTGTTAAATCCACTTAGGGAGACGTTGGACAGTGTAACATAGGACAAAATAATAATAATTCATAAATTATCAATGGTTCATGAGGGAGGGGGAAGCAGGGAGGGGAGGGACAAAATGAGGAGCTGATTCCAAACTCAAGCAGAAAGCAAATGTTTTGAGAATGACGAGGGCAACAAATGTACAAATGCATTTGACACACAATGGATGGGTGGATGGGTTGTGGTAAGAGTTGTACAAGCCCCCGATAAAATTATTTTTTAAAATCTATTTAATATCTCAAAAGACAGTGACCCCAAGGAACAATTTAATCCTGAAGACAGCATCCCGCCCTGTTCACATAAATGCCTCTAATCCTGCCTCATTACAGAGCTGAGGATTTACAACACATAAATCACATCCGACCCAAAAACGGAGGATAATTACATAATTCTGAAACCCACGACCTAGCCAAGTTGACATATATTTGAGGGAGATGCAATTCAATTCATAGCAAAGACCACAGGCCCCAAACAAATAGCAGTGCCTCTTTTTGGCACTTTACCAGGTAAGCCAGGTGACCCTGCTAAATGTCATCCATCCACAGGAGACAGTTTCATCATTGATAGAGTCCCTGTGTCTATAGGCTTGGACTGTGTACTTACACTAAAGTATACATTTGTACCAGCTACCTTACAGACACAACCCAAAGGAAGGCAGTGGACTTAACCTTCATAGTGAGACCGACTACCTGTATGACCTTGACAATAACTTAAGGTCTCTAAACCTCAGTTTCCTCATCTGTTAAAATGAACTTATAAGTCTTCCTAGTTCATAGTTACATCGTTGTGATAATCATGAGACATTGCTTATAAATTGTTTGGTCCAGGGCCAGCACAGAAGGATTATAAGTGCTACTCATCATCGTTTTCATTGCAATTACTACCATCATCATTGCTCATATCACTTAAATCTGGACCGCCAAAGGTAATGAAATCTTTAAAGGAAAGGATTCTATGGAAATCATTCTCCAAAGCTTCCTGCTCTCTGGTACCCTCTCTTGAATACATTCTCTTGGTTTATGGCTCTGCTATAGTCTCCAGAGGTCTGCGGGGAAGGGAGGAAGGGACCGTCCAGCCCTCAGCATTATAAGGAACAAGAAATCATCCATACCAGCTAGCACCACATGCCTCACCAAAGAGAAGCAGGCCCAGCCACCACATTTAGGCTAATTGTTAAGGTGGGAATTTGTATGTCCCACAAATGATGTGATAAATGTTCAAATGTCCTTGGCAGAAAACAAAAGGTTCCCCACCCGTCCCTGCCTACAGAATTTCTATAGGCATCAAACCGTGGTTTACAAAGAGCTCCCTAAGAACATCATTAGTCAAGTTACCCACTTTAGAAAGCCAACAAGTATCTCCAATTAAGAAGATAACACAAGCAGACAAACGTACACCTCTGTTTACTGCAGCAACTTCCACAGCAGCGAAAACATGCCAACAACCCAAAACTCCAACGATAGAGGATTGGATAAACAAGCTCTGGTACATTCATACTATGGAATTTTAGCCATCAAGAAAAAAAACGATGATAACTGTCTCAAACACTGCAAGACATGGACAAAACTAGAGAAGACTTTGTTTAGCAAATTCAGCCAATGTTACAAAGCTAAGTGTCCAATATCAACATTGTGATAAGAAAAACGAAGAAGAAATGTGGTTTATACACCAGTAGATAAGATTTTGATGACCATGAGAAGGCCGGGGCAGGGGTGAGAACAGGGAAAGGGGGGGAGGGACATGCACAAAAACAGATAGTTTAACAGGAATAGTTAATTAACTAATTAATTAAAGCTGCTTCATTAAAAGAAAGAAACTCTAGGTTCCTTTTCCTTCAGATCTAAATATTGGTCCGAGTTGCTGAAAAAGGAGGGCAAACAAAACTGAAGTGGACTTCGGGTGTTTAGTGACACACACGTTTGTTTCAAACATACCGGTGGGGGCAGGGGGTGGGTGGGGGAGCTTCAATTCTAAATAAATAAATTTCTGTAATGTGTGACCCATAATAAGGGGTCCAGGAGCCTATACCCCAAAAGCACACGTTGGACAGCTAATTGCAAGATCCTCGGTTCAAAACCAGCAGGTGCTCTACAGGGAAAGACAGAGCATTCCACTCCCATAAAGAGTTACAGTCTCAGAAACCCACAGGGGCAAGTCTACCCTGTCCAATAGGGTTGCTGTGACTCAGCATCTACTCATGGCAGTGAACTTGGCTTGTTTGGGGGGGGGGGGGGGGGTTGGTCATAAGGTACATCCTGACCACCAGCAAAGCTGGCACCTTGCCTGCAGTTGTCTGTCTTGTCCAGGCTGCTGCCAGGCTTCAAAACCAGCGAGAGGAAGAAGAGACCGATGTGCAGTGACTCTTCATCCTTCCCTCAGATACGACGAAGCACTGAGTTGGTGGTAATGGGAAATTTTGGCGATGGCAATTGCACAGCATGAGTGATGTTGTCAATTTTGCTGAATTGTGCAGGGGGCGGGGAAAGTGCTGAATTGGCAAAGGTGATGTTACCTCAGTTTTGCAGCTATACAAAAACACAAGCCTCTTTTGATTCCATAGAAACAAGATCTATTAAACGTGTCATCTTCCTACCCTATCTAACTGTTTCCTCCCTAGTCACTCAGGTTGCAAGCAAGCTGCACAAATACCTTTCGCAGAAAATGGCATCTACCTTGAAGGCAGAGCGCTGCAGTGGTTACAGCGCTTGCCTCCCCCCAAACCCAGCCGTGTGAACCCACCACCAGCCTCTCTGCCGGCGAAAGGTTTGACAGTTTGAAATCTTCCCCAGAGATTTCTGCCTGGAACAGCTCATGGGGGCCCCTGGGCTCTGTCTTCTAGGTCACTGAAGGTCGGAAGCAACTCGACCACAGTGAGTTTGGAATTTTGGAGGGGATTTTCAAAGGCAGATAAAACGTCACACAATTCTCGAGAAGAAAAGACAAAATCGTGGTGAAAAGAGGTAGGTATGGGCACGAGGGAAATTTCGTTCCCATCCTTTCAAGAGAACGCGAGAGAGAAACAAAGAAACGTTCCCCGGGCCCTCCGTGACCCACCCATATCAAATTATACAGGATGGGGTAATATGATTGCCCGTTCTCCAATCAACCAGCAGATGTGCGGCTGCATCCTGCATGAGCAGCAAGTGACAGGCAAGCCCTGCTGGAAGTCCTACTGAAAGAGAATTACAATCATCGAGCCTGCTGCTCCATCAGGGCATGCGTTCCTGCTGCAAAATTAAAGGCAGAAGCACAAGCTGCCCTGAGGCCTGAAAACCGCAGAACCATTGTCTTCACCTTCCAAACACCATTCATGCAAGGAAGGCTTATTGCTCAAAATTTGTGATGGAACACAACAGTGTGATAGCGTTTCTTTCTTGGTTTGGTTTGGTTTGGGCCAGGGGTTGGGGGCATGGGGGGAAGGCGAGTACCTTAAAAGGACTGTTCAGCCCACATCATGATCCTTTAGCCTTTCCATTCCTCTCTTTAGCTTCCCCCTTCTGCATGCTCTCTCCTGCATCCTGACCTGCCATGATGACATTGGACGTCGTGGATTAAAAATAATAAGAATAAAGATGTCCTCCACAGAGGATTTTAAATGAAGCAGGTGTGCTACCCAGTCGTTAGATTCCTCAGTAAATATACTTCCTTCATCAAAGACGAGCTGGGGGCTTTTGACGGAGTGACTAGAATCCTACTAGGAAAGCGAGTCCGTTCAGTCAACTCACTGGCATATCTCTGAAAATTTCGATCAGATTCTTTCTTTATAGACAGAAGGTGGATTTGTGGTTTTCAGACTGTGTTGTCAGACTCTCTGGGCTCCATACAGCTGGATGGGGAGGATCAGGAGAGACTAACTCCCACACCTGGCCCTGCCAACTCCAACTGCACCGCAAGGGCTCCCCGATACGTGTGCATCCCCACCCCACCCTCCCCACTTCAAACCATCACCTGATCACTCCGACCACCCCATGAACCTCTTCACTGTCTCCTGGCTTCCCTTCTCACCCACACCTGTTTCTCACACAATAGTCCCAGCAGTCTGTTTAAAGTGTAAGTGAGCTCATATTTCTCCCTTGCTCTTTAAGGGACCCTGCTGGTACACAGTGGCTTAGGAGTTAGGCTGCTTACCACATGGTCAGTAGTCTGAAACCAGTAGTTGCTCTGAGGAAGAAAAATTAGGCTTTCTACTCTCTTCACGAATTACAGTCTCGGAATCTCACAGAAGCAGCATTTCTATCCTATCCGGTAGGGGCACCGTGAGTCAGCTTGATGGCGTGAGTTTGGAGTTTGGAGTTTGGTGCTGAAGCTAGTTATGAGTTGGGCTTCTAACCACAAGGTCAGTAGTTGGAAAAGACTCGATGGCAGTGAGTTTGGTTTTTGTTTTGTTTTGTTTTCTGAGACCCTTTTAAAAGAGCCCTGGTGGTATTATTGCCCACTAAGTACTGGATCGCAAACCATAAGGGGGACAGTTCAAATCCACCAGCCACTCTCAGGGAGAAAGAGAAGGCTGTCTGCTCAGGTGAATGTTGACAGCCTCCGAATCCCCATCCTGGGTCATTATGAGAAAGAATAGAAGAGATGGCGGTGGGGAGTGACTAAGCCCCTTTAAGGATTTTCCATTTCATCTCAAAGAAAATCCAAGCTATTTGTTACTGTTGTTTGGTGCTATCGAATCGATTCTAGTCTAGTTGGGATAACAATTGACTCTCGTCTAGTTGGGGATGCTCCTTGGGGGCCAGGGAGTTGATTCCAACTCATAGTGACCCCATATGACAGAGAAGAAATATCCCATGGGACTTTCTAGCCTGTAATTTTTACGGCACAATGGCTGCTACAATGGGCTTAAACAGAACAACAATCGTACACAGTACACCGGGCAGCATTCCATTCTGTTGTGTGAATGGTCACTATGAATCAGAGCTGGTTCGATAGCACCTAACAACAACAAAGGCAATTATTTTTTCATTCTTAAAATCACATATATGTATATATGTGTTTTTATTTTTTTAATCATTTTATTGGGGGCTCATAAAACTCTTATCACAATCC
>NW_022103896.1:45491109-45497009 GCF_000313985.2 Echinops telfairi | reverse complement strand
AGGTGAGCATCATGGAATGCCAGTTTAATAGAACAAAGTGTTCTTGCATTGAAGGAGTACTTGAGTGGAGGCCCAATGTCCATCTGCTACCTTAAGGCTAAACCTATAAATATATGCACATAGATCTATTTCCCCATTGCCATATATAAAGATATTTATATCTGTGCATGCCTGTATTTAGACCTCTATAAATGCCATTTACCTCCTAGTTCTTTCCTCTATTTCCTTTTACTTTCCTCTTGTCCCACTATCATACTTAGCCTTAATGTTGGTTCAGTAATTCCTCTCGATTACATTGCCCTTGTTCATGCCCTACCAGGTTTCCTACACCCTCCTCACCATCGATTTTAGATCACTTGTTGTTCCCTTATCCCTGGGTTTGTTAACACCACTTCAGCAAAGGCAGGTTTTACGAAAGCAGGTAGCCAAGTCTTTTTCCCTCAGAGCCCCTGGATGAGTTTGAACTGCCAACCTTTCACTGAGCATCCAATCCATTAACTGGTGTTCCATCAGGGCTCCCTCCAATCTGCTCACCTCATTCACCTTAAAAAACCCTGAGTAATCTGATTCCCACCTACCTGACCTCCCAGTTCATGCCACTCTCCTACCTACTCGAAAAAGCTCCGGCCCAGCTGTGTAAATCAGTCATCGCTTTCTTTTGGGCCTGAGAAATATCACATTCCTTCCCACCTCAAGGCCTCTGGACATGTTCTTCTTAGAACATTCTTCTTTGCTTTGCTGACTCCTCCTCAGCTTCAGTTTGAGCTTCAATGGCCCCTGTTCACAGAGGCCTGCCTGGACTGTTCTCATCAAGGTAGCTTCCTCCCTCACCCCTGCTCTCATCATAAGGCCTTGTTTATTTCCTTCATGGCAGTCATGGCAATGTGTAGTAATCAAGCTATTTGTTTGTTGATTCCCATTGTTTTACTTATCTAGTGATTATTATCTTCCCAAGGAAGTGCCCTGGTAGCAGAGCGGTTAAGTGCACAGCTACTAATCAAAAGATAGGTGGTTTGAACCCACCCAGCCACTCCAGGGGAGAAAAACCTGGTAGGGTGCTTCTATCAAGTTGACAGCAGCCTACAAGGCCTGATGAGGTAGCTCTGCTCCGCTACATGGAGTCACTATGAATTGGAATCAATTCCATGGTACCCAAGGATCACCCCCAACTAGGCTATGAATTAATTCTATGAGCCAGGGATATCAATGGCCTGGTGGGCTGCCACTGTGCCCTATTTCATCATTACCCAAAAAAAGTCAAACTCGCTGCCATAGAATTGATTCTAACTCAGAGTGACCCTATATGGAGAACACAGTGTTGCTTCTTAGGCTTTCTGAGACTGTAAATCTGTATGGGAGCCAATAGTCTCTTTCTCTCAAAGAGCACCAGTGGGTATGAACTGCTCATCTTGCGATCAGAAAGAAGCCCAACACTCAACCCACTATATCACCAGGGCTCCCATTTCATCACTAGCTTCAGGCAAAATCATGAGGCAATAAATGAGAGCTGAATTAGGGAATGCATGAACAAACACACAAACAAATCAGCCATTTCCATTAAGTGCTGAAAGGAGAACTGAAACTTGGATGAAAGTCTGCATAGCCTGACATTTCTCTTTGCATGCCCTTTCCTACCACATCATAGAGGCAGAGTTAGGAGACGTTTAGCATCTGGTTTTCCCGATCCTAGCAAGTCTTGCCTTCCATTGGATGGGGATCAACGAACACAGGCATCTGGGGCTACCGGGCTGCCTCTCACAGCAGCTTTCACTGGGCTTGATTTATGCAGCAACCTTTCCTTATTGGCCCACGGTCCCTCCGTGAGTGTGGCTCAGGCAGCATATTCCATGGGTTCCTACCCAATTCTGTAAGGTCTCCTGGAGCACATATAACATCTGGCAGCATCCGTCTGGATGCTGCAAAGGTATCTCCATATATTACCTTCCTGCTCTGCAGGGAGAAACGTTATTTTTGGTTGAAATCACTTTTTCATTTATCCCAGGTCAAAGGAAGTTCATTCTTCCCATTGTTCTATTTTCCTCTGAGTCAAATTTCTGAATCTTCTCTCATTTCCAAGTGAATTATTTTAGAATGAGCTATTTTCTATAGATATGCCACTATCAGTGTGGACATGCAATGAAGTCTCATTTACAAGAATACATACGCATGAAAATTAAGCCTGTTTTAAATTGTTATCTGCCATGTAACGCCAATGGTTCCTTCTATTGGCACGGTCTCACCATATTGTTGTTGTTGATGATGTTGTTTTTCCCATTTCAAAAAGGTTTTTGATTCAAAGCTGCCTTATTTCTGGGAACCTCACCTAACAGAGTTTTAACTCCATGTCGAAAATAGAGAAGAAATGAATCTATTGGAAACATTTGAAAAGCAAGAGATGTGATAACTTTCAAAAAGGTTGCTGTTTGTTTTAAAATTGAATCCCACACCCAGACAAAGGTATAGAGCATTCTGTCACCTTGATGTGCTCATTAAATTTGAAAGAAATGATCACATCACTGGGGGAAAATCATACTCTTTCCATTTCTGTTTCAATGATTTCTGCAAAGGTTGAGACCATGGAGCTTCAAAATTATCATAAAGTGGGAAAAAAATAATGATTATGCAAGTCCTCTAATATTGAAGGTAAAATCGAGTCAAGTGGATTTTTCTTGGAAAAATAATTTGTGGCATATATCATTTCAGCCCCCTACGTATTCTAGAGAGATTATTTCTCCAAGAGCATCTGAAGGTCACATAAACAATGCCTAGTAGTCAATTCCAACTGTGGTTTATTTCACTTTATTTTTTTTAACTTTTTCTCTTTATTACTTTATTGGTCTAGATAAATTCTTATCCTTTTAGCTTTCTCTCTTCTACTTCTTTTTAATTGCATCCCAGGGGGGTGGACATAGAAGCGGCAGGATTCCTCCAAGTATAGGGTTTTCCTAGTTCATCTGAAGAATGAACACCACAAATATTCCACATCAGAGCCATTTACCTGTAAGACTAGGTCCTGGGCTCGCGGTGTCTTTGGTAGCCCCCCCCCCCCATCCCTGCCCAGTGCCTTTCTGACATCTCTCTGTGGCCTCCCTATCTCTTCCCAAGGACATGCACTTTGTCACTCCAATCTGGGCTACCATTTGCCATCAAGTCAATGCCAAGTCATAGCTATCTCATGGGTGTCAAAGTAGCACTGGGCTCCATAGAGTCTTCAATGGTTGAAGTGATAGCTGGGTCTTGTGTCAACTTGACTGGTCCAGGAATCTCGGCAGTTTGGCAGTTGAGGCCTAGTAATCCCCATGATGTGGACTAACATAATGCAACCAGTCCCATGATGGGATCTGCTCTAAGGAGTCAAACAGTTGTAAAAGATTTGGATGGAGTCACTGACTTACCTACGCGCTGTCCTGGAGTTGATGCTGACTCATAGCAACTCTATAAGGCAGGGTAGAACTGCTCCTGTCAGTTTCCAAGATTATAACTCTTTATGGGAGTTAAAAAGTCTCGTCTTTCTCCTGAGGAGCGCTGGTAGCTGAGTGAGTACGCATTGGGTTGCCAACCACCAGGTCACAGCCCTTATGTGGTTGAAAAGAGGTTTCCTTGGGGTGTGGCCTACTGCCTATATAAATAGATGCTGTGCAAAGCTTGCTTGCTGCTTGCTGGGTCTGGATCCTGCATGTGGTTCTTGGTTAAGGTGACCAGAAGTCCCACTTTTGGTGGGACAGTCCCGGTTTTTAACAATTTTTCCTGCGTCCAGCAGTGTTTTTTAAAAGTCCCAATTTTGGGGAAGAATGCACAACAAGCTAGGGTATATGGTTTTTGGCTGCCATGTGGCTATTTCACCAGGATATGAGTTTTATCAATGGTGTCCCGCTTTTGTCCCGCTTTACCAGTGTTAAAATCTGGTCACCTTATTTCTTGGTGCTAGAGCCAACAGTCTGCCATACTGCCTACCTACTCTGGGAGTCTTCAGTGGCCTGCCATCTGACTTTCTGACCTTGGATTCACTCACTTCTGCAGTCACCAGCCTGCATACTCTTCCTGATGACCTTAAGTTCATCCATCCCTGCAGCTACATGAATCAGCAGAAGTCTCCAGCTAGACACCTGGAGACTTGGTAATTGCCCAAACTTGGACTTGACCATTTCTGCAATGGTATGAGCCATTTTCTTCATATAAATATCTTTCTACATGTATATATAGAAGCATCACGGGTTGTGATTTTCTAGAGAATCCAACCTAACCTATTGAATTTTTGGAAAGAGATCCCTAGGCCTCTCTCCCCAGGCTCCTCTTTCAATTAACAGCTTAGTTCATTAATTATTTGCATCTCTCAGGAGCTCCCAGCAATGGGTATGATTTTTCATTTTTATTTCATGGTTTGCCTTCTCTACAACATGCCCAAATGTGCCTCGCTAATTCTCTGCCTCCTTGTTATTACAGCCTACCCACCTTGTGTCTCATTCTTCCAAATATTGCTTTTCTGGGAGGTAGAGAGACTAAGTGGAAAGGACATGGACTTTGGAGCTAGACAAATTAGAATCTGAGCTGTGCAGTGCATCACTCTGTGACTTTGGACTACACACTTAACCTCTCTGAGACCTGGTTTCTTTGTTTTATAATCGTTTTATTGGGGGCTCAGAAAACTCATATCAAAATCCATTCATACAACCATGTGTCAAGCACATTTGTACACTTGTTGCCATCATTATTTTCAAAACATTTTCTTTCTACTTGAGCCCTTGGTATCAGCTCCTCATTTTTTCCTCTCCCTTCCCCACCCTCCCTCCCTCATGAACCCTTGATAATTTATAAATGATTATTTTTTCATGTCTTACACTGACCAATGTCTCCCTTCACCCATTTTTCTGTTGTCCATCCCCCAGGGAGAGGGTTAAATGTAGATCATTGTGATCGGTTCCCCCTTTATCCTCCCACCTTTCCCTTACCCTCCTGGAATCTCTACTCTCATTATTGGTCCTGAGGGGTTTATCTGTCCTGGGTTCCCTGTGTTTCCAGCTCTTATGTGTACCTGTGTACATCCTCTGGTCTAGCAGGATTTGTAAGGTAGAATTGGGATCATGATTGGAGGGGGAGGAAGCATTCAAGAACTAGAGGAGAGTTGTATGTTTAATTGGTACCATACAGCACCTGACTGGCTCATCTCCTTCCCGAGACCCTTCTGTAATTAGGTGTCCAGTTGCCTACAGATAGACTTTGGGTCTTCACTCTGCACTCCCCCTCATTCACAATGATATGATTTTTTTGTTCTTGATGACTGATACCTGATCCCATCGACACCTTGTGATCACACAGGTTTGTGTGCTTCTTCCATATGGGCTTTGTTGCCTCTCAGCCAGATAGCCACTTGTTTATTTTCAAGCCTTTCAGACCCCAGACATTATATCTTTTGATAGCCGGCCACCATCAGCTTTCAGCCGGGCACCATTAGCTTTCTTCACCACATTTGCTTATGCACCCGCTTTGTCTTCAGCAATTGTGTCAGGAAGGTGAGCATCATGGAATGCCAGGTTAATAGAACAAAGTGTTTTTGCATTGAGGGAGTACTTTGAGTAGAGGTCCAATGTCCATCTGCTACCTTAATACTAAACCTATAAATATATCTACATTGATCTATTTCCCCATTGTCATATACAAATATATTTACATATGTATATGCCTGTATTTAGACCTCTGTAAATGGCCTGTGCCTCCTAGTTCTTTCCTCTATTTCCTTTTACTTTCTTCTTGTCCCACTATCATGCTCAGCCTTCATTTGAGTTTCAGTAATTCCTCTTGGTTACATTACCCTTGATCAAGCCCTACCAGGTCTCCTACACTCTTCTCAACATCGATTTTAGATGTTGTTCCTGGGTTTTAGATCCCTTGTTCCTGGGTTT
>NW_022103896.1:45476865-45490986 GCF_000313985.2 Echinops telfairi | reverse complement strand
ATCCTGCCTATCTTATCTAGATAGACCTGCAGAGATAATAAAATGGACAAAAAACAAGATAGAGCAAAAACAAACAACAAAATAAAGGAAAACAACAACAACAACAAATGTCTGTAAATAGTTCAAGGTCTGTTTGTTGACCTTTAGGAGTGTTTTCCAGTTGAGTCTGATGGGTTGCCCCACCCGGGCCCCAAAGTTTATTTTTGGTATTCCCTGGAGACTTCATTGCTCTGCTCCCCATGCTGTTTTGTTGCACGCCCTTAGTGTCTTGCCTCAGTGTGGTGGGGTTAGATCAAGAGCACAATTCCCGCACTGTGTCTCCAGAGTTTTCCCTCATAGTGCTATGGGTCAGTGAGGGACTTCGTGTCTCATAGTGGGGCTGGCCCTATGAGAGATCTACTTTCATTGTATGCACGCCATGCTTTGTTGATAGGAGGCTGGTTGTTTTATGCCATAGATTTGAAATTCATCCTAGAACCCCATGTGGCTGAGTGGAACTAAACCGTAGGCATTTCTTGACTGTAATCTTTACTGGGGTAGATTGTCAGATCTTTCTTCCTTGGAGTGAGTTCTAACCTCAACTTCAGGTAACAAATGAAGACTCAGACATTCCACTACTATGTTGAAAGATAATTAATGACAAGGGCGAAAAAATTTATAAATTATCAAGGATCCATGAGGGAGGGAGTGTGGGGGAGGGGGGAAATGAGGAGCTGATACCAAGGGTTTAAGTAGAAAGAAAATGGTTTGAAAATGATGATGGCAACATATGTAAAAATGTGCTTGACACAATGGATATATGTGATGAATTGTGATAAGAGCTTTAAAAGCACCCATTAAAATGATTAAAAAATAAATAAAGATAATAAATGTGAAGTGTCTCATAAAGTGTCTGACTCATAATCCCTTAACCAATGAAATAAATGGTGGTTAAGATGATCATTACATTCCCACCCCCCCACCCCCACCTTGAGTCTGTCTTCTGATAGTATTACCCAGCTTACCCTTCATTAACCCGCTCAAATTTTAAAAAATTTTTTTTTATTCTTTCAACTTTTAAAAATAAAATCTTGTTTTCCTTCCTCCACTTCCATGCCCCCTCCCCTTAAAAAAGATCCTGTCTTTCTTCACACTGCAGTCAGAATGATCCCTCAAATCCAAACCCATCCACCTTGTGTCTCTCCGATATGGCCCTACCAAGAGCACCAAGTCCCAGCTTAGCACAGCAGATGAAATCCAGCACACCTGGTCCTTTGCTTATCCCTCGGCTTTATTTCCTGTCAATCTCCATTGCACATTTAGCATTCTAATAATACTTCACTGTTGTCACTGATGTTTCACGCTTCTCTTTGAGTATTTCATTCTGCCTGCAATCATTGCTCTTCCCGTCATGCCTCCTTCCTTTGTCAAGACAGTTCAGGCATTGTCTCTTGCAGAAAGCCTTCCCTTGACCACAGATCAGGGGAAAGGTACCTCTTCTTTTTTTTCCCCCTTGACTTGCTTTTTTTTTTTTTAATCGTTTTATTAGGGACTCATACAACTCTTATCACAATCCATACATGCATCAATTGTGTAAAGCACATTTATACATTCATTCCCCTCATCATTCTCAAAACATTTGCTCTCCACTTAAGCCCCTGGCATCAGGTCCTCATTTTCCCCTCCCCCCAGCTTCCCCCTTCCTCATGAACCCTTGATAATTTATAAATTATTATTTTGTCATATCTTTCCCTGTCCAACGTCTCCCTTCACCCACTTTTCTGTTGTCCGTCCCCCAGGGAGGAGGTCACATATAGTTCCTTGTAATCGGTTCCCCCTTTCCAACCCACCCTTCCTCCACCCTCCCAGTATCGCCACTCACACCACTGTTCCTGAAGGGATCATCCATCCTGGATTCCCTGTGTCTCCAGTTCCTATATGTACCAGTGTACATCCTCTGGTCTAGCCAGACTTGCAAGGTAGAATTCATGTCATGATAGTGGGGGGCATTGGAAGCATTTAGGAACCAGAGGAAAGTTGCATGTTTCATCATTGCTACATCTCACCCTGACTGGCTCGTCTCCTCCCCGAGAACCTACTGTAAGGGGATGTCCAGTGGCCTACTAATGAGCTTTGGGTCTCCACTCTGCAAAAAGGTCCCTCTTCTAAGCTCCCACAAGCCCCCTAGCCAACCTTTATTGTGCTATTCATTTTATCATTTTGAAAAATCGTTTTGGGTGCATGTCCCCGGAAGAGTACAAGCTCCTTGGTGGTAGGGAGCATCTTTGATTGTCTCTTTATTCCCACTGTCTGAGAGGCAATACTAGAGGTGTGCTGATCTGAAGTGAATTTTGCTACATAAATTATTCCATTTCTTGGTTTATGAATCACTTCTGGGTTTTTATAGTGGGTTCTTCCTAAATGTTTTCTCATCTCAATAGTATTTCACTTACAATGCCCAGTGTTAGGTGTTTTTGATTTTCAAATTGTATGGACACCAAACACTTTTTTGTGACCTTTATGGGAATGGACCAAGTCTAACCTTAGGTTAAAAATGACAGGTGAGGGTCGATGGGGGCTTTCTTAAAAGGACCTAATGGCCATGGGCCAAACACGCTCCCTGAGAGCTTGAGGGTCAAGCTGACACTGACTTGTCATATGCTTATACTCTTTCCTTGTTGATCATACAGTTTTACCACTTGAAAGTTAAGTTGTAATTATGATCTTAGCTACCATTTCTTCATTTACTGAGGGCTCGTCAAATGCCAACAAGTTCTAGTGACCTCTAGGATTAGGATTCGAGCTGCTAACCACCAAGTCGATGTTTCAAACCCACCAGCCACTCCCAGGAAGAAAGCGAGGCTTTCTGCCCCTGTAAGATTGACAGCCTCGGAAACCCATAGGGGCAGCTCTCCTCTGTGTACAGACAACTGCTGGAACAAAGACTGCTGGAGAGACCAAAGGGTCTCAATGAGTTATTGGGGTACTGAGTTATTGTGCTGAATCTCAAATGCCAGGTTCTATATAAGGCATTTCACAAATATTAGCTTTAAGCTTCCTATCAACAAATGCATTTCTCAGCTCGGCAAAACTGGGTCTCAGAGACACTAAGGAAGTAGCCATCAGAATGCTAACTCTTAGCGGTATTTGTTTTTCTCAAGTACATTTACCAGGAATTCCAGTCTCTTGAACTTGTAATTCAGCAACTACATGCTATTGCTAGTTCAAGCCATTTTCAAGACATGGACTGTGTTAGTTCTATAAGAAGGTTTGCTTCGTGTGTTTTCCTTCTAGAAAATTAATAATCTGAGTAATGTGTTTCTGATGTGCTTCCTCACATGTGTTGTGCGAGGGTATTGTTGCAATTGCTGCTTTGTGTATTCTGGCTCTTAAAGATGAGTTCTCACTTACTAAGTTTGAAATCTAAATCGTGAGTCTGACGGTGGCTGTTGCCAGACAGCAATATCTCAGAATTCGAATGAAGTTAAGAAATTATTGCTGTCATTTTCCATTTCTAACTTTATTTAGGAAGGGGGAATGACTCTGTGTAATCTCCGAATTACAGGCACGTGAGGTAGAGGCTGCTCTTTTGCTTCAGATGGATCGTTTCTGCAGGCCGGGCACTATTGGGGCAGCTACTCCCGAACCAAGCAATAAATCCGGAATTGACAGTTACACAAATCCATCATCAAGTCTGGGAGACACTGGGTTCCTCGTGTGAGCACTCAGGTCATTGGAGAATAAGGAGGGAGCAATGAAATGACAAGACCTCACTGTTGGAAAGACGTCAGAGACTATTTTTAGATTCGAATCTGTTCAAATGGACCAGATTTTTGAGGGTGATGAGAGATCTTTCAGTGATTTTAATGCTAATTACAGACCTCATCGAAATGCACTTAATTTTTCACCTAGAACATATTTCGGTTGTTTTCTTTAAAATACCAATGGAAGTTTAAAATCGCATGATTTTGGCCAGCAATAGGCAGGTCTAGAAGATAAACAATAACACTAGGGAGGTTAGAACTCCTTGGAACAAGCAACTGCTGGAGAGACCAAAGGGCAGCATCTGCCCAAAGACCAAGTTCAGGAAGCAGGGAGGGTCTGCAAAGAAGGGGGGCTGGAGACAGGAAACAAATTAGAAGTGGGAAGAAGGATGTTGCTTTGTGAGGGTTGTAATCAATGATGTGAAGCAAAATGTGCATGAACTGCTCAATGAAAAGCTGGTGTGCTCTGTACACTGCCCAGTTCTCAATTTTAAAAATTGATTATTTTTAGATCTCTTTATTCTAATTTATGTGTTTAGATTTTTTTGAAATGGCATTAAGTGATGTAACATGCCCCCTCCAAAGTGGGGGGCGGGGGAGGGGGGAAGCAGAATGTCTCTTTTTTAATGTACAGTCAATGAAACAAATAGAACTTTGTGCTGGGAACAAGAGTCACTAGTGTTATACTAAATATTCACTTATTAATGCTAAATTAAATTGTCTCCAAATTCGCCACCATTTTGTATTCAGGGAAATTCTTAGGGTGCTCCCAAAAAAGGGATCTTTGACTCATTTCCTAAAGGTGAAAAACAAATTCCCCACCAATGAGTCAATTCAGACTCATAACAACCCTATCGGACAGTACAGAACTGCCCCTGTGATCCAAGACTAACTCTTGATGGGAGTAGAAAGCCTCATTGTTCTCCCTCAAAGTGACTGGTGGTTTTGAATTGCTGACCCAACAAGTAACAACAATGCCCCCTGAGTTCCTGTCTACTAAAGGTAGCCAGATTGTTTTGACCACAGTGTAAAAGGTCTGTCTGTCGTGGAAATGGTGTAATGTCTGCCCTATACTTCTCTCTTTAGCTTACTGGCCCAGCAGAATATACTATAAGAGAGAGAGACTGTCAAACTGTTCCCAGAAAACTGATTCGTAACTGTCCTTTAAAACCAAAAGATGTCTTATGCCTTACAGAAGAAAGGGACATGCACTCATATAAAGCATAAAACTCAAATGTGTGACACAATTTGAAATCTTTTCTTAAAATGTGTTAAAACTGCAGATATCTAAAGGTAGCTGGGAGATAACATCAATTATGTAGGTTTTTTTCCCCCTTTAATCCCTTTTCCAAAAGATGGAATCTCAATCCCTCTGAGAGAGCAGGGTGATTTAATGGGGATCTCTAAGGCATGGAACCCATTTCCTCCCCACTAGCATCAAAATCGGAAAATAACTCTTCTAAGGAAATATCTCAAATGGCGAAGCACTGTTTGAGTATTTTACATAAAGTTGTGAAATGACTGTCCAGAAGATGTGCTTGCAAACAAGTGAAAATCAAAAATGTCTAACTCTAAGGTGGTTCAAAGCAGAACTTTATCCAAGGGACCTGGGGACCTAGAAAGTTTTTTCATAGTAAACTAGCGACATCTATTGTCTGGAAATGGTAAGAACAGCAGGAGCCGTTTCGTAAATGGCTGGATGACAGTGGACTGGGGGCTTGGTTGGTTGGTTTTCCAGGCAGGAATAGGAGTCCTGGTGCACGGTGAGCTAAACATTGGAACGCTAACTACAAGGTCAGTAATTCAAACCCACCAGCTACTCCGTGGGAGACCGATGATACCATTCTCTCCCACAAAGATTTCCGGTTGGGGATACCTTACATCGGGTCTCTCTGAGTTGGAATTGACTCGCTAGTCATGGGTTTGGTTTGAGGGGGTTCCCTGTAGGGGTCAAAGAGTAGCAAGTGTGGGATATGTTGCTTAGTCTCTAAAAGGGGGTTTATTTTGGCATTTGACATTTGATTTCTTGACTGCTGCGTCTATGGGTGGTGATTGTGGATCCCAGTGAAATGAACTCCTTTATAACTTCAATCTTTTCTCCAAGTATCAAGAGACTTCTTGATCTAGCTGTGGGGGGGTTGGGCTTTCTTTCTGCTGAGATATAGTCTGTAGTCGTTGATCTTTATCCATTAAGTGTTTTCCCTTTCAGTAAGCAAGGTCGTGTCATCTGCATATCGTAGATTCTTAGTGAGCCTTTCTCTGTTCCTGAAACCACATGCTTCTTTTAGCTCTTTCACAGGAAGTCTGTCTCCTGCGCCAATTACTTTAGATGCCCGTCTCGTCTCTCCGTGTTTCCCACTCTCCTCACCGATTTCACCTCCTGTAAATTTTTATAGCTGGAAATCTTTGGTGGACCCAAGGCTTTGAAATGGCTTCAGAAATCAAGCAAGGTCTGGCTTGAAGGCTATCCAATGAACTTCTGAGCTGATCCTTACACGCCATAAATTCTCAGTGATGCCGTGTGCGCCGGGGTAGAACTTGGAGGGCGTTTCCATGTCTGTGTTTCAGGAGACTGCCAGGCCTTCCTTAGGACGCGCAACTAGTAGGTTATGAACATCCCACCTTTCAGTTAGCAACTGACCTCAGCAACTGCATCAACCAGAGGTTGTCTCCACAGCTGGTCTCATCTGCTTTTAACAGCAGAGGAAGCAGAAGTTAGGAGAACTTGGGTGACCTTGAAGAGGTCTCATGGGATGCGAGTGACAAAACCTAGACTGAATCCCAGGTTTCCTCAGAGCTTAGGCTCAGTTAGAGTAAATTCCCCTGCCAGGGGGCCACAGTTAACAAAAGGTTCCACAGAGGTGGCCCCACCCCCCAGCTATTTCTATTTGATTTGCATATGCTTAGAATTACACTGGCTTGATGAAATTATACATTTTCCCCATGTGAAAGCTCTTTTGAAAGCATTTTCTTTCAGCTATTTTGAGGAAAATCAGATTGTAACATAAATACATAGCTAAAAGAGAAAATAAAATGGGCCGTTATCTCCACATCAATGTATCCGATACAAGATGTGAAATGTTCCTGAAAAGAACAAACTGATTTAAATCTAAAGTTTGTGCCGTTTATGGTCTTTTTAACACCATTCAACAGAATTGAATTTGCCTGTAATTTAAACACCTAGCTTTTTATCTTTAATTCTTTCTATCTTTGTGCTATACAATGTCATTCATTACAGAATAAAACATCCTGGAGGGCCAGGAAAGAGTCTTTTAAGTTTTTATAAAGCAAATCACCTGGAATGATGTAGGTGTTTAACTTTATGGTAAAGTTTCTAAATATTAATTTTTGGAGGATTTGAATATTTAAATGCTCCAACAATGTTCTACAGAAGATTCATGTTCGCCTACAATTCACATTTACAATCAAATGTGCAAAGTCTCTGCAAGTCAAATATCATATAAACCAGCTAGCATAATATACCCCCCTCGTTGGTACTATAGCTGCAGGTATAATGCTCCAAACATTTTTACCTTACTGGGGCGTTTTCCATATATATGTCTTCCTCCCCTTGCCCAGAACTTACCTGTAAAAGAAATTCAAATTTGCCCAACGTAACAACCATCAGATCTTTTTGTGCGTGTGCATTTCAGTAGAGAACAAAGATAACTGAAACAAAGCCAGATTACTTACCAAAATCGGTCTAGATTCAAAACCAAAGGCTTTGATGATAGGAGATATAATCTTCCTGTTCTAGAAACCAAGTCATACCATGTCCATAAAGGTGTGGTATTCCCATTTCACACTTTTCCCCCCATTTCCTTCCAAATAACATTATAAGACCTTACAAGCTAAAACTTCCTGGAAAAGAGTTATATCCAAATGAATAAAAAACGAAGGTTGGTTTGTTTGTTGGGTGTTTTTTTTTTTTGGGGGGGGGTGTTAGATGTATTAACAAGTGTTACTACCCTTCTCAGTATTGTCCTAGTTTCACCCTGCCATATCCCATTGTCCCCAGTGTCAGAATCCAGCTTGCCTTCAATGAGTGAAAGAACGACTTCTTTCCTACTTGCTCATTAAGTCGGTCGCGAAATTCCTCAGGACATTTCTGTGGCCAGGACTGACCAATACCATATGCCACATTATGTAAACAAATATGTACCAAAGGGCTCAACTGCAGAAACCGCAGGAGAAAACAAAAATGATGAGCTGAGCAGATGTCTTTGAGACATAATCATTTCTCCGGCAATCCAGCAGACAAAAGACTTCTGTCTCCTTTGGTCTGTAGAAATAGGTTGGAAATCTTTACCTGCCATTTCTTCTTTAAAAAGAAAAATGCACAACCATCCATGAAGCAGTTAGGTGGTTCTTCCTACACTTAGCGGACCCAGGTAAAATGAATTCATTTAGCCAGTGGGCTTTTCCAGGTTAGCAAGAAGCATTCCTTTCCCTTGACAGCAGTTCTAACCTCAAGTCTGAGGCCTGTGTGAGCGAGCTCTCTCCTCCAGAATGCATTATGCTGTTGCTATCTCTTTATTCCTTCCTTTGTTGAATGTACCCTGTGCCAAACGCTAGGGATACCAGAGTGGACAAACCACGAAAATCTCTGCTCTGGTGGAGTCTGAAATCTAGACAGAAAATAAACAAGAAACCTGCGCGAAAGATATAGAATGGTGGATGTGTTACATGCTAAGAAGAGCAAGATGAAGCAGAAAAGCCATTGCCATCAATGGGTGTCTGACTCACAGTGACGCTATAGGAAGAGGAGAACTGTCCCACATGGTCTCCATCTGAACGGAAGTATCTGGTCACATCTTCTTCCTGTGGAGCAGCTGGTGGGTTCAAACTGCTGACCTTCTGGTTAGCAGCCAAGCATTTAACCACACCGACTGACACCAGAGTGGGAATCAAGTCCATGGCAATCAGAATCTGACAAGAGAAGATTACCAGGCCTTTCTTCTTTGTCATCACCTGGTGGGTTTGAACTGCCAACCTGTAGGTGACTCGATGAGCACAAATCTAAAAGAAAACTGCTGCAAGTCAATCCCAACTAAGAGTGAGCCTATAGGGTAGAGGAGAATTGCCCCTTTGAGTTTCTGATGCAGTGAAAGGGGAAGGGAGGCGGTAAGTACTCCCTCCCTCTCAGTGGCCGGTGGGTTGGAGCCATCCAATGTGTAGTCAGCTATGCTCCCAGGGCTCCTAAAATGGAAAGTATTCCAAAAGACAGGAGGGCTGTGTGTTATATAAGCATTGCACACAAATGCCAAGGATGGAAAAACATCATCCACTAGACATCTATGTAGGAGCCTTGGTATGGCAATGGTTAATCATCTGAGAGTTCACACCACTACAGGTGGGGAAAAAAAACATTATTCCCAGGAAGCTTTGGGCCTAGGAAACCCTATCATTTCCTAGCAGTTATGCACAATCACATGAGGGTACTTTAAGTCAGAATCGACCTAATACACAGAATAATGAACAACAATGGATGCATATGTAATATTATTATATAATGTGCATTACATACTTAAAAATAAAACGGATATTCAACTCAAAAATAATATATAGAAACAATATGTTCCAACTCACTGCATCGAGTCAATGCCGACTCAGCTACCGTATAGTGACTCCCTGTATGTTTGTGAGATTGTAACTTTTTTTTTTTTAATCATTTTATTGGGGGCTGGTACAATTCTTATCACAATCCATATATCCATCCATTATGTCAAGCACATTTGTACATTTGTTGCCATCATCATTTTCAAAACATTTACTTTCTACTTGAGCCCTTGGTATCAGCTCATTTTCCCTCTCTGTCCCCACTACCTCCTCCCTCATGAACCATTCCTAATTCATAAATTATTATTATGAGATTGTAACTCTTTACAGTAGAAAGCTCCATCTTTCTCCCTTGCAATAAGTATTGGGTTTGAACTGCTGACCTTGTGGATCAAAGCCCAACGTAGTACCACTATACCACCAGGGCTCCTTAATGTGTGAAAATCAAACTCATTGCCGCCGATTAGATTCCAACGCACAGCGATAGCGTTTCTGAGCCTGTAAATCTTTATGGGAGCAGATAGACTCATCTTCCTTCCTCAGAGCAGCTGGTGTGTTTGAACTGCCCATCTTGCAACCTGTCCCCGAAAGCCCTGCCAATGTAAACAATGTAACAATGTAAACAAACCCAAACCCATTGCCCTTGAGTCTGTTCCAACTGAGAGAGACTCCGTGCAGAGTGTAACCGCTCCCCCGGGTTTCGCAGACTGTCAATATTTACAGGAGGAGACAGCCTCATCCCCCGTGGAGCAGCTGGTTAGTTCAACCACTGGCCTTGTGGTTATCGGTCAATGAGGAGCCCAGGACACCACCAGGGCTCCCTAGGAAAGGACCGCAATAAGAGTATCTTTAAAAAAAAAAAAAGAGTATCTTTCAATATACAAGGGTAAGTAAAATTTACATATATATTGCTACAAAAATCGTAGAAACCTTATCTTGAAAGATATGTTAAGAAAAAATAGCTTCACATTTTAATATTTTTGTTTAATAAAGGTTCCTATTATTTTATAGCAATATTTTTTATTCACCCTTGTCTATTGAAAGGACTTCTTATATTTGTTAACTGAGAAAAAGAAGTGGAAAGCTCTTTATAAAACACAACACACTGTAAGTCAGCATGAGCAGATGCAGTAGGAAATTCATCCAGCTATTCATTTAAACCCGAATAGGTCCTGATTTCTTCCCCTTTCACCTGGACAAAGAGAAGCATTGAACAGCATCATGGAAGTTGGGCTTCTCTTCAGGGGCCCTAGCTGCCCCTGGGAGGACTCTGACTTCATCACAACAGATGCCTTGCCTCCCCCAGGATGGGCCCCTGACTTTAAATACAGCTCTTCCTCCCTTTCAGTCATCAGTCTGGGCCAGGTATGTGCTAGGGTCTGGGGGTCCCTGACTTCTGTGTGGGACGGGAATCAGACAAGTAATCAATTACAGTGCAGGGGAGAAGGGGTGAAGCAGTGGTACTCGTGGGGTGTGGGAGTTGATAAGAGCAGCCAACTTGGGAGAGTCGGGGAAGGCTCCTAGAGAACGGGGTTTATAAAACAAGACCAGGAGAATAATCCCTGGAATACAGGCTAGTGTTGAATGACCTGTCAGTGTCGAGGCAAGAGTGGAGACTGACCACTAAATGAATGTTACCTTCTAGACCTGGGGCCAGCAAACTTTTGAGATGGAAGAGCCGATCCTGCCCCTCACAATCATTGAAAAATTATTCAACAGCTGTAAATATATTTTTACAAACAAACAAAATCCCCATTATCTGAATAATATCCTTCAAATGTTTTTCCATTTTACTTCAGAGCCACTGTCCATACTGAAAGTGACCGTTTGTGGACTACTGAATGACTCTTACCAGTCTCATCTCTGAGGGCTGAACTATCTACTGCACAGGCCTAACAAGCCACCTTACCACTAGGAAGCATTTGTGCGAAATACTCTGCTCCAGAACCTCTCCTTTCAAGAGGCCATTATCAGAGAGCTTTTTCTTATTTAAAATATTTAAAACATCCTACTTGTTAAAGGTACTGGGCTGTTAACCATGGGGGCAGCCGTTCAAAACCACCAGTGGCTCAGTGGGAGAAAGTTGAGGCTGCCTGCTCAGTAAGAACTTGCCATCTTCTAACTCCGACATCTGGGAGCCCTGTCAGTGCTGTTGGTAAGTGTTGTTTTACTAGCTGCAAGGTCTGAGATTCAAACCAACCAGCTGCTCCTGGAAAAAAGATAAGACTATCTGCTCAGACACATCGTACAGGGTCTCTCCGAGTCTCAATTGACCCAGTGACAGTGGGGTTTGGTTCATTTAAAAAGGAAGGTGCTCACACAACTGTGCCAAGAAATTTAAGAGACAGCTACTAGGTCAATTGACTGGAAGAGATCCATCCATATCCATGCCCAGTCTAAAGAGAAGCAGTCCGTCAGAATGTGGAAATTATGAAACAATATCATCAATATCACACACAATTAGAATGTTCCTAAGATTATTCAAAAATGTTTGTAGTCAACCAACAATGAACTGCCAAAAGGACAAGCTGGGTTCAGAAGAAGGCCTGGGAAAGGGGAGCTCATTGCTGAGAGCAGATGGATCCTGGCTGAAGGCACAGAATACCACCTCTTTGCTTACCTGAGTTCTATTGACTATGCAAAGGCATTCGACTGTGTCACCCCAAACAAACGAGGGGGAGCATTATGAAAATGAGAATTCCGGAACAGTTCATTCTGCTCACGCTGATCTGTACTCAGGCCCATCAGAATGCCACAGTTCCAATTCCTCCCATTCAAGAAAATTAAATCTATGTATCCGTTTCCCGTTAGTTTCCCTAAGAATCATTGAGTTGCCATTCATGAGAGTCCTTAAAGATCACACCCACCGGGAGGGAAGGGGGGTAGAAAGGGGGAACAGATCACAAGGATCTACATATAACCTCCTCCCTGGGGGGTGGACAACAGAAAATTGGGTGAAGGGAAACGTTGGGCAGTGTAAGAGAAGATAAAATAATAATTTATAAATTATTAAGGGTTCATGAGGGAGGGGAGGGGGAGGGAAAAAGGAAAATGAGCTGATTCCAGGAACCCAAGCGGAAAGCGAATTTTAAGAATAATGAGGGCAAAAAAAAAAAAAAAGAATGATGAGGGCAACGAATGTATAGTGTGCTTTACACAATTGATGTGTGTATGGATTGTGATAAGAGTTGTATGAGCTCCAATAAAATGATTTTTTTTAAAAAAGATCACACCCACCATTCTGCTATTCTAGGTATTATCCCTTTTAAATGTTTCAACAGTATCACTAGCTCATCATTAACTATATAAAGCAAATATATAAATTGTTTACAGTTCAGAAAATCTAATGTGATATTTAAGCTGGTGGTCATTTTTCCACACTATTTTCTTTTTTCCTTAACCTTTGAAAAATATATATTTTATGTAAGTGGATTCCTTTTTTTGTTTTGTTTTTGTTTTCTCCCTCTGAGACATGACCTCAGATCAGGCATGGCGACCCAGTAAGTGAATTTCAAGTTATATTTTTAACTACATGAGCACAAGTACAGTACATACTCATTTTTTCCATTCTTTCTTAAAATAGCAGTTAAAATATCTTAAAGGATATATAGTCAAGCATTTAAAACATCATCACATTAATGTCACTGATTATGTATGTAGAAAAATGTTGAAAAGGCCAACACACACACATACCCCACAATAAAATTAAATAAATAAATTTAAACATCGTAAAATAGAAGTAGAAAATATTAGTGAGGTTGATCAAGATACAGATCAAGATGATAGCACCTATTCTAGATGCAAATTTACTATTTTAAAGTAATAGTTTTTTAATGGTGCTTTTAGGAGTAAAATAACTTATTTCATTTAAATATGTATACATATATAATGTTTTATTAACTAAGATAGTTTTTCTTAGCTCTATTGGTACATAACTCAAAAGCAATCATTTGCTGCCCCCTGGCTGTAAAGAGAGTTACCATTCTGTAAGATGACTATCTTTAAAAGAAAAGTAATATTCAAAAAGTGAAATGGAGGATTTGGGGAATTTATCACTTCACCTAAATAACATACTGCTAATTAATACTGGTTAACAGCATGAATTTTTATACCAGGTTGCCTAGGTTCAAATCCCAGCTTGACCTCATACTTGCTGTGGGATTTTAGTGAGTCAAGTTTCTTCCTAATCTGTATCATGAAGATAGTAAACATAATAATACTTACCACATACAGTTAGAGAAAACTAACAGAGATCAATATTATTAGATCATATACTTAGGAGCAATAGTGAGAGGCCAGGTATCTGTCCGTGCTGACACCAAGACTCTTAGACTCTAACCCTGCTCTTATTGTCTTCTAACATAATGTATAATTGAATTGTTTACTGTGTCTCATATTCATTGTCTGTATTTCATCAATGGAAGTCAGTAGTGGGCCAGTGGAAGAATTCCCCTCCAGGTATCGCTACTCTCAATATTGGTCCTGAGGGGTTTATCTGCCCTGAGTTCCCTGTGTTGCCACCTCTTATCTGTACCAGAGTACATCCTCTGGTCTAACTGAATTTGTAAGGCAGAATTGGAGTCATGATAGTTGGGGGGAGGAAGCATTAAAGAACTAGAGGAAAGCTGTATGTT
This sequence comes from Echinops telfairi, assembly GCF_000313985.2. Taxonomy (NCBI): domain Eukaryota; kingdom Metazoa; phylum Chordata; class Mammalia; order Afrosoricida; family Tenrecidae; genus Echinops; species Echinops telfairi. The sequence goes on along the minus strand of NW_022103896.1, from coordinate 45,477,050 downwards.
TCATCAGTGCTATACTGCACCCTGACTGGCTCTTCTCTTCCTTGTGACCCTTCTGTAAGGAGATGTCCAATTGTCTACAGATGGGCTTTGGGTCTCCACTCCATACTCCCCCTCATTCACATTAATAGGATTTTTTGTTCTGGGTCTTTGATGCCATTGACACCTCATGATCACACAGGCTGGTG
>NW_022103896.1:45475272-45476154 GCF_000313985.2 Echinops telfairi | reverse complement strand
TTTTCTTTTTGAGTACAGATATTTTTTACTTTCATTTATTCAATGCATGTTCCATGATAAGACAAGGTATTATAAAGGATACAGGCATCCTCTAAGCATGGTACCTACTATGTAAAGTGCCTCAACTTCCCAGAGTTGTTCCTGAATGTAGCTTTCACTTTTGTCCATGTCTCCATTACAGAGCTTAACACATTTTATTGTCATTGTTCTGTGTGCATTCCTCCTTAGGCTATAATCTTCTTAACAAAGGAAGTTTCCTATTTATCTTTGAACTCAGTACTTAACATACATTTTCCTTACAAAAGATGCTCACTGAAAACTTTATAAATGACTATTAACATCACCAACATGATCTGATATAATGGACAATAGATGCTTCTAAGCACAGCAAGAACTACGAAGTCTTCTGGCCCAGAATGCATAGACTCTGCCTTTTGCGAGGAAACATCAGACAAACGTACAATGCTGAATTTTCTGCTAAAAGTTGAGGCACCGGACCAATATTCTTTTTCAAAAGCTCAGTGTCATAAAAGACAGAGGTTGTGGAAATGTTCTATAGTAAGACCGCTAAAGAAATCCAACATTTAAAGGCAATACTCTTACATAGACTAGATTCTCTACTGGAGGAGAAGAAATGCTATCGAGAATATTATTAGGACAAGTGATGAAGCTGGAACATGAATGGTAGATTTAAGTATTATTTCAGTGTAAGTTTATGAATTTGATATCTGTCTTATAGGTGTAGGAGATTATCCCTACCTGTAGGAAATATCACTGAAGTAGTTATAAGCAAAGAGCCATAATGTATCTTACCTGCAAATGTTTCAGGGGGGCAAAAATATATACATACTCAAGCATGCATACATAAGAAAGCAAATAGAC
>NW_022103896.1:45461351-45462987 GCF_000313985.2 Echinops telfairi | reverse complement strand
TGTGTGTGTGTGTGTGTGTGTGTGTGTGTGTGTGTGAAGCACTGTACTAAAAGAGTTAGCCATTACACAATTCATGAGGCAGTTCTTGCTCTCATACATCAATAGCTGACTCTGAGATAAAGAGCAAATTCAGTCTGGCCAGAATGCACTGTATGACCTGGTCCCTACCTACCCTTCCAGGGACATCTTATTCTCTCTCCTTCACTAGCTTCCTTTCATTACCTAACTCCCACAGTGCTCCCGCTATCATGAGTGTGCAGCTTGGCTCCATGTACTTTTCTGCATTGGCTGCAATAAAGTACCGATTGTCTTCGATCACAAAAGTGACCACCAGTTCTCCCCCTTCCCTCTACTTACCATCCCTCAGGCTCTTCATAGCCATTGAATGGGACTGCTCCATGAGACCTTCAGAAGCAGATTGCCAGGATGTCTTTCAAAGGGTCTCTGAGTGGTTTCATACCATAAACCTCACAGTTAGTAGCCAAGTGCTTAACCCTTTGCACCACCCAAGGACTCCTGGCCACCCCCAGCCATGAGAAACTGAGGGCTCTCTCCTGCTGACTGTGGCCCATGTGACCTGCTTTGACCAACTGGATTTTAGAAATGCAGCCTAGGTGGAGACTTAAAAAGCACTTGATCTGGGAGGTTTGTCCTCTCCTATTGTTTTGGAACCCTTGCAGCCTGGGTAGCCTCCTGGGAAGTTGAGAAGCATGTGATCCTGTTGGCCCAATCCCCAAACACATGAGTGACCATCCTAGGTCATCCTACCACTAGCAGACCTGCCAGCTGATTAGAAAGGCCCAACGACCCTGCTGAAGCAGACCCAAAGCAGGAGAAACACCCAACCAATTCAGAATGTTAATCCTTCCCTGAGAATTCAGGAAGAGAGAAGGGAGAAGCAGAGGAGATGGGGAGCTGATGGCATCGATGACTGTATAACCCCACTCAATGGGATCGAGCAACAGAATTTTATATGAACGGATATATTGAATTGTGTAAGATATGGCAGAAAACAAAAAACACTATTACAGAACAAAAAAAGGAATAAGGGTTTCGGGGGATGTAATGGGGGAGGAGAGGGATAAAGGGTAGCTGATATCAAGGAGTTCGAGAAAAAAGAAATGGTTTTGAAGCTGATTGTGGCAGCAATTGTACAACACTGTTTGATGTGATTGAATGTTAGGATATCTGTAAGAGCTTCCAATAAAGTTATTTTTTAAATAAAATAAAAATATTATGTCAATTAAAGAAATCAATTGAAGCATATTTTATATATGATTTGTAACATTTTGACTAAAACCCCAAACTGCTCTGCTGACAAGTCAATTTCAACTCATGAGGACTCTGTACAGGGTTTCTGAAACTTTGTCAATCTTCATGGCAGCAAGCAGCCTCGTGTTTTTCTCACAGAGTAGCTGGTAGGTTCGAACTGCTGACCTTGCAGTCTAACTCTAACCCACAGCATCATTGTGTCACCTCGAGTCAAAATGTTCTGAACATCAGGAGATGCCGGACATTATAAGATATGACAAAATAATAATAATTTCTAAATTGTCAAGGATTCATGAGGAAGGGGGAGCGGAGAGGGAGGGGGGAAAATAAGGAGCTGATACCAAGGGCTCAAGCAGAAAGCAAA
>NW_022103896.1:45458812-45460089 GCF_000313985.2 Echinops telfairi | reverse complement strand
CCAAATTCACTGCCATCCAGTCAATGCTGGCTCATAGGGACCCTATAGGACAGCATAGAACTGTCCCTGCGGGTTTCCAAGCCTGTAACTGTGGACGGCAGAAGTAGAAAGCCTCTCCATACTCCCCGGGAGCAGCTGATGACTTCTAACTGCTGACCTTGTGGTTAGCGGTCCATAGAGTAACCCATTTGTTACCCCACCAGGGCTCCTGTATTTGTGCTAAAATATGTGACTTGGATCTGAAAGGGATCAACTATTTACTAAGAAAGAGAGATTTGCAAACAAGCTGTCAATTTTAGAAACACTGCTGCAGCTATCACAGAGATGATTGCTTGGTTGCTTCTTTGTCACCTTTCAAAGAAGTCCTAGTGGCATAATGGTCACAAACTAGGCTGCTAACTTCAAGGGTGGCAGTTTGAAGCTGCTCCCAGGGCAGTTCAATCCTGTCTTTTAGGATCGCTATGAGTTGGAATCAACTGGATAGCAGTGAGTGAGATGCAACTTACAGTCTCATGATGAAAAAATGTTCAGTTGACTCACGGATGCTTAGACAGTCCCAAAGACCGAACTTACCGCCAGTGAGTCAATTCTACACAACAACCGTATAGGACAGGGTGGAGGTGCCCCTGCGAGGGTCCAGGACTGTAACTTTTACAGGAGTAAAAAGCCTCTTTCTCATCTGGTGGTTTCAAATGGCTGCCCTTGAGGTTAGCAGTCCAACCCATAATCCACTACACTACCAGACTCCTTATACAGTGCTGTTAAAAAAAAGTCATGTCCAATGTATAAAATCTTACAGATATGGGTCTTGACGAAAAGAAACGTTTAGACGAGGCATCTACCATCTGTTACTTCAAAGTGAGCAAGAAAGAGCCTTGGGAAAACAAGAAATGGCATCTTGGGAGATTAATGAGGTTCATTAGCAGAATTATATTTAATAATAACACTTCTAGAAGACTTGGCGTGTTGTCCATTCTGGTGTGAAGTTATTTCCTTTTAACCCCTGGCACACACCAGACGGGTGGGTACACATAATAACATGAGAAGACGAGGTGAGTTCCTTCCATAAGAGGAGGAGGAATAAAGGACTGAGGAGCAGAAAACTAAGACTATGTTATCTCTGCCTACAAGAGCTCACAATCTAAAAAACAAACAAAAGTTCACAATCGAGTGCTCGAGGAGACAGACACCAGGCAAACCAATATACTTGAGAGGACGGGGTCCTGGACACTGAGTCATTGGAAGAAGGATGGGAGGGACCTACGGTGTTTTCTTGA
>NW_022103896.1:45452955-45454159 GCF_000313985.2 Echinops telfairi | reverse complement strand
AAAATCATACTCACTGCCAACGAGTCAATGCTCACAGTGACACAACACACACACACACACACACACACACACACACACACACACACAGTGGGTTTCTGAGACTGTTTACAGGAGTAGAAAACCCAGGTGCTGGTGGTCGCAGCCCAACTGGTAACCAGTCCACCACCAGGACAGACACATTTGAGTTCTGTTGCACATACGGTCACCATGAGCTAGACCCAATTCCACGGCAGCTAATGATTGTTCTTTCAACTCTAAGGCCCATCTAGGTAGGGGCCTCTTTTTAAATCCCTATATTATTGTCAGGGTCTAACACAATTATGATCCACAAAGAGGAAGTAGGCCAGGCCTTGCAGAATACTGGGAAACTTAAACATGAGGTGATAAGCATTGTTCTCTCCAAAGACAATCTCCAAGATCCCACGATTTAACCCAGAAGCAGACAATTTGACATGATGAGATAAGCCTAAATGTTGCTCTATAAAGAATCTTGGTGGCACAGTGGTTATGCCTTAGGTTGTGATCCTCAGGGTCAGCAGGTCGAAACCACCTACTGACTCCGGGGAAGAAATTAAAAAAACAAAACAAGGCTTTCTAGTGTAGTCGGGAACCCATAGGGGCAGTTCACTATGAGTTCACTCGATGGCAGTGAGTTTGGTTTTGATTTTTTGGAAACGATGCTAAGCACAATGTGGGAATTCAACTCATCCGCAGCCCCACAGGAGAAAGTTGAGGCTTTCTGGTCCCATCAACAGCCTTGGAAACCCTCAGGGGCTGTAAGTTGTGTGTGAGTCGGAATCCCTGACGGCACTTTTAGTGGGAAATGTTGAGAAAGCAGAGCCTGGACCCTATAGGCTTTGAGCTTCACGTTTACCTCCTGGCTATTGATTAAGAAGGGGGCACGATGCTGTAGCCTGCGGTAAAGATCCGCAGCCTGGGAAACCGTATGGGGCAGTCTACTCCGCCCTGCAGAGGCCTTGGGAGTCTGGCCTAGGACTGTGGTGGGCGGCAGGACAAAGCTAGTGCAGTCTCCTCCCTTTGTCTTCTTCCTAAACTGCAAAGATCTGCAGGTTTGGGGGCTTGGTAAGCTCCAAAGGACGGCCCCAGGCCGGGGGGGCTGCCTAGAGATCCACTCCCCGGGGAGGAATAAGCTGGGGTGGGGGACCCCCGACTCCAGTTTGGCTGCCGGGGCGCCAGGCTACTT
>NW_022103896.1:45440558-45452289 GCF_000313985.2 Echinops telfairi | reverse complement strand
GAGGAAGCCGGCTCCTCGCTCACCGGGATCGTTTTGCTTTCGCTGACACCTTTTTCTCTAGGGACGCTCAAACCAGACAACTGCAAGATGCTGTCACAAATGTGGAGAAGCACTTTGGGGAGCTGTGCCAAATCTTCGCGGCGTATGTGCGGAAAACTGCCCGACTGCGAGACAAGGCAGACCTCCTGGTGAATGAAATCAACGTGTATGCCTCCACAGAGACCCCCAATTTAAAGCAGGGCCTGAAGAACTTTGCTGATGAGTTTGCCAAACTTCAGGATTATCGACAAGCCGAGGTACGGAGCGAGGCCACCGCGTCATTGGTTGCAATGTGCCTGAAGTAGAGGATGAAAGGAAGCCCGAAGACCCTGCCGCCTTGCCTTCTTGCTCCATCTGTGGAGCTGAGGTGCTGGTGAGCGCGCGCTCCATGATAAACGTGCAGGTTCTCATGTCTTGTAACACTGAGTCTAGGAAGGGGAATCATTCCGTGGTTTCTGTTACCATTTTCAAACAAATGGTGAACCCCTTAAATCTTGAGTTTCCCCCAGTCATGTCCTATTTGGGGACCCAGGGAGGGGAGGGCATGTTCAGGAGATGGTTAAGCTCAGGCTTCCCAGGAAGAAAAGCAGCAAGGCGGCTGCCTGCTGTGCATGTAAGTATATTGTAGAGTGTGGCTGGAGATGCCAGATGCTGAGAAGGGTATGTGAACAAACGATCAGACAGGCAAAATGCTTCCATGCGCTGGGATTTGAGAACTATTTCATTGGCAAAACCAAAAAAATGTTTAAGCAATTGCTGCATGCCAGTAGTTCCCCACTCGCTCCCTGGTGGCCGTATGCTCGCTGACCACGTGTGTTTTGGGCTTTCAAGGTAGGTTTGGAGGTCAGTAGGTCGCCAGGCCTTTCTTAAAAGGCATATCTTCAGTAGACTCAAGCTACCATGCTTTCTCATTAACCCTTTGTACCACCAGTAATTAGACTCTCTTTGTGAGTTTGAGTTTTGTTTTCTGTTCTCCTTTTTTTTTGGAGCAAAGGTAGGTGTGACTGTTTTCTTCCTAAAAGCCTATGTGTTGTCCTTTATATTTGGTATAGTGTGTAGGCTTTAAGACACAGAGGAACTTCTCAGAAGTCGCCCAGTTAGAGCTGCTTTGTTCTTGGTATCCTTTTCTGCCTTCCTACCCCCTTCCTCCCAGACTGTTTCCCGTCGGTGCTTTGGGCCTTTTATTAAACCTAAAACAGACATCTCATTGATCACAAATAAACAAGCGAGAGTAACAGTCCTTGAGCCTATCATTGCTATCCACAACGAACGAGACCAGGAGCTAGAGGAACTCAGAAATTCGAGGAGTCGTTAATTAGATGTGGGGGAAGTATTGAGTTAGCTGGTGCCTCTCGATGTTTCGTCTATAATAAACAAGCTGTTCTCAGTTACACGTGAAAATGGGAGATTTAACTGTTTAAAAATAATTTCTATTCAGACCACCCTGTCATCCATGTTAGCCAATAATTTCAATTTCCTGTTTTAGAAAACCTATATGCTATCCAGTAGCAAAGTGAATTGATTTTCATCTGTTCTCCTTTTATTTCCCGTGCTTACAAACGGTGGAGGTGCTAATGAACAGTGAAATGAACAAAAGGTAGGCTACAAAAAGGAGAACAGGACGGATAATCCGTACACTGACGCATCAGTTTATGGATTATTGCAAATGGTACGGACTAAACTATCCTGCATCTTCATGGTCTAAAGTCTAGGGTTCCGAATATTTAAATGACTGATGGGGGCTTCTTTCTTTTTTTCTTTTTCCACTTTTCGTAAACTCTTTGAAAATGAAACATTCACAATATATTTTGTTTCTAGAGGCAACAAAAAAATCAATATGAATTGAAATCCATTCACTCATTATAAACATCTTTTTTTTAAAGCTTTTTTTCCTGCTATAAAAATAACACATGGGGGTGGGGTGGGTGGGGAAAAAATAGTAATACATGTTCATTTTAAGCAATTAATGGTAGGCCATCTTGTGATTTCTCTCTTTAGGAAAAATTTAATGTCCAAGAGAATTATTTTTCTTATGCTACAAAGTTGTCTTCTTTAATGTTTCCTAAGTGCCTTCCACTAATGGTATATTAGTAAGAGAAGTTACTATGATAACTGTCATGTTTAAGACACTTTAATTCTCAATTTTAAAAGGGAATCAGCTGCCTGGTGTGGCAGCTCAGCAACACAAGCCATTCGCCTTATTGTCCAAAGACCAGAAGCCCACTGCCACGGAGTTGACTCTGACTCCTTGTGACTGTTCAGAGTTTTGAAGGCAGAAATCTTTCTAGGAGCAGACAGCCTCATCTTTCTCCTGCAGAGCAGCTGGTGGGTTTGAACCAGGAACTTTGTGGTTAGTAGTCCACCACTTACCCTATAGCACCACCAGGTCCCCAGATCTTATTCTCTAGGCTTTGCTAAGGAACCCTGGTAGTGCTTATGTGTTGGGCTGCTAACCACAAGGTCAGTAGTTCAAAACCAAGAGCCACTCCCTGGGAGAAAGATGAGGCTTTCTATTCCCTTAAAAATTGTAGGTTAAGAAACAAGGTCACCATGAGTCAGAAACAACTCGATGGCAGTGAGATTTGAGAGGCTTTGCTAATTCACAAATGACTTCTTAGAAGAATTAGAATGGATCAGAGTGTTTTAGACACTCTCTCATTTGAGCAGCTTTAAATATTTCTGCTGTACTAGATCATTCAGTTTCACTTTTCTTATCTGGAACATGGAGTATGTTTTAGAAGGAGTCTGCAAAAGGCATCCAGCACAGTGCTAATACACTGAAAATGTTAGCTGTATTAAAATATGAGAAGGGGAGACGCTGGGCGGCACAATGAGAAGGTGCCAGAGTACTAACCAGAAGGCTAGCAGTTCAAGCCCACACAGAGGTACTGAGAAAGAAAGGTTTCCCCTTGAAAACCTTTGAGGAGCTGATACCAGGGCTCAAGTAGAAAGCAAATGTCTTGAGAATGATGATGGCAACAAATGTGCAAATGTGCTTGACACAATGGATGTATGTATGGATTGTGATAAGCGTTGTATGAGCCCCCAATAAAATGTTTGTTTTTTAAATCTGAGATAATCTTAAAACTTGCCCCCAAAGCTGCTACTTCAGGGGCGAAGAGGACGGTTATGGGATCCTTGAGAACCACTACTCTGCTTTGGGCTTTCACTCTCCCTGCCTAGATTAGCCAATTTTACTGTCCTTGAGTGTAGAATTTTAGTCTTCTCCATTTCTGATAATCCTACCATGAGGGGGCTTCAAAAGTTCAGAGAAGCTCATCCAGTACCAAGAATTGATTCATATGGGCAGTATGACTTCTTGTTTATTTCTTTAACCTTAGTAATACATAATGGCTTTACAATGATTGCAGGAGCTCTAGTGGTGTGGTGGTTAGGAGTTGGGCTGTGATGCCCAAGGTCAAAAGTTCTAAACCACCAGCTGCCCCATGAGAGAAAGGGCTTTCTCCTCTTGTAAAGAGTCACAGTCTCAGAAACTCACGTGGACAGATCTGCCCTATCTTGTAGAGTGGCTATGCGTTGGCATCAACTCAATGTCAGTGAGTTTGGTTTTTGGTTTTAATAGGGTTCAATAGGTGAGTGAGTGTGAGTTGCAATAATGTGTATCAAATTAAAAGCATTGGAAAAACATCCATGTTCTAAGTTGTATTGCAAGCCACACTTATGGGTATGTAATAATAAATGTCTGTTAGTAATATGAGAATGACTACTCATTTAACAAGAAAAGTAATGTGTGGAAACTTTTTAAGTTTGCAAAAAAAAAAATTCTGTCTTTTAATTCCATTTGTCCACAAACTTTTTGAAGTCCTCTCATATTTATAAAGATAAGTTAAACAGTAACAACTAAAAAGTTCTTAAATGTCTGTATAGTAGTAATAAAGCTCAGAGTAAACAGCACACCTTTCGATTCATTTATATTTCAATGTGTCTGTGATTCCTTTCGGTTATATTCTTTTGTAATCATTTTTAATAGGTTGAAAGACTTGAAGCCAAAGTAGTTGAACCTTTGAAAGCTTATGGAGCCATTGTAAAAATGAAGCGGGTAAGTATCTGTTTTCTGTCTCCTGTAGTATTCTGAGAATGAGTATGACGTTTCTATAATTGTCCTTTTAATGTAAAGTACCAAGTAGTGTTTACTCATTATTTTACATATTCTGAAAAATCACTTCTTAGAATTTGGCAAATAATGAAGTATTGTTAGTGAGATTACTGAGTATACTACTATGGTAACATAAGATATCATATTGTTTATTGTGGGAATTTTAGATATTTAATATGTATGGTCATACATATATTGTCAGAGCTTTCATAGCAAAAGGAACAGCTTCTGGAGACTGGCAAGGTGAGGAGGCCAGTGAAGGAAAGATAAAGCAATGCACTAGACCGTTGGTGGGTGTTAACTCGAGTGAAATAAAAGATAATAGTTCACAGAGAGAGGAGAGAAATCAAGGAGTGGGTAAAGAGAAAACTATTGGGGATTTGATTAATGTAAAATCCCATGTAATTTACAATTAAAAATTGGGAGGGGAGCTATTGTGTGTGTGTGTGTATACACATACATACACACACACCATATATACTCGTGTATAAGCCAAGTTTTTCAGCACATTTTTTATGCAGTTTTTGTGGTAAAATTAGGTGCCTTGGCTGATATTCTGGTCGGCTTATACTCGAGTATATATGGGTGTGTTATTTTACTAAATAAATATAAGTTTATATTTTTGCGTTAAAGTAGTTAATAATATTTAAACATTAAAAAATAATGTAGCAACATTGTTTTTTTAAATCAGTCATATGGGAATATTATTTAAATGCAATAAAAGTATCCCATTTTAAGAGTTTACTGAGTTTTGACAAATGGCACACCAGAGAACCACGATCAATAATATATGTATGCTTATTGGTTTACATATTTTTGGTTATAACTATAATATTAATATAATAATATAATATATAAATATAATATAATATTATTATATTATCATAGCATTGAAAAGACATTAAAGAGATACACACACACACACACACACACACACACACACCTTTAAACCAAACCCACTGCTCTTGAGTCAATGATGGTTCATCGGGCAACCCTACTCAGGGTTTCCGAAGCTGGAAATCTTTATGGAAGCGGAACGTTTCCTCTTTCTCCCATGGAGAGGCGAGGGGGGTTGACGTGCTGACCTCGCAGTTAGTGGAGGCTGATTGCTAGTCCCCAGCATCACCAGCCTCCTTACGCATAAATACATCCTTATCATGCATTGCTCATAGTTACTATGCGTATTATGAAGGTGCATCAAACAAACCACTTTCTGCTAAACTTAAAATCTCTTATTTCTTAACTTCAAAACTTATATTAACAAAAAAATGCACTTCTGCAGGATGACCTCAAAGCAACGCTAACAGCAAGAAACCGAGAGGCTAAGCAGTTAACTCAATTAGAAAGGACACGTCAGCGAAACCCATCTGATCGACATGTTATTGTATCCTTTGAATTTTGGTCTATAAAAAATGTTGTGTAAGGTATGTCATACAAAAGTCAATGAGTACAGAAATTAGCATTTCTATTTTTAAATACATGGAGAATCAGAATATAAAGGTTAAAAAGAAACGTGTGTAGGAATTATAACTATAGCACTTAGCTAATTTTAAAGATTCAATTCCCCTATGATATCTCCCATAATGAATCCATGGTCCCCCTCAAAGGGCGGAAAAACAACTTTTAAATACAGATGCCTTTATTAAGAGTAAATTCCAAATCCCGAGGTTTCTTCCACATTAAGAAAAAGATAAAAAATAAACCTCACTGCCATCAAATCAATGTTGACTCAGGATGAACCTATAGGGCAGGGTGTGGGTTTCCGAAACTCTTTAACTCTTTATGAAGTAGAAAGCCTCATCTCTGTCCCCAAGAGCAACTGGTGGTTTCAAACTGCTGATCGTGAGGTTAGCAGCCCAGCACATAATAAGCACTAAACCATCAGGGCTCCTTCCACATAGCAATGATAAAATTCAATATTAATTAGAAAATTAACTTAAAAGACAACCCTAATAAACAATATCCACTTCTGAGAAAAGGAAGGAATTCTCCCTATTTCATTGGTTTATTTAATAAAAAACAACACATGATTAAACCTTATTTATGACTTTTGGCAAACGACCGTCAGGAAATTTAAGAGCACAGCTGAGGTGCCCAGCTGGACACTAGTGAATGAGCTGGGAGTGGCTATTGCAAGAAGGTTCTATGAAACAGGACTGTTTCTTAGACTAGAATGTGCCTTATTGCTGGCTCAACAAGAGACTAGCAATTGGCACCTGGCTAGTTGCCAGCACACGGAGTAGGTGGGATTGTATAATATACGCTAACGTATCCTTGCTGCTGCTTTTACCCATTCCTGCTTACATGTCCCACCTTCTTCCTTAAAGTTGTTTCTGCCCCGCTTCGCCAGGAACCATGTAGGAGTAGCTCTCCATGGGCATTTGTGGTAGTAGAACACCTCCATGCCTGAGGGAGTCCCCACAGCAGTGATTTGAGGTATACCATTCACCTGGTCATTCTTCCTTTAGCTCAACAGTACTTAAGCTCTTCTACAAAACAAAAGTAAGGCAGCCTTTGGGCCAGGACTATCCATTAGAAGCCAGGATAAGAAAGTCTAAATGGTATTAAGGATTAAGGTCTTCGAACTATAGATTATAGAGGGTCTATGTATTTTAAAACTCAGATAAACCAGAAAGTGCTAGAAAATGTATGACTGATGACTAGAGAACAAAGCAGGGGGTAGGAGATGTTACTAGTCTTTGAAAATTGAGCCAAAGATAAAAATTTTTGTCTGTAGAGGCGGAAGCCTGACGGCAGGGAAAAGCTAACATGGCATCCTGAAGTCTTGGCCAGGTTGAAATAGGGGTATTGGTCCCAGCACTAATCATGGAAATGAATCTAGTCTAAGATTCAGTTTTCTGACCTCGTCGCTCTACACTATAGAGTCTACAGTAAATACTGCTGTGGAGAAGGTGATCTGACTACAGATGAAGCAAGTCTGTTGAAAGAAATGCAGCAGCTGAATAGATTATTGCAGCAAACATCCATAGCTCACTGGCAAAGTTGTGCAGTTGTGGTTGTTGTTAGGTGCTATTGAATCGGTTCCAACGCATGGTGTCCCTATGTACAACAGAGTGAAACACTGCCCAGGCTTGTGCCATCCTCACAATTGTACCTATGTTGCACCCATTGGGTCAGTCAGTCTCCTTGGTGGCCCAGCCATTTTGTCAGTCAATCTCCTTAAGGGCCTTCCTCGTTCTCACTGTCCTTCTACCAAGTATGATGTCCTTCTCCAGGGACTGGTCTCTCCTGACAACATATCTAAAGTATATAAAGACGAAGTCTCACCATCCTAGCCTCTAAGGAGCACTCTGGCTATATGCTGCAATCATCCAAAGGATTTTAACAAAAATCCAGCGATTTTAACAACCTGAGAATAGAAAATAAAGGACAATCTTATATAAATGTATTCAATATAATTATATTCAATTATTGGATCATTGCATTTTTACTGGGATACCCACTGCCATTTTTTGGGTTCCTGTAAATCTTTACAAGAGCAGAGAGCCTCATCATTCTTCTTGGGGGTTGCTGGTAGGTTTGAACCGACTACCTTGCAGTTTACAATCCCAATGCTTACCCAATAGCATCACCAGGATAGACTCTGAAAATCATTTGACTCTTTATTCAAAGGAAATCTAGAATAGTTTAATATGTACAGTAAAATGGAGTCATTCTAGAAAAGGACTAACAGGTTTTACCAATTACGTAGCCTGTCCAAAATTTAAAAGGCAACTATCAGTCAATGGGGAGAGGAAAGATAGGAATCAAAGGTATTATAAAATCCTAGTTACATCTTGGGGCACTACCTGTTCATTCCACAAGGCCCCAGGTAGCTTCTGAACAAGCTTCCTATAAGATGGTTTGAAAATAACAGTCTGGCCCCGCCCTCTATAAATCATTTTTGTACTTGTGACTATTTTAATTAAATATACCGTTGATCCAATTCTTGGGGTTTTTTAACCAAAAGAATTTCCTGCTCACATTGTTGCCCCTAGAATGTTAAATAATTTCTAACGAAAAGAAGAAATCTTAGCTATTCCATTCTCTTTGCTTTACTGAAAATAGCTGTGTAATTTGGGGGTGAGATGCTGTTCTCCAATACATAGCTTTAAGGCTTTCAGAAATGAGTAGGAATTGCTGGAAGGTGGTAGAGTGAGGTACAGATGTCCCAGCTATTTCTGCTGCTTTCCCACCGTTTGTCCGAGTTTAACTAACTACTTGACCTTTAAAACGTAAGTATTGCTAAGTGGGGAGAGGAAAGACATGAATCAAAGGCATTTGTTAATGAATCGCATCACTTATAATAATAAACCTTATCAGGAAATTATTCTACTTGAATACACTTTGTAGGAAATTAGTTGACTTGGTTATTCCCATTAGCAAAAGGTTACCATGCCTCAAGTAACTGATAGAACATTTTTTCATATTAATAAATGTTCTAAACACCACTTTTTAACTTTCACATTTCCTGCAACGAGGTTAAAAAGTCTTTGGGATTTCTTTTTTTTATAATTCAACACACTAATTCCTTTAAGTCTTTGGGATTTCAAAGAATCCCAAGCCCAATACTATAGAACACTGCTTTTGATAACAGGTTATAAAGCTTCCCAAACTATAATAAGACATTTTCCTTAGACTCTTGCATTGTTTTGTTTTTTGTAAAAACTTCACACCCTACATAACGAGAATACATACATTTTAACAGCTCTTTTGAGGTGTAAATGCTTAGTATCTTAAATCTGTGTAGCTGAGTTAGCTTGCTTGCAAAGAGTATGGTTTGTAGTTATACAAGATAGCCTACTTGTGTGTATAATTATAGATGGCTTAGCAATTTTTAATTTGCTGAAAAAACTTTTGTATTCTTTTTGAAATGTATTTTTCCTTTATAAAAAATTCAGTCACAGGTGGGTGATAAAGTGCAGGACCAAGAGATGGATCCTTACAGTAAATCCCTTTTACTTGTTTCAATTTACATGTTGTCTTGAAAAAGCAAGCCAGGGCAAGTGGCAAGAATATTGGAATCTCAGATGTCACAAAACTTACACTATTGCATATCCTCCCCACCATTTTACATGATGACTTGTGATACTTTTAAGGACATGAAAGAGTAAAGAAACAAAACTGAATTAAGGATAACTTAATCAGGATTAGAATGTTCCTTAGAATCAGTATAACAATTTTAAGTGTTTGGGGGAAACTCTTGCCGTAAAGGAAGACATAGTGCTTTAAGAGAAATGCATGATTAGACTGGACATGTTGTACACGTTGATATACTGTAGCCACCAGCAGCAAGTGGCTTTTGGGCTCTAGAAATGCAGCTACCCTGAGAAAAATTTGTGTTTTTTTTTAATTTAAATTTAATTAGCCACATGTAGCTAGTAGATATAATATTGTGAAGTTAAGCATTACACTTCCATCTCTTTTATTCATTACTAGTATATATTCTTGGTAATAAGCATTAATTCTTTCAGAACAGGAATATTAGCTTGAAAGAAAAACTTGCCATTAAGAATTCTATGCTAACAAAAATATGTAGTATATCTATCCTCTACCTGATTAGGATATTATAGAATTAGAAATATTTAATGTATTTGGAGACAGTAAAAGTTATCAAGGTGGTGACAAAGGGAGACTCCAGTTACCTATACTCTTACTAGCCCCCAAAAGCTCAATGTTGGAATGGTATCATGAAAACCACAGCCTCTCAGTTTGGAGGATAGCTGTTGATATTTCTATGTGCCAAGCACTCTCCTTAGTACGGTACAAAGATGGTTCCATTTGATCCATTCAGCAATCTTAAGAGATACCAAACCAAAACCAACCTCATAGCATCCAGTTAATCCCAGCTCATGAGGACCTGACAGGGCAGGGTAGAATTGTTCCCTAGGGTTTCCATGGCTATAAATCTGTAAGGGAGCAAACATCTTTCTCCGTTGGGGTGGCTGTTGGTTTTGAACATATAACCTTGCAGTTAACAGCCAAGATGCTTAACCCACTATGTCACTAGGCCTTCTTCCTATGAGATAAGCATTATTATATTTTATTAGGAGACTCAGTTTATGAGAATTAAAAATACTTTAGGTTAACTTCCACCTAGAGCACAATAAAAAAAAAAATTTTTTTAAAGAAAAGATGATAATCACCAGTCCCTTCCTTTTTTCTAGGAAGAATGGCTAAAGGAAAAAGAGAAAGAACGTAAAGGATAGTAGATAAGGGGCAAAGACGGTGATATCTGTGACAACATTTAGAAAATAGAAGAAAACATTCAAGGGTGATACAGCAAAAATGGCTTACAAATGGGCAGTGTTGTGTTTCGCTTTTGAGATCATAAATCATGTCATTTAACAATTCTACTTAAAGTTTTTTGTTCTGCATGTGCTTATTATATAATCCTCGTCTGCAGCAAAATACAATATTAAACAACCAGAGTCTTAGGCCCAAGAGCCAATACAGCAATGATAGCATTTCCCAGTGATCTCAGTTGAGTGGCTCCTCACTGCATGTTCTTGTGTCTTTGGTCGGGGTATCCTGAATAGGCAGAAACGGAATTACAGAGAGCGACAATGGATGCCACCCGAACAACTCGGCATCTGGAGGAAACGATTGACAACTTTGAGAAACAGAAAATAAAGGATATAAAGGTAGTGGTGTCACTGTCAAACTGAAAAATTATGCCTTTCATTTTATTTAAGATCATGGATATTGTAGTCTTACTCTGGATTTTAAACCCATAAACAGTCTTTGCGAAAAAGATGGTATAAGTCAAAACATAACAAATGTTACTTTCAAAAGGAAACAGACAATAGTATCTAAAGAGGGTACATTCCCAGCCAGAGTCCAGAAACTTCCTTTTTCACGAATACGATTTAATCTTGAGGAAATAACACCTATTGTATTTTTACATATCAGGCACTGTTCCAGGCTCTTTACACAAGTGATCTTCTGATCTTCACAGCAACCCTGTTAGAATTAGATAGAGTATCTATACACTGTAAATGAAGAATTTGAGTTTCAAAAATATGAGATAACTTACCCAAAGTACTATAACCAGAAACTGAGTTTTTTTTAACAGTTTTATTGGCACGTATTTTACATAACATATATTTCAGTTGTTCAATTATAGACTTCTACAAGTTAGTGTTCATAATTTTAGCTCTGATACTTTTCCCTTCACCATATTTGAATTTTTTAATTGTCATCTTTGGATCACACAAGCTGGTGTGCTTCTTCCGTGTGGACTTAGATGGCTGCTTGTTCGAATACAAGCCTTTAAGACCTCACACATCATAATAGATTGATAGCCGAGCACCATCTACTTTCTTCACCACACTTTGCTGTAGCACCCTTATATTCAGTGATCCTTTCATAAAGCTCAGTATCGTTTCATGAAGCAGGGCCATGTCATCAAAACTAAGTCTTCTTGGGGCTAAAGTTAATAGGAGCCCGGACTCCATCTTCTTGTCCATGAGGTTTGTACATCTCAGGTTTACTTTGTCGGTCATAGTATGACAAAATCACAACTGCATCAATAAGCCAATCAGCAACCAAACAAACTGAACACCCACACCATCC
>NW_022103896.1:45438649-45440187 GCF_000313985.2 Echinops telfairi | reverse complement strand
TACCTGGGCTAACCCCCCCCAGTGTAGATGTCATTTCCAAATGGATAGAAGTCTCCCGACATCATTTATTGAAAAATGTCTACTCGAGTTTCAAGAGCTGTCATTCCTTTCTATTTGCGAGAGTGTTCTGATTTATTATTACTATCAAGGATCTTACATATGTGCTAATGAAACCAGATGGAAACCTTGAAATTGTTGACTGAGAAACATTTTCTAATTTGGCTGGTTTACTCATGAGCATGGAAAATAGCTGACACTTGTAGAGCAGGTCCTCAAAACTAGTTATTACTTTTTTTTCCCTTAGATTATCTCATTTAGGCCCAAATCAGAACCTTCATGAGATTGGTACCATTGTTGTCCCCATTGTACAGGCAAGGAAAATGAGACAAAGAGTAGATAAGCATGCTGCCTAACTTTGTCAGAAAAAGCCAGCCTCCAGCAACTGAAGGGCCAGTAGGCGCAATTATCCAGCGATAATGCATGAAGATGATGGCAAAGTCATAGATGTTAGGAAAGATAGGCGAAAGAAGAAACTAAAGGAGTCAGACACATTTTATGGACACTTGCTCACCTCAGCCCCTCTTGATGGTTCACCTGGGACTGGGAGAAGAAAGCGAGCCGTTACTTACTTGGGACATTTTTAGGTAGCCATAAGATATGCAGATTCAGTAGTTACATGCATCACACGGTGGGTATCCACAGTAAGGTTCCTGAGCTCACAGGTGAGGAAACCTAATACCTGCAGTGGGGGGAGGTATGGGTGGGTTGGGTGACATGGCGTGAAGAGAGAAAAGGATGTCTGCTTCTATAGGGAGATATAAGCAATCATGTGCTCACTTTAGAGCAGCGTAACTGTTAAGGGGAGAATCTGTAGGAATGATTTTTAAAGCAGGCTAAAGTACTTGGACATTACCTCTGACTTACCAGAGTGGAGGCTTTCCTACCATGGAAGACCAGCTTTCCAGATGCCCTGTTAAAAGTTAGGGAATATAGTCCTCGCCATATTGCCTTCAGCGTTCGTTTCCCACAGAGCATTCCACGGCTGGTAAGTATGTCAGCCGTGGTTTGAGCCCATATGCTTACCTGTGATGCTGTCCTGCCTTACATAAGTTAATATACAGAATTTCAGGCTTCTTAAGTCACAGATGACAGTTGACTCAACAGCAAACCGAAAACATACTGGAAAAGGCCCCCGATTGTATTGACCTATTCCAGATACGCAGATGACATGAGATAAATTGAAGGTCAGCTACGCTTGCGGAACACTGTTTCTACTATTTCTGAGCATCATTGGATCTCAGAAAGGGAGGGATACCCCTTTCTGGCAACTCATTGAAATGACTGTATGTGAAAACACTTCCATAAATGATCGATGGGAAATTTGATCATTGGAACAGCGTTTTTAGAAGATAGCTATGATTGTTCTCAAGCTGGAATGAGTCAGAACTAGACTGGTGCTTTTCACAATTTTTCTCAAACCAGTTATCACCAAACGTACCTGCTCTTTGCCATTATTTTCCTTTCTCCTGCCAGTTTTC
>NW_022103896.1:45400558-45438072 GCF_000313985.2 Echinops telfairi | reverse complement strand
TAGTGGCGAGTAAAACACATCTCATTTCCAAAGGTATTTTGTAAGTGCATTTTAATTTAAAAAATGGAATTTTGAGGCAGAAGAATGCTAGCGAACTCAGTTGACCACTATCTTTTAAAAATAGAACACAATAGAGTGTCAGTGGATATGGATAAACACAAATAGTGTACTTCAGTGCAAATATGAGGGGCTTACAAAAGTTCATGGAAAAATGAAAGGAAAAATAGTGGAATTTTCCCCCATGAGCTTTTGGAAGCCTTGTCGTAAACCTACGTATTCTCGGGGCTTACTTAAAAATTAAAGGGAATGTAGTCGTGTGAAACACTAGTCCTAAAATGTTAAGTTAGCCCAGCAATTACATGAGACTTCAATCAACAGAAAGTACTCCCTTCAGATATCTGGAAAATACTGCATTATTTCGAGATGTTTGCATATGCCAAATTATGTGTAGATTTCAATTAAACCTAGACTTGCAGATTTTAGTTTAATAAACTTGTCAATGTTTGAGCTTTACTGGTAACTAGACAGTATCAACAGTCTAGTAAATACTTATAATGTCAATGAAATAGTAATATATAGAAATATTAAGAGTAGGAATAATACCCAGCTCCCATGACTGGTATAAACTTACCATATATACTCATGTATTAGTTGAGTTTTTCAGCACCTTTTTTATATGCAGTTTTTGTGGTAAAAAGGTGCCTCGGCTGATATTCAGGTCGGCTTTTCCTCCTTTATCTGAGGTTTTCCTGCCGAGTGCTCAGGTATGATTTCACCTTCCCCTTCTCAAGCAGTCTTTAAATATCTGTCCAAGGAGAAGGGGAGCTGGCTCTCTGGCATCTTAAAATAGGTATTCTCCACCTCCCGGTCTCCCCATAAAGGAAGCAGGTCGGGGGGCTCATTCTGCAGGCTGTTTGTGTTATAAGTCATCAACCAGGACACGGTCTGTTTTAGAAGCTGTCAGTCATTCTACTCTTAAGCAAAGTCATTAAAAAGCAAATAGTGTATTTCAGCCTTGAACATAAAGGAAGTTCACCCAATGTTAAGAATATCTGGATTTCATATTCAGAAGGAAAGATGTAGCCTGTGCTGATCCCTCAGACGGGCTTCAAAGAACCACCGGGGGCCTCAGGGCTTCAGCTCGCTACTGAGCCCTGTTTCTGCTGCTCTCCCGCTAGGGTCTCAGCGCGTCTCAAGGGCAGTTGGCTGTCTGGCTAGCAGCTGCCAGAAGGGAGGCTAACAACTTAGAATACAATGCATTCCTGCACTAGTCCATACCCGTTCTATCTCTAAGAGATCTGTAGATTCAGACAAATCCAAACTTGTGTCTGGGCATAATGATTTTTGTTGCGGTAGCATCCTCCATGACCTATAGAAAGTGATAGTAAAGGTCATTGTTAGTCATATTTCCAAATGTCCAGTAGCCAGCCGGAATAGGCACTTTCAACCGTGTACCTATTTCCATTGAGCAGCAGTCAGGAACCCCCTAATTTTTTTATTATTATTATTTTTAGGGTAAAATAATTAGATGCCGTCAGGTTGGTTCCGACTCATGGTGACCTTAGGTGTAACAGACTGAAGCTCTGTCCAGTCTGGTGCCAGTGTGTGTGTGCGCCGTGCTGTGGCTTTTGTGTCATTGGATCTCATTGAGGGTTGGCTTCATTTCCTTTAGCCCTCTACCGAATATGGTGTTCTTTTCTGATTGGTCTTTCTTTCCTGGTGAATAGAGATAGAGCAAAGAAATCGCAAATCACTGGTGGATATCCATATGGCTTTATTCCAAAATAGAGAGCCACTCCCACTGAGGTGTTTGCCTCAGCAGATCAAGTCTTAAGAGAAATGGGTAGGGGACTGCTGTCGTCTAATTCAGCACTTCTCTTCCATCTTGTCTCTTTAAGGAAAAAACTATGTATTCTCTCCCTGTTCTCATTTGGTCCCGTTTGCTCTCAGTGTTTCCTAGAGTGGGTGATACCACGCCCCCTGGAGAGGGCGGGCAGCACTGGAAAGATGGGGTGTCTGCCAAAGCAGCTACCTACACTTTATTCTGGATTCTAGGTTATACTAGGAAAGTTTTTCATTGTCAGGGGGGTGCAGAGTAATGTGGTTTTTTTCCCCCTGAAAAGGGGATGAAAGGCAAAATAAGTTTGGGAACCTCTACTCTGTATTAATGCTTTGAAATTTGACTTTGATAAGGAACAAGATAATTAACAAAAGGGTAAGATCCTGTTTACTGGAAACTTATTTCATTTGTATGCTTTTCCTCACCTGATTATCTCACCCCTGCCTCTGTCACTTGTACTGCTTTGTTCATTCCTTTTGCTTGTGATCTCCATCACCCAGTCTTCATAGTAAAACTTAGCTGCACGATTTCTGAAGAAGATGATTCCCGCAAGAATAGCATAGTGCCTTGGGCAAGAGTTACAGTCTTATAAGAAGCAAGTCTAGGTCTCCCATTCTGGGAGCAGCATTGGACAAGTTATATATTTGAAAACTGGAGAGTTTATGTAAATACATGGCGGTATGATTAAATTAAAAAACAAGACAAACTCACTGTCATTGAGTCGATTCCAACTCATAATGACCCGAAAAGAGAAAGCAGAACTACCCCTGTGAGTGTCTGAGAGCGTAGCTCTTTATGGGGCTAGAAAGCCCCGCCTTTCTCCTGTGCAGCAGCTGCTGGCTTCAAACTGCTGACCTCTGGTTAATAGCCCCTTGCTAAATGGCTACACCACCCAGGGCTCCTGGGTATTATATTAAGGGTAGGAATATCATTATTACGGAATAATCCTTTATGGTTAACCTAAGTAGCATATAATCAGAAATATGATGGACTATAACTCTAGCCTGATCAATATTGTGTTAAACATCAATTGGAGTTGCTAAGATACCATCTTCAAAACTTGTACATATTTATTCATTCTCTTTACTCACGATCTTCATCACCAAGTCTTCATCATGGTAAAGCTTACCTACACAGTTTCTGAAGAAAACGATTCCAGCAAGAACAGCGTAATGCAGTGGGCAAGTTATAATCTTAGAAGAATCAGGTCTAGATATCATCTTCAAAAGTGTTCTGATATGAAGGTAAGTTAAAAAAAAAAGCGCTGTAAAACCTTATGCTTGTTGTTAGGGGCCATTGAGTCCGTTCTGACCCAGCAACCCCATGTACCACAGAAGGCAGTGCCACCCAGCCCACAACTGTTCAGCTCGAGTTCACTGTCGCAGCCACTGTGCCAACTGGCTCTTGTTTGCCGCCTTCCCCGTTTCGCTCTTGCTTGACAATATGTCCAAAGTACGTGAGATGGGGCCTTGCCAGCCATCTTCCCTTCTAGGGAGCGTTCTGGCTGTATTTCTTCCAAGACAGACCATGGAAACATTTCTTAAAGATTTCAAAATGGGAGGCTATTCTCAACATATCCTCCACCTAGGTCTTTTCACTTCTGAAGGTGGTGTTTCCGTTCTAACCTTTAGCCCAAAGGATTCTGAGCTCCTCAGTTTACACTGCATCAAAAGGGCAGTTTAGCCTTCTTGAAGGCCTCAGCTCCTCTGTGTGTTTGAACTGGAGTTTGCGTTTGGGGAACACCAACAGCAAGTGTGAAGAGACAAGAGCAGGGCTGTTGAGTGGATGGGGTAAGGTTTCTCTATGACATGCTGAAAGGACAGCCTTGGCTGCTCTTGGAGAATGAGCATATTGCTTTCCTTGCTTTTTTCTCACCAATGTAGTTTTCCGTTTTCTTAAAATGCCTTCATAATAAGTGATTGTCTTGTGTCCTTGGAGAAAATCTAACAAAGACTATCGCTTTGGGATGCTAAAATATATGTGGTGTCTCCACATGAGCTGACCTCTCTGCCTTGGATTCTGATTTGAATTTGAATTCGGACTTCCTTAAAATGTTTGCTCCATCTAAAGACTGTTGTTTCATGTAGGTCAGCATTCACATGAACTTGCTCCAGTGCTTCAATGATTTGGGAAGATGCACACTTAGAATTTTGTTAAGATTTTAACACTAACTTTGACCTCAAAATAATATTTTTCCATGGCACAAAAAGTGTCCATATTTTTTGCGGCATTGTAACGAGTTGAAGACAAATGTATCATGGATAGGACGTGTCTTTAGCCATCTACTGGTTTCACAGGCATGTTTAAACGTGTTTCATAGGAATAAAGTCATGCATGAATGAACCGGAACCCACAGAGCAATACTTACAGCCCCATGGTCTAAGACTACATAATGGTATACATTTCAGTCGGGTCTTTTTGGATAAGTCAAATGCTAGGTCATGGTAGGGATAATAACTAAAAACTAATAGAGACATGAATGGTGATATAAGAAAATACTTTGTATAATGTAAAGTTTTGCTTCCAAAAGCCTTTGCAACTGTTTTTATTTTGGTCATCATTTGCATTCATCTTCCCTCTAAAAAAGATAACTCTGTGTTTTATAAAATGCAAAGAATATTGTGAAGAATAAACTTATTAAACTCACAAAGCAATTTAACTAATTGTTTAAAATCTTTGTTTTTTAGAACATATTTTCAGAATTTATCACTATTGAAATGTTATTTCATGGCAAAGCTTTAGAGGTCTATACTGCTGCCTACCAAAATATACAAAAGATTGATGAGGAAGAAGATTTAGAGGTAGGAATGTGAATCTAAACTCAGTTCTTCTCTTAGTGTGGAAACGGTTAAAAGCAAGCAGTGGTTGTGTTGGTAAAACTTCAAATTAGAACACTGTAGCTGTCTTGTTACTGTGTGTGTCCTGAATAGCTCAGTTTTTATGATTTTCTGTTCATATTCAACTTGTCACATTAACCTTGGTAAAGATCCAACAGTATTTTTTGGAGGAAGATGTAAATTTTAATAACTTCTATCCCCAGGGCTGAATATTTTCTTCTGCTTTCCACTTATGACTTCATTGTCCTAGAAGAGTTTAAAAAGAATTTTTTATCCAAAATAGTATGCCCCTCACAAAATCAGTTAATTAGATCAATGGTATGTCCCGTATTTCTACCAGGATGAACTACTCTTAACACGAGACCCACCGCTTAAGTTAATCATGATTTATTCCTGAAGTGCGTGGATGAGCTGCAGGTCTCTAAAGGTGAAACACATGCTTAGAGAAGTCCCTAAGTTTGGGTCTCCTTCCCCCCCCACCCCCACCCCCCCGCACAATATGGGGATCACTTAATGTCAAGTGATGTCAAGATCACTTCATTCCTTGTATGAACACATTCTATATGCCATGCTTCTGTCTTAATGTGAAGGCCTGGTTAAAGGGTAGTCACTAAACATTGTGTATAGCTGAGATCTTTCAGAGGTCCATGACTGGGGGGAAAATAATGGCCTAAGAGAAATCTCTTGAAAAATACTCAAGGTATAAGAGATGTGAAGAAATAGAGCACATAGCACAATAGGAGAGTTTAGGATGGTCTAGAAATCAAGTTTCAAAGACAGGGTCAACTGAAAAGGGAAGCTGCAAAAAAGGCAGGCAGGCGCCCTGATGGTGTAGGGGGTTACTTGTTGGGCTGCTAAACATAAAGTCAGCAGTTCATAACTACCAGCCACCCTGCAGGAGAAAGATGAGGCTTTCCAACTCCAGTAAAAACTTACAGTCTAAGAAACCCACAGAGGTAATTCTATTCTGTCCTATAGAGTCACTATGGCTCAGTAGCAGTGAGTGGTTTTTTTTGGTTGGTGATTAAAGCAAGAGCAATTTTAGTGTAGTGTGTTGATGAGTGAGCAAAAACAGTAGACTATTTGAGACTTTTTAAAGTAGGAGTGGGGAACCTTTTTACTCCCAGGGGGCATTTGGATATTTATCACCTCATCCGAGCACCATAGTGGTCCTACATTTCACTGGCTCCTCCCTCATGTGATGCATGGACTGCTTCTTTGGTGAAGTGTGTGATGTTAGCTGGTATTGAAACGTGCCTCACCGGTTTTAAAAGAATAAGGTTTTACTTTAAGGTAGTCTTTGAAACTGGTCTTGAATTTGCTTATAGAGTAGGGGAGGGAACCTTTAGAAAAAGGAAGCTTTGTTGAAGTTTGGAATAAAGGAAAAATGCATCTTGGAAAGCCTCACAATGACATTTTGCCTTTAAAAAGCGGGGAGGAAGGAATGGTAAAAAGTGAGGTGTAAAGAAGGGACGTTCAAGCGATTCACTTGCGATAGCTTCACTGACTGCTCTATTTCTACAGAGAGAAATGGGGGAAAGTAAAGATAGGGATGCTGGAGATTTGGACCTGCAGCTATAAAAGAAGGAGAGCTGACCAATCCTAGCTGGAGTTCCCAAAACAAAGCAAAACCCTGCCTGGAGTAGATCCCCAAGCACAGTGATTCTACACAGGGCTCCTGGGGTTGTAAATCCTCATGGGAGCAGCCAGCCAGATCTTTTTCCTGCAGAGCAGCTGGTAGTGTGAAACACCAACCTTGCAATTAGCAGTCCAGTGCTTGCCTGACAGCACAGATGAAATTAGAATTCATAAATCACATGGCACCAGTTTACTAATTTCTATAGCAGTCCTGTAGTGAAATTCACCCAGAAAAGAGTGGAGGAATGGCATGAGCTGCAACCTCCCCGCTAGCTTGCTAACTGTCCAGTGCAGGGGACCCTCTGCTTGCTTTTGTGTCTTCCCTGCTAAAGTTTCAATAACTGAATTACAATTCGTAAGCCTCATTATCTTACATGGTTCAAAGAGTTAAGAGGGTTTTTTTTTTTCAAGATTTCGTCTTTCCAAGTTAAATTGTATTTCCTTTTGATTTTCCTTTAAATTTATAGTAAATGATTGAATGTTTGTCTGTTTGGAGAAGTTCGCTTTAAAAAGTCTTAATGTAGAGGAACTAAATTGGGATTGCCTAGATTTCCATGGTTTAGAGTCTACTTTAAGAATAATGTTATTTTATCATTGCAATAGGTTTTCCGGAACTCCCTGTATCCACCAGATTATTCATCTCGATTAGATATTGTAAGAGCAAATTCAAAGTCACCTCTTCAGAGATCACTGTCAGCTAAGGGTATATCTGGAACAGGCCAGGTGAGCTACAAACAAAACATTTTAAAGGAATTTGAGCGTCTGCCTTTGGAGTTGTTCAACAATCAAATATTTCCCTTCCACCATATCACCTCATATGGAATCCTCTCAGGGCTTATTTCATCCTCTGCTATGAAATGAGTAAATGTAAAAAAAAAAAAAAAAGAAATGAGTAAATGTTATTCCTCTTTTATGTTAAGTATCATTTACACTATAATAACATATTGCTCTCCAAAGCAGAACATTTGAGAACAGAAGCGGAAAGGGCAGGCAAATACTACATTGTTCTCTGGTAATCATAGACTATGAAGACCACATATTTTGAAGTCAGACTGTTTAGATTATATCTTGTTATCATGATTTACTGTTCTACACAGAATTGATATCTAAGAGAGGCTGTTGCTAACCATTGTCATAGACCGTAAGGCATAAATCTTTAGAGGAAAATCCAATTTTTTCATCTTTTCTTTATCTAGAAAGCCTGATTTCTAGAACAGGGGTTGACAACCTTTTCCTATAAGGGATTAGAGAGTGATGATTTTAGACTTTGCAGCCCATGTGGTCTGTATCACAATTAAGAGCAGCCGTAGACAAATATATATACCGCATATACTCAAGTATAAGCCAAGTTTTTCAACACATTTTTTAATGCAGTTTTTGTGGTAAAATTGGGTTCCTCGACTGATATTCGGGTAGGCTTTTCCTCGAGTATATCCGGTCACCAGTCTCATTGATTTCCAATAAACATTTATTTTCGAAAATATAAAGCAGGCTTGTTTTGGTCCAAGGGCCATAGCTTGTTAACCCTAGTTCTAGAGAATTGTGCCCTTTTCCTATCTGTGGCTGTAAGATGCCACAGGGTCCACTTTTCACTCTTAACAATCTCACATGACAGAGTGAAACCGCCCCCAGGGATTGTTTTGAGGTTACAATCTTTATGGGAGCGGATCACCAAGTCTGTCTCCCAAGGACGTGATGGGTGGATTTAGCTGCCAACCCTCTGGTTAGCATCCAAGCTTTACTTGTCTACCTTTCAAAACTTCCAATGGAGTAAATTTTTATCAAATTACAACTTTTATAGTAAATTTCACCTAATTCCTTCTTATATTTAAACATTTATTTGCTGCTTTATATATATATATATATATCTCCCCCTAAAAAATTATATTTTTAATATCCCAGCCTAAGTGCCTTACACATGGATTCACTAAATTTAGTATATAGTGGATATGAAGTGTTAACTATTTAGAGCTAGTCGTGCTATCTAAACAGTCCTGTTGGTACAATGGCCAAGTGTCCAGCAGCTACAAAAACAAATGTTGGCAGTTTGAACCCAACAGCTACTCTGTGGGAGAAAGATGTGGCAGTTCTACTCTGTCCAATAGGGTCACACTGTTAAGTCGGAACCAACTGAGCAGCACACGACATTACCTACTTTGATGGAGCACATTAGAACCCTGGCACTATTGAGATTGGGGGCATATTGAACTATTGAGGAGGGAAGCTGGCATCCCATCCACATTATAAAAATGTCAAGCAGCATCCCATCCCTACTCATTAGCTACCAGTAAAACACATATACCAGCCCCAGTTGTGACAACCAACACTATTTCCAGACCTTGCAGAATGTACTCTGGGCGTCATAATCATTTTCAGAAATTTTAAAACTGGCAATAGTTTGGATGTAATGCCAAATAATGGGTTTGGCTCCCATCTTCTATGCCTTTTATTTAAATTTGTGCTACTTTCAAATCAGTATTTCTCACTATCTGGTTTAAATATCTCTGTGTTTTCATTCCTTTGATGATTCTCCTTCATATTTATTTTTATTACCCCTAAATTGCTAAATTTTAAATATTTTTGATATAATATACTGAGTCTAGACTTTTCTCTGAAACACATTATTGAAGCACTGGAGACTATTTGAATGGTTAAATTTACATTATCACTCAGAAATTAATTTATAGTGAATAAATGAAAAAAATTTTGGTACTGTTGCCAACCTTAAAATTTACTAATTTACAGGAAATTTGTTACTGAAAATGGACTGCTTATAAACATTTTGATGAAAGATTTTGTTTTGTATGCACTTGCCTATATCCACTGCCAGTGCTACCCAGTCAATTCCAACTCCTAGGGACCCTAGGTCCCAAGGGTTTCCAAGGTCATACATCTTTAAGGAAACCAGCTGCCTCATCTGTCTCCCAGAGAGCTGCTGGTAGGTTTGAGTCACCGACCTTGAGTTGGCAATCCACCGCTCGGCCCATGGATCACCAGAGCTCCCACTTTGCCTTGGAGGTATAAAAGAAGATTTACCAAGTATATAAAATCATTTAAGTTAATATTTTTATTACTGTTAACTTTTAACAGGTATCCACCTGTAGACTCAGAAAGGACCAACAGACAGATATTGATGATGAAGATGATGAAGAACTAGACACTACAGAAGAAAATTAATTTTCTTACGACTACTTCTGATGTCTGCTTCCATCTTAAAATGGCTCAGAATCTAGGATTACTAAATTGTAAAGCTTTATACTAGCCTGATGGATGGAACCTCAAAATGATATGCTACAGGAAATGTAAAAATAATTAAAGGAAATGTATGCTGACCAAAAATGAAGGTTTTAAAACATATTAGACACCAGCCATTTCAATGTCCTGCCTAGTGATATGTGAGCTCTTTGTGTAAGTTCCTTTTGTTCAGATAATATATTTCTAAGTATTTCATTTTAATAATATAACACACCTGAAAGGTTGCTGCAAGTGGTGGCCAAAAAAAAAAAAAAAGAGCTAGCAGTTCACTGTGCTGCTTTCAGGATACCAGATTTTTATCACTTAAAAGACCTCCTCTCAGTGAGCTTGGTTAAATTCAGTTTATTTTGTGAAGCCCGGAAGAAAAATAGACCTGAGTTCTTTTTCCCTCCCCTGTAACTGTTACTAAAACATTACTGCCATCATTTGATCTACAAATTTACCTTGCAACAAGCATGGGATCAGAATTATTTAAAAATAAGACACCACAATATCAATGTTTTGCAAATATGCAGAAAGCATATATCTTAGGCTTTTTAATGTTTTTTAGAAAAGGCATATTCAACTTCTAATTTTAAAACAAAATTGTTGTCAAACTAAAAGTGTGATAGATACATGGTACAACTCGTGCAAAGCTAATATACGTGGTACAACTTGTGGAATATTGCCTAAGGAAATAAGTGTATGTGGGATATAATAAATCATTAAAAATTCTATTAAAATTTTACCCAATAACCATCTACTCAATAAGGGTACACAAGGGGCTTCAGAAAGTTTGTGGAGAATGGAATTAAAAGATAATGGGATGTTTCCATTAATTTTAAGAAGTCCCCTTGAATAGTCACTTGTTCCTAAAAATATGAAACCATTGAATAAGTTCTTTCAGTATGTCTGATGCACTTATTCTTTAAGAAGGGAGACTTTAATTGGGATATTTCACAGCCAGGCATATAAAAATGACGAGATTTGTGAGTTTTTGGGGGGACAACCTGAGGATAGAAAAATACTTTCCAGAAAGCTATTTTAACTGTCATTAATGGTTCTAGTCTTAAAAGCATTGCTTTCTGAGAATAATCCTAAGTAATAAAATGACTTCAGTCCTTTTTTTTCCCCTGTAGAATACTTAAAGCGTTTAAAAACCCTATATAAATGATGCTCTTATGGAATTATGGGTATTGTTGCATTTTTATTATTTTCCCAGCCAGTGTTTAAGTTTGTTGTAGTTGGGGAAAACTGGCAGTTTGGGTATTTCTCATCCTGCTTACTAAGTAACTCACTACTCTTGACCATCAGTGGCCTTATCTATAAAGCCGAAACAGTGCCTGATACATTAAGCAATCACCAGATAATTTGAAATAAAAATGTCTCTTTTGCCTAACTCAGACATGTTAAGGACAAAAGGAAGTGGGCAACTGTTTCTTTAATTCACACATTATTATGGATCATTGTGGTGGTACAGTGATTCACTTGATAGGACTTTTCTAGTCATGGTCATTGTAACTCCAGATGACTGACTGGGACCATGCAGTTTGTTATCATTCAGCCATCACAGTTGTGACTGTTAGCAAGGTTCCTTAGGATCCCACTGGGTATGAAATGAGCTAGCTCAGAAGCAGAATGGGGGTGGGTAGGGTGATCAGGTGGGGATTTCACTTGAAGAAAGAAAGAAAGAGCCAAGAGTAGAGCCCTGCCTTTTAAAGCCCAAGATCCTGCAAAGTGAACCAGATCAATCCAAGATACAGAGAGCTGGACACCAAAGGTTGTCAGTGGCAACAGAACCAAGAGCCCCAGAGCACAAAACTGAGTGGTGGGCTTATCAGCCCACTGAGCAAATATAGCCCAGTGCCTTTGAGCAAGAGGCTCACTTGTAGAAAGGGATGTCACCAGGAACCTGATTGGGTGAGGAACAATTTGCTGACCTATGGGGCAGGAACTGAGAACCTTTGGACTGAGTCTTATGGTAGAGTGGTGTGCCCTTTATGCACTGAAGAGCTTTGTGATGATTACCCAAACAGGGTAGAGGTAAGAGACCATGTGGCTCAGAGTTTCTTGGACAGTTGGTGCCCAAATTGGTAAAGAATATTGAAGGATAGAGACACGTCTAACCTCCACCTCAGAGCTCTGAGTCAGCTTTGGGATGAATGTCAGATGTGAAATCAGAGGTCAGACATGGATGCATGGAGGTAGGAAGTCTGTCCTTCACAGAAAACTTCCCTCTGGGACTGGAAATTAATAGAGTAGGCCGGATTGGTATGCTTGCTCTTGACTAACATGTCCACTTGAGTGCAAGTGGAAGAGGCTCGCCAATGAACTGACAGGCTGAGTTTGGGCATGTTCCTTTGGCACCCATTGACCTGGTCCAGCAGCAAAAGGTGAAGAGGAAGGACTAGTTGGCCTTAAGTTTTAGGGAGTGTTGTGGGTTCCTGGAGGAGCCCTGGGGACATACAGAGTGGTTTCACATTGGACTGCTAACTGCAAGGTCAGTTGTTCAAAACCACCAGCCACTCCAGAGGAGAATGGAGGCTTTCAATTCCTGCAGAGGGTCTTGAAAACACACAGGCAGTGTGTTTCCTGAGAAACGTGTTGACTCCCAAGCTTGCAGCTGCTACCTATTTGACCTCACTTGGATGGCTAAGATGTTTGGCCAAAAGATGTTTGGCCCTATAAACATGTAAATCACTGCAGTTGGATGACTTTAGACTGGACTTTGCTTATGGATGCAAATGCTGCTGTCAAACCAGAATGAGGATTCTTCACATCCAGAACATGCTTGTCTCCTCAGTGTCCTGGGTTGACAGTGACAGGCAATTTAGAAAATGGGTATCTAAAATGGGGGTAAAGCATACACTTTCATGGCTATGCTTAGTCTCAGAATAAGGGGGGTTATGGGAGATAAGGGAGAACCCCTACTAATTTCCTCTTTTCCTGCTGCTTAGGGTGAGAAAAGATAGAATATGCTGGTAGGAATTTATTACTTCATTGTTAGGTCAGTTTTGCCATCCCGCTGCGTGTAAAAGAAGCCATCTCAGACACTGGAACCGGGGATCTCACAGGGAAGAACCAGGAAGGGAATGGGTCCTTTGGATCCCAAGATCCTTGTGTGCGGAACCTCTTCCATCCAAAAGTTGGAGCTGTGACACCAGTGGTATTTCTTGGGTGGTGGCTACAGAACCAAGAGCCAGAATGGTGGGGTCCTCAGCCCACAGAGGACCTGCTGAGTGGCTGCTGGCTGGTTCACTTGTGGGTGTAATGCCTACAGACAACTGCAATTGGATACATGAGGTGTAGCGACAGAGAGCTAGCGTTAAGTGGGCACTTTTGGACTGAGGCTTATAGCAAAGTGACATGACCTTTGGACATTTGCCAGTAGCAACTAAAGAACTATTGTAATATTGCACAAGCAATGTTGCCTGGTGGAGGTGGGGGTGGTAATGGCGCTACTGAGAGACCACAGGTCAAGAGGCCAAGGAATAGAGAGCTCTGTGTACAGGCAATGATGAGTAGAAGCACTCCAGACTGAAGAACTGCCTTGATCATTTCTGATGCTAAACTGGAACCTGACTTCACCAATAACCCCATTGATTACAAATTGTATGAGGCCATTGCAATGGCCCAGTAGAGAAATAGTATCTTTGTAAAAGGCAGCTGGTCAGAATTGGTAAAAGGTTGTAAGGTGGAAGGAGGTCTAATCCTCACCCATAGGAATCAACCATGGGCTATAGTTGGACTCTCACCATTCCTTATAAAATCACAGATCAGACATCACTTCTACACCAGGTAAAGAAAGTTCCTTTATGTAGCCTTTTGTGATAGTTCGTATGGCTCTAGAGGGTCCCTAAATCAGGGGTGGAAAAGTTTCTTTTTTGCCAAAGGTCAGTTGGATATATATATCACCATTCAGTGGCCATATGGCTCAAACACTGAATTCACTTACCTTCTAATGCAGGGGTCCTCAAACTTTTTAAACGGGGGGCCAGTTCACTGTCCCTCAGACCCGTTGGAGGTTTAAAAAAAACTATGAACAAATTCCTATGCATACTTTACATATCTTATTTTGAAGTAAAATAACAAACAGGGCAAAAACACCTGATGGGCCTGATAAATGTCCTAGGCGGGCCACATGTGGCCCGTGGGCCGTAGTTTGAGGACGCCTGCATCTAATGTGATAGCTGAAACTGCTTTGGTGAAGCATTTGATGTTAGCATTGATTTCTTGGGCCTTTATATGCCAGTTGACACAACATTCCCCAGCCGTACCTTAAACCAAGGAGTTAATCTTTCCCCTGATTTTATATCCTATGGGGTTCTACCAGCAGCTGGTTTGATACTATGTCCCAGGGCTGCAGCCTGCTGAGATTGAGATACACTCTTCAGGGATTGGCAATATTCCCAAGCAAATGAAGTGATTATACACTGCAGAAGTTACACTAGCCTATTAGGTAAATGAAGTATCCATGGTCATGAGGGTCTGGCCAGTTTGAAACTGCTTGGGGTGAGGCCATCCCTTAAAAGTGACAAGTATACTCCTCAGGTTAACCTGAGCCCTTTCAGGAAAAAGACAGCAGACAGGAAGCAGAAGAAAAAGCAAGAGAACTTAAAAGGGACCTCCTGAAAGAGCCTTACAACAGGTCAAGGGCTGTGGGCTGGCAGTGCTGTTTATGGCCCAGATGCAGACTTACCTGTTCCCAGAGGATCTGTAGACCTTCTAGACAGTCATGTTTTGTGATTGCCAATCCTAGCACCTACACCTGTGGTGATAATCCCAGTTTTGGACTATCTGCCGTGCTAATGAGCCAGGACTAAAGTGGATATAGTCTTTAGCTAAAGGATGTGACTCAATTCACAAGTCATCTGTTAATGGCTAGTTCCACAGGAGATGAGGCTTTCTATTCCCATAGTTACAATCTCAAACCAATAGGGGCAGTTCGACCCTATACTATGTTGAATCAGCTTGAAGGCAGGTTTTTAATGGTATGCAAATTAGCTGTCTTTGATATGTATTGAAATAAGAATTTATGGTTTTAAGCTGATCCCTTAATAGGCAAACCACCAGCTGCTTCCAGCTGCCTGCCCTATTGAGGCTAGATCTAGATCTGGCCGGCCCAAGGTGTACAGAAGTAACCAAAGTAACCTCTACTTAATTTTTTGTTATAAGCTAAAGATCACACCTGTAATAGAATCATTAGTAAACGCCATCTTTGTGACCCCAACCCACGCCTGCTTCCTAAGCGTGGACTAGTGCTGACTCACCTTGTGAGGACCATCAGATGCCAGTTACTGCCTAAGGAAACTGCTGGCCCAAGACCCACATAGCCATCTTGACCTGTGATGGATCAGTTTGCCTCCACCTGACTTCCAGTTCTTGGGACAATGAGCCCATTACCTGCCCTAATTCACCAGCTTCCACAAACTTCCAAGTCTACAAGCCTGATTTGATGTGCGGATAATTCTCCAGACATTTGAACTTCAGACTTGAGGCTTGCCAGCGTCTACCGATGAACGAACCATTTCTTTGACCACTGATGGATTCTGTGAGATGATGCATCAAGTTGTAGAACCCAGAGAGGGGTGACCTGAGGGGGGAAGTGGCGGTTTAGAGCACAACTAAAGGAGCAGGAGAACACCGGGGCCAAGTTGGACTTCTGGAACACCTTTACTTTCACCTCATTGAAACCAGCCTTGTACTAACTCTGCTAAATTTATGCAAGAGCAAGAGATTTGTCAGTGCAACTGAGGAAGCCTGGCCTACCAAGGGCTCTGGCTTGCAAAGCCAGAGGGCTTCCTCGATTGGGTGTGTGGTCCAGAGTAACTGAGAAAGTTCTGTCTAAATAGAGGGTGGGAGGGAGGGGGCGGAGTAAAGGGAGGGGTTATGGACACTTCGGTGTCCAATTTTGTCTACAGGCGTCCGAGTGTATTAAACCACCTAACTCTTAAAAATGGGCTGTGGGGCTCCTGCAATAAATTAGGGTTCCCAGCGAAGGTGAGTGCTGTAGGAAAGGCCTATGGGTATTGAGTTTTTTTAAAGTATGCCACATCTTTTTTCTCATTGTTCCTCATACAGTTGGACAAGTACTACTGCTTCTACCATTTTACAATCTCAATTCCTAGCCTTTAATGTAGTGCAATAAACAGTAGCTAATTTTTGGTACAAAAATAAAGTTCGCAGGGTTCTT
Organism: Echinops telfairi; assembly: GCF_000313985.2. Taxonomy (NCBI): domain Eukaryota; kingdom Metazoa; phylum Chordata; class Mammalia; order Afrosoricida; family Tenrecidae; genus Echinops; species Echinops telfairi. The sequence continues at coordinate 45,422,330 of NW_022103896.1, read as the reverse complement.
TAGAAACTGATATACTAACAGTTGCAAAGATGTTTCAAATTGGTGGGGATGCACACAATGATCTGGTTTGCTGAATTTGCCAACTGCCACCGCATAAATGTCCCCACCACAACCATACTATTAAAAGCAAAATTGCCAAGTGTAAATTAGGAGCCATTGGGTACAGACTCATAAGCACCCGTGACCAGAGTAGAAATGTTGCCCAGGGCTATCCCTAGGTCTCTCGCAGGCCAGAGTACTCTAATCAACCTCTAAGATGGCAACTAATGCTTGACCCCTGCACCACTAGGGTTTCTGTGTGCTGGAATATAGCCAGCATCTTGTATATGAGGGGCCTCAGTTTGTGGACAGAATTAAGATCATTCTCTTTTCCCAAACTCTTTTAAGTCCCCCTTTCCTTATACAAAGGGGTACCCCCCACCCCAAAAAAAAACGATACTCATTTTTTTGACGCAAGGGGGATAGTGCATCTGGAGTTCCTTCCACCAGGTCAGACTGCTCTGAAAAGATTGCTGAACAGTGTGCGACAAAAAAGGCCCAATTGTGACAGACACGGACTGGTTTTACCACCATGACAATGCACATGGTTCACACAGCCATCTCGGTGAACCAGTTTTTGGCAAAAAACAGCATGTCTCCCTTGCCCTATGCACCTAACCTGACCTTGCTGTAATTTCAAGGGCGATTTGAAGAAGCAGAAGTGAAGAAAAAAAACGAGGTGCTATTAGCCATCCAAAATGAGTTTGACACAAGTTTCCAAGAATGCTATCGCAGATTTGACCAATGTATTAGTTGAAATGGAGAATACTTTGAAGGTGTTAAGGTTTCTTGGCAAAAATAAATAAATTTAAATACATAGCTTTTAAAAAATACCATGTTTTTGAACAACAAAAATACTGGGGTTTTTTGGTGTGTGTACCCCTTTATATACCATCACTTCACCAAATTCATTGTAGTAGTTTCATGTCCTTGTCATTATTTTGAACCTCAGCTTAGTTTTATCTGATATGCAGTTGTGAAAGTACACATTCCTTTGAACATTTAAAATTATTTTTTCTATTTTGTTCACTGGGTTTCTTTGGCTAGTCAAACATTTTAACATTCCCCCCTATCTACTTGTAAGCATACTGGCCAAACAAGCCATAGGGTGCTTATTAAACCAAATTTAGCCGTTCAAGCGACTATCACGCAGAATACTTAAAATACTCAAATTCAAGTTTTATTTGTAAAGCATCTGTATCAAAGAATGGAGGTAAATTAACTTTTAATGTAAACTACGAGGAGTCCTGATGGTGTAGTGGTTACGTGTTGGGCTGCTAACTGCACAGTCATTGGTTTGAAACCACCAGCTGCTAACCAGAAAAAAATGTAAACTACGAAAGGGCCAACCAAATTCAACTTATGCTTGATAGTGAACAATTTACTATGTAAAACAGAAGGTAAATTATGGGAGAAACCCAGAGTATACAAAAACTTCTAGTCATTTTGTATTAACAATCTTTGAGCACTCAAACACTTTTAAAGGCCATTTTTAGAGTAAAATGAGGGCTAAAAATTACTTTTGAAAATATTTAGTATGTTTTCACTAAAATTAAAAATACCATTTACAAAATGAGGCAGCAGGAAAAGCAAACTGGCTCTACGATTTACTTGACTTAAAACTTACCTCCCCTTCTGAAATGAGGTCAATAAACCCTGTGCTTAAGAAGTATTAGATTATACCTGTAAAGTAATTACAGTATTCACAGTAACTGTCCAATAGGTATCATGGGCAGAAAAGAAAACCCATTACAATACTTAATAGTAAAGCCTATTAAAATTTAATCTCACAAAATCTTACTAACCTTAGTCTTTTTAAGCTTTTAAACTAATGAGAGGTATTCAATCCCTTTGGGTACGTATCGTAAATTCCAACACCTGTGCCTGCAGTTATAATCCCATTTTGGAAGAGCCACTATAGTTTATGGGTGGGATGTACCACCTTCACTTTACTAGAAACTGTAACTTACTCCTTTGTTTTCTTTGTGGCTTCAGTCAACTAAAAAACCAAACCTCCATCAAAGCTTTTTCCTTTTGTGACCTCTTTCCTAACATACTTCCTTTTCCTGTCCCTGACCTCTGGTTCTTGAGTTTCTACCACCTGACCTGGTTTCACTAAGTTTTTAAAACCTTGTGTATAAGAAGGGTCAGCACAATTCTGAACTTCCAGTTTGGAACTAACAGCACCCATAACTATGTGGTCTTCCTTTAAGTTTCTGGAGATATTGCAGAGAACTACAGAATCCAGGGGCCAGAAGGAATACTAAGAGGAAGTGCAGGGATGGGGGTGGGAGTGGTACAGTATTTTGGGAAAGATGGACACTTGGGATATCTCTAATCTCCACCTTCTTGGGACTCGGTTGGTATTAATTCTTCTAAAAGAAATTATTACTACAACTACTAAATAAAAACTCAGTTAAAAGTTTGTATTATCAATAAATCAGAAAATCTATCCATTTATAATTCCTCCCACCCTAAGCCTGAGAAAGTTCCTTTGCATTTCTAATTACATTTTTTAAGGAACACTGAGTTAAACTCATCAATTTGCTTGATGAGATGTTGAAAAATTCATATTTACATACAGCATTTTACCCTATTTTATGTTGTTTGGTTCCTCTTACCATATTATTTTAATGTAGTTGTTGAAAAACTTCACAATACCCAGAGGTAATTCTTTTTTTCCTTCTTATACAAATACAAATTGGTTTATCCATTCAGTTCCAAGTTTTTATTTTTACAAAGATTTGCAAAGTTATGAACATGGAAATTGTAACATCTTCAAAGCTTCTTTCCCCCCACATAACAGATTCACAGTCAATTAACTATCATGTACTTTAACAGAAGAAACACAGTAATATCCCAAAAAGGGGTGAAGGCAGGTAGCAATGAGAATGCCACGCCTGAACAGTTACTCACTGACCATTTTCTTAGTTTGAGTAAAAGTCGTAGACTACAGAATAGGAACCAAAACGAATATAAAACATATCTTCCTTATATACAACTATTTTGTACAAATCTTGAGGTTTATCCAATACATCAGATATGAACTCAAATTCTCCTAAGGAAAATGTACGTACTTTTAAATCAGAAAATGTGTTTGGTAGATTGCAAGCAAAAAGAAACCTAAGGATTACATTCTACTATTTACATTTGTTCTATTCACAGTTCAAACAGAAATGTTTTTCTTTAGATAAACACTTAAAAAATACAACTTACTGCATCAATACTGTTGGGAGGTTATTTCTGAATTTTAAAATGCTCCCTAAAGCAAAATCAACTTAACTTTTCGTGGGCCAACTGGCCTATCATTTAGATCTTTAATAGCAGCCATAGCTTCATTATAGTTTATCATAGTAACAATGGCTTCCCCTATAGGCAATCCTTTCTCATTATACTGTATTGAAACGGATTCTGGTATGACTTTATAGCCATGAAAAAAGTCTAAGATTTCATTAACATTCGCTTTAAATGGAAGATTCATTATCTTAACAGGAGTTATTCTATCTGAACCACAATTTAATTTTGGTTCAGGCATAAATCTCCCCTCAGGAAAACCCCCCATATTACGCTTTCCAAAATCAAACTTGCCACCTTCCGGGCGACCGAAGTTCACGAAAGGGCGATGGCTTCTAAAATCATCAGGTGCGTTCCTAAACTCTTCACCAGGTGGTCTAAAATGATCAGCTAGTCTGGGACCCTCCTCCTGTGGTCCCCCAAGATCCTCCTCGGGGAGCTGCCTGAAGTCTTCATCAGATGGACATGGGAAATCTTCCCGGGGGTTCCTGAAGTCCTCATCAGGAGGGTGCCTAAAATCTTCATCCGAAGGGCCCCTGAAGTCTTCATCTGGTGGGTATCTGAACTCTTCCTCTCGGGGACCCCGGAAATGCTCTTGGGGTGGTCGCCGGAAATGCTCTTGGGGTGGCCGCCGGAAGTATTCCTGGTGTTGCCGACGAAAGTACTCCTGGGGTGGCTTCCTGAAATGCTCCTGGGGTGGGCGCCGGTAATGCTCCTGGGATGGGCGCCTGTAATGCTCCTGAGATGGGTGCCGGAGGTGCTCCTGGGGTGGGCGCCGGAAATCCTCCTCAGGAGAATGCCTGAAATCCTCCTCATGGTATCGCCTGAAGTCCTCCTCATGGTATCGCCTGAAGTCCTCCTCAGGTGGTCTTCTCCAGTCTTCATCAGGTGGTCGTCTATAGTCTCCTTCAAGGGGTTGCCTCCAGTCATCCTTGGGAGGACGTCTGAAATCCTCCTTGAATGGCCTCCTCCAGTCTTCAGAAGATCGCCTCCAGTCATCCTCCCGAGGGCGCTTAAAGTTATCCTCAGGCCTTCTGAAGCGCTCCTCCCGAGGGCGCCTGAAATCATCTGGAGGGCACCTGAAGTCCTCTGGCGAGTGCCTGAAGTCTTCTAAAGGGTGCCTAGCAGGTTCTCTGAAATCTTCCTGGGGATGCTGGAAGCTGTCCAGGTTTCTCTCGTCCTCCAGTTGATGTCTAGTAAAGTTTTCAAAAGACCCAACTGAATATTCCAGTGGTTCTTTTGAATCAAATGAATGGGAATGGTCATCTCTACCATGTGACTGTGAACGATCTTGCATATTCTCATCGGACATCATGGGAAAATCTATACCAAACTCCTGCATTTGTGCCTCAGATATAAGTCTCAGCAATACCTCTGTCCCCAAGAATCTTCGCCGGTTTAAGCTTTCAGCTTTCATGGCTTCTTCTTCTGATCTAAATTTCACCAATGCTTCGCCCAAACCAACTCCCTTGTCATCATAAAACAAGTAAATGTCATCATCCGTAAGAGAAAAATCTGCAAAAAACTTTTGCACTTCAACTTTTGTGACATCAAATGGAAAATTTCTTATATATATGCAAAGCTTTAGACCAGGATAGCCTTCTTGAGAATATTTCTGAGAGACATGGCCAGGTCTCTCTTTCTCTATTGGTTTTTTCATGTCATAATATTCCATTAATTTCAGCATTCTTTTTTTAGAAATTGGGTCAATATAAACAGGACGGTACTGTACAACAGTCTTATGTAAAGCCAGAGCAGAATAAAAGTCTCTCAGCGTCTTGAACATCACCAATGCATGCCGTGTCCTTTTGTCATCCTTATATAAGAAAGTAATCTGTTCGTTACTCAGATCAGTAGCTCTAAAGAAATTTTTAATATCTCTCTTGGTAATATTTAGAGACAGATTTTTTAAGTGAACATAATTTCCAACAGGGGAACGAGAACGAGTTCTTCTGGGAGATTTTGAATGTGACCGCTTTCGAAAATGTCTATCACTAATTCCTCTTGGTGGAGAATGTTCTTCAGAAGGAATGGCATCCAACTTCCCACCACACTGAGTCCACTGTTCATCTGAACTTTGCATTACTTCTATAAATCTTGAACCCATAAAACTTCTATGGCATTTAAGACCTCCTGAAGCATCAATACATGAAGCAAACTTTACTATGGCATCACCATTATTTCGGCCATCATGATGTTTTAAGAAAATTACTCCATCCACACATAAACCAGCAAAAAAGACACGTACGTCATCTTCGTTTACTAGGTACGGCAAACCCCGCAGAAATAAGTAAGGATTTTTGGCTCTCACTGGCCGTGTCCTTGACTTTAAATCATCACGTTCTGTACCATTAGCATGAAACTCAGCCTCTGAATATCCAGAGTTATTTGCATCTTCCTTAATTTCCCCTACAAAATTAGACATTGTTCCAGCCCTTGCTCCTCCAGATCCTGGTCGCTCTCTTCCTGTACGATCAGTTCTTTTCATGTCTATAATCTTCTGCATTTCTGCCCTGCTACTAAGGAAGAGCTCTACAGAAGAATCCTTGATAAGTCCTCCCGAACGGCTTACGGCACGTCTTGCATCTTCATCTGTTGCAAAAATAATAAAAGCCAGCCCAACTTCCCCTCCAATTATATGCACTCCTCCATCAGGAATAGTCAATCCCTTGAAGAACTGACGGATATCCACAGGCCCCGCAACAAAAGGAAGCCCCAGTAAACGGATGACTACAGCCATGCTGAGCTCAAACAACAGCAATAATGACCTGCAGACAAAAAGGTACACATAATAGCAAATCTTATTTTTGAAGTACCTTATCCCAAACTAAGCTTAATAATTACTTATCTCCTATTTCCTCCAGAATTTATAAATACAACAAGATACAAATTCACAAAAATAATGACCCTATCTAATTCCTGAAAAAACAAAGAATAAATTTTCTCCCATCTAAACATACAATAAACAACTAACTACCTTGAACAAACATTTCATATCACTTTTCCTATACGGTATAAACATCAAAAATTTCAAATCTCCCCTTCTAAATAAGCCAAAGTTGCTTCACCACAAGACCAAGCTATTTTCAGATTCACTTAGCAACATACTATCTACTGAAACTTAAGAGATTTGTGGATTAAAAAGTTTACAAGCCATGATGAATTTTCATTATTTAGAAAAGCCATCTATGGTCAATATATAATTTCTGCCTGTGAAAATAAACTGTCTACCACTAGCACATCACTGGCCAAGACATAAAAAACAGTAACTATGTATACTCAAAAAGTACTATTCTATTTTGTGTGGGGCTTTTGTTTTTTTTTTCCAAGCCTCTGTAAAGCTTTAAGCTCTATATATCTTACCTTTTAAAATTTCTTGGAGACCTGTTAATTCTGTAAAATCCACTTAACTGTGGAAAGAAAATGAAATATAATTAATCCTTGGCACCTTGTAGTTGATCTCAAATAACTCCAGATTAGGGCATCCATTTCAGAATGGAATACAAACGAACAAAAAGAGAAAGTCCCAAACTGTGCTAGCAGCCAATTCCAACTTAAAAATCATCCCATGTGTTACAGTGTAGAAATGCTCCATAGATGTTCTTGGTTGTAATCTTCCTGGAAGCGCATTGCTCAGGTTTTTTCTTCTAAACCACCACCAAGTGGGTTTGAACCACCAACCTTTGACGTTTATAGATGAGCACAGGCCAACTGTACCACCCACGACCCAACCAAAGCAATGTATAATTAGCTGCCATTGAGTGAATTCAGATTCATAGTTCCTAGGTTTGCAAGAGCAGACAGCTTCATCATTCTCGGGTAGGGCAGTTGTTGGGTTGTCACCAGCACACCTTAAGGCAGTATAAGGGACCACAATTATGGGCATCACAAAATGGTCTACTTTGTTTCAAGGAGAAATTCATTATTCTTCATCTACAGCAAAAGGGTCCGAGAAATACAAACTCCAAAATGATACCTGCAAATTCTTTAAAAACAAAAACTTGCTGAAAACTAATACAAAACAAAACGGCTCTAACAAAGAGTACAAGAAATATTCTATATTTTGATTGGAATGGTGGTTGTATGGGTGTAATGCTTTATCCAAACCCATTTAATTCTATCCTTTAAAGTCTATGTATTTCACTTCATACAAATTAACATCCACTAAAAAGACCGCTTTACACGTAAAATAGGAATTTAAAAGTACCCAAAACCATTCCATTACTTCCACTAATAAAAAGACCATTTAGTTCATATCGATACCCAACTTCTCTGCCACCTTCATCCTTTTCAAAACATATCAAATATAAGGTAACCACTCAAAACTGTGTAACTACTGAATATAACACCCCAACATTTGAAGCTGTGAGGATAGGGTAGAATTGCCCTGAGTCTGACTGCTAAACCCTTACAGGAGTAGAAAGCTTATTTTTTTCCCAGAGCAGCTGGTGGTTTCAAATCACTGACCTTGAGGACCACAGTTCAACACATAACCACTACGCCACCAGGGCTCCCCATTATCAAGGTAGAAAAGTACATTACCTAGACTATTAGAAGATTACCAGTTTTTACTACTGAAAAAAACCTAAGCTTTTGTTTCATTTAGGGAAATATATCTAATACTTTCAAAATGCTGTAAAATATATAATGAAGTTTTACCAAATTACCAAGTTTTAAATATGCTCAATTACCAGTTATGCATTTATGCTTTTATATATGAATAAGTTATGAATAAGTGTACTTAATTTAGTACGTCCACTTTAAGTTTTACTGTTGCTGTTTGTTTTTAAGTATTACTGTTGTTGTAGGAAGAGGGATTTGAAGACATTGTTTGGGTCTAACAGGTTTACTTTCTGTTAAAATAGGCCCGAAAACAAAGCCTTTCTCAGACAATAACTAGCACCTTCTACAGCTCAATTTCCAATGCCAATTTACTTAGGTTTACTATAAAAGTATTTTGATAGCACCACCACCAAAAAAGGGTGCAAATGCAATCCCTTTACCAGTTCAACAAAAGCTATTCAGTTAATGGCTTTTGGAATAGTCCAGATTAAAGTTCAAGCTCCTTCCTATGCAAATTGCTAAACATATTTCTAAAAGCAGGAGCTGGTATAATTCTGTCCCTAAATTCTACTTTTAAAATTTGAAGAGGGATTTATCAAGAGAACATACATTAATCTACAAAATTTAAAAATTAGGGACACCCCCCTAAAATAATTTATTAATAGTTTTAAAAACTAGGGACAAACGTTTCAAGGAATACTTAATTACATCTCAAATTCAAAAACTCCCTACAAATTAATTTATCCTACATTTAAAGCTATCCTTTAATTAAGTAGTCCCATGAACAGCCCAATTTCACTTCAAGCAACTATATAGTTTATGCTAATTTCCCAACGTTAAAGCTAATGCTTCAACTTATAATGGCCTTGACATCGTAGGCTAATAATGCACATTTATCCCTTCAGTAATTAACACCCCAGAAAGCATTGGAAGAGATCAGCTCTCAAAATGACCACTTCCGCTAGGATCCCAATATACTATTTCCTTAAACAAATTCCTTTAAAAAATGCTACTCAGAGAAAAGGAAATTAAGCATAAGCCACAAACACACAAAATACCCTTAAGCACCTGTGACTTAAATTTTTGCCACAAACGCTGCGACATTCCACTTCGTCCATTTAAAGACGGTGATCTGCTAGAAATTACAATCTATGGCAGAAAAACGGATACCGAAAAACTCACTGCTACTGAAATGAGTAAGCTCACGTTAGATACATCTGATTTTACCCAGAGATTGAACCCACTTAAGTGAAACACGCATCTTCCAGTTGAAGGAGGCGGCGTTTAACTATTTATCGCAGGGCCATTTGATTGATTTCTCAGGCTTGCTGAGAGAAAGAAGTCTTTTCGTGGTCTTGCGACTCTTGGACGTACGGATGTCAGCGCAATCGGATTTTAAAGACGAGTTGCCAGTGCCCCAAATCATCGACCCTAAGACAGTAAGACTGTAGACAGTTGAAGCGCGGAGGCGTGACGACACCGCGATGATGCCCCGCAGCCACGGTCGGGGGCGTCCAGGCTTTGCCCCAACATCCACCCTCCTCCGGGGCGGCTCCTCCGCAGGCAGCGGTCCTCCGGCCCGAAGCTTTGCTCCACGCTCCCAGTCAGCGCTTCCGCCGATCGCGCCAGGCCCACGTCGCGGGGAGGATCCGACGCCGTCGCCAGGCCGGCGGCCAACATCCGCCGCCTTCGAGTGAACCTTAACCGCCCAGCCGCCCAGCCTGGGCGTCCCGCGGCCCCCGGGGCACACATTCCGTCACCCGACCTCGTCAGCGGGACCTGCCTCCCGGCGGACGCAGCACTCCGGCCCCCGCGAACCTACCGAGCCAGCCGCCACCACGGACGGAGCCACAGTGCAAAGGCAACACCCACGGAGCCCTCCTCAAAACCGCCGGGGAGAGCGCGGGCGCGAGCCGGCGCCCACAGCACGCGCGGACTGACGCCAGTCGCCGCGCCCCGGAGAGAAGGGCACCCTGACAACAGGAGCCGCGCTCGGGGTGGCGCGGCCGCCGGCTCCGCCTCCTCGCTCCTTCCGGGCCCGCGCCGCGCCCTCCCCCGCCCCGGCCCCCGGAGGGGAACTGCTCCGCACTCGGCAGTACACACACCCACTGCTGTCGGGCAGAGCGCGCACGGCCGTGCGCTGGGCGGCACTCCTCGTCGCAGCCTCCCCGACGCGGAGGGTCCTCGGTGAGCCCCGAAGAAAATGGCGCCCGCTCGCTTCTCCGCTCCGGACAAACAGACCAAAAGCTCGCCCATGCGCTTCTCAGGCGTCAGCAAGCCCCCGAGCGCCTTCGCCGGGTGTGCGCAAGCGCCCTGCCGTAACTCGCTTCCGGTAGCTAAGGGGTGGGAGGCGGAGCCTGGCGAACGCGCCAACCCCTTCCGGAGTCGCCTACGTTTCCGCGCCTGCTCAGATGTCCGCCAATCCGGGGACTCCGACCCGGAAGAAAGCGAGATTCAGCGCCTAGGGAGTCGCCGTTGGGTTGCTGTGGGTTCCATAACTGCCAAAATGTGATGGACGAGATGTCCGAGACTAAAGGAAAGACATGCTAAAGGAAAATTGAATATTGATGTGCCTTTTCAGCGTTACTACTGAAAAACTTTCATTGTTTTGTAAACTAAAAGGCCACAGAAACTTTCGTCTGACCTGTTCCCCAGGGACAATGCTAACACCGTGGTGCTTAATAAATGCATCTTTATTCCATTCTGTAGACAATAACAATTGCGTAAATAAGTGCCTTTATACATTTGGTGATTCCCATCCTCAGGCTTTGTGAAACAAGAACAGATGAGGTAGCCCTAAAAATTGGGAAGTGAAAATGTGCAAAGTGCATGCGCTTGCAATCTTGTATTTGGTTTTATTTTGTTATTTGTAAATAACAAGACAGCCTGACAAGTAATACAGCTACATGATGCATTTGTGAGTAAATTCACTACGAAAGCAGAAACTAAATTTTTAAAAATACTGCCACTGGTGAAAGGGGAAAAAAGATAAATTTTGAATTTCTGCAATATACCCATGTTTTAATTTTGATTATGCGTATTTGGATAGAGGTAATTCAAGAGAGGAAACGATGGCTCCCAGGCTTGGGAAAAATTCATTGTTTCTCATCTGTAAAACAGGATAGTAAGAGTACCAACTTTGGGAGGCTCTAAAAGGTACGGAATGAATTTATGTATCTAAGACTATAAATTTGTTAATGACTAGGTTCACATGTCAAGGTGGTCCATAAAGATGCGAAGGGATCTCAACTTGGAAGGCTGGACTTAATGACTAAGTAACATGCTGATATTCCCCACTGTGGGGTACCAGCCTCCACAATCTAAGGGGTCCAAGGGCCGGTTGTGTAATTGAGGGGTAAAATTAAAGAGACATCAGAGAAGATAAAGCATGCAAGTACTCACCTCCAGGACCGCCATGACTTCAGGTGCCAGATCCACACAGAGAGAAAGAGTATATTTCCAACTAAGGCTTATATACACTCTAGGGGCACACCAGTCTGTCATTACACATAGGTAACCATATGCATAACAGGAAGAGTTGTACAATAGGCATATTCGTGATAGGAAGGCATACACATAACAAGAAGATGGCAACCTAGCCTTGGTCCTCCCTGAATTGTCTTAACCTTAGGTATCTGGGTTCTCCTTCAAGGGAACAATCCATTATCCTTATCAGAAAAGAGTGGGACCCTACGTAGGGTAGGACAGACTATTATAGGGTCCAATTGCTCTAGATGGATTATAACCTTGAGGCAGATAACCTTTAAGCAGTTGACCTCCAAGTGTATAGTCTGTGTTTGCAGACAGAACCTTAGGTTTGGCATATAATATGGGAGGACAACCTGGGAGTAACTTTTCTGTTTCCCACACCCCACAGCCTAGGGTTTGGTCCTTGCCTTGAAGGCTCAGAAAACTGATCTTAGAAGTTAACGGTTTTAAGGTTTATTATGTACCAGGTCCTGTGTATGATTTTATTCTTAAAACTACCTCTTAAAGTAGGTACTATTTTCGTAGTTCACAGAAAAAGGGAACTGAGGCACAGAGGATTGCACAACTTGTCTAAGGTCACTTTGCTAGCATAAAATAAAAGGACTTGAACCTCTACTCTCTTACACTGGGAGGAAGATTCTTCCCACTGGAGCCGACTCCCTTTGAACATGCATAGAGTACATAAGGAGGTACTCCCCCCGCCCCCAATGGAACAAAGCTTCTCTGGGCAGAGCTTTCTTAGTATGCACATTTTCCCCACTAGAGAGCATCAAGCAACTTGTTCTGAATGAGTGCATCCAGTGGCATTGCCTGGAAAGGTTCTCTATGGTCACATTGAATTTTTTCATGATAGCAGTTTTGCTCAAACCTCATGTTTTGGGATGACTGATTTAAGAGAACAACATGCAGCTGTGAAATTTTGTTTCCTGCTCGGGAGAAACGCCGCGGAAACCGTTGTGACATGGAACACAGCTTACAAGGACAGCGCTATGAGAAAACTCAAGTGCAGCAGTGCTCTTCGCTTTTCAAAAAGGGTGAAATTGATGGCAAACCTCATTCTGCATGTCTGTCAACTTCTCAAAGGGATGAAAATGTCAACTCTTAGTGCCTTGGGAGCTCGTTCCACCAGGTCAGATTGTTAAACAAGCATTCCATTTAGAGGTTCTGAAAACATTGCCTAACAGTGTGCAACAAAAAGACCTGATTTGTGGCAGATGGGGGATTGGTTTTGCCACCACAACAATGCACCTGCTCATACAGCCATCTCAGTGCACCAGTTTTTAGCCCCAAACAGCATGCCTTTCTTGCCCCATGCACCTGACCCACTTAACCTCACTCTGTGTGACTTCTTTTTGTTTCCATGAATGAAGGGGGACATGAAAGGACAGTGATTTGATGATTTAGAAGAGCTGAAGAAAAAAACAAGGGAGGTGCTATCAACAAGCCAGATGAGTTTGGAAAATGTTTCCAAGAATGGAATCACAGATTTGACAAATGGATTGTACTTTGGAGGCGATAAGTTGTTTTGTAAAAAAAAAAAAAAAAATTAAATGCATGGCTTTGAAAAAAATCCAGTTTATTTTGGGTACTCCCTCATAGCTCCATAGTGTAAATACTAATTCAATATTAAATAATTTTGACAGGAAGATTAGGGATAGAGTGGGTTATTTCCACCAAATGCCTACACTAAATGAAAATTATCTGGCCATACCACAATAAAGGGGTTTGAAAGAAATCAAACACACATTAGAAACCTAAGGGGACGGTCCAAACTGGCAGTGCTCAGACCAAGGTCACCTAGGTGCAGATGAAGGTCAACGTGGCATGCACCCTTGGCACCAGTAACATTAAGTCACACGTGCGCCCAAACTCAGCCACTAAGATCTGCCAGTGCCCTCAACCTCTCTCTCAGGTTGGAGGGCAGGGTTTCTCCAGTGTACACGCTCCTTCCTCTTCCCTTTGTGCTTCTGGCACTCGGTGTCCCACGTGGCTTTTCGAGCTCTCACGAAGCAACCAATTTCCCTTCAAAACTCTCCCAAGGCTCCTGTCAGGTGGCCTTACACGCTTTCCAGAGAGAGCGTGTACTATCTGAGACTGTATCACTCAAAAATTCCCTTTCCCTCATAAAAGTTACTTGGATTACAAAAAAATAAATAAAAAACAACAACCACCAAAAAAAATTACTTGGATTACAAAAGTGCTTCTGCCACGTGACTTCTTTCAGCACTGAGAAGGGAGAACCAGGAAAAACCATCCCAGAACCCTAACAATTGAACAACTCATGAGCAGAAACATCCCAAGATTCAGATCAGACAGACAAGCATTTTCCTGGCCTATAGATCCCAGCTACATCACAAATTCCTTATCCTTAGATTTCTCTGCGTGAAAAATGAAATAAATAGTGCTCATTATAAAGGGCCATTGTGTGGGCTAAATTGTAAATCTAAAAGTTATGCACTATCATTGCTATATTTATGCTATATTCTTTTGGCTGCCATCCAGTCCCTGGTATGGGCTCCCAATGAAGAAGCAAGAGGAACGCCTACAAATCTCAAAAGCAAACTCCAAGGACTGAGAATTGAACAGGATGCAAAAAATGTAAAATCTAAAATACCATGTCATGTAGGCAAAAAAAAGAAAGAATAGAAATTCTATCCTTTAGGACATTGTGGCCCTGACCTTAAGCCACATTGGTTCTCGGCCCTGTTCCCAGGGATGAGATGAAGGGAGAAAGCATTGAACTGCCCTTAAGTTTGGAAGATGGCAATAACTGCAGAATAAGGAAAAAGAGTAAAGTTTTGATTTACTTCCTTTTCAACAGATGTGAATTAAGTATTTGAAACATGTTATGTACATCACCAGGTGGTACAAGGAACATGACCTTTGCTCCCAAGAAGATCCAGTAGATCTTCTTCCAGCAGATGAAAGGAAAAAACGATGGATTACTCAGCTAGACCGAAAACAACAGGGATACCTACCCACTGCCATTGAGTCTGTTGCCACTCAGAGCAACCCTATAGGGCAGAGTAGAGCTACTTAAGGCGGGGGTCCTCAAACACCGGGCCCGCGGGCCACATGCAGCCCGCCGAGCATATTTATCTAGGCTGCCGGGTGTTTTTGCCCCGTTTTGCTTTTTACCATAATAAGATATGTGCAGTGTGCATAAGAATTTGTTCATAGTTTTTTCTAAAACTATAGTCCGGCCCTCCAATGGGTCTGAGGGACAGTGAACTGGCCCCCTGTTTAAAAAGTTTGAGGGCCCCTGACTTAAGGTTTCTGAGACTGTAAACCGATGGAAGGAGACAACCGTATCCTTCTCCTGTAAAGTAGCTGGTGGGATTGAACCATTGATCTTGCGGTGAGCGACCCAATGCTTAATCCACTGTACCACCAGGGTGCCTGACAACAGGGTTATTTGCTATAAAAGAGGTACCCTGTATTGTGATAGTATTTTCTAGGAAGGCCTGGCCTGGTCAGAAAAGAAAGGCATTTCCTAAAAGAATTCATTTGATTTCCAGCGGAAAGACCCATTTTAACATGAATGGTAATCTTTAGCATAGTCTGACTTCTTCCTGTAGCCTCTCACTGTCATCGATTTGCATGTACCTACAAATTTAGGAAACACAGAACTCTTTCCTTCCTTCCTGTATCAAAACTGTCTCTCCCACACCCCACAGCACAGTAAACAATTGTCCTCCAGGAGGCAGGGACAGGTGAAAATGGGAGTGGTACGTTGAAAAGAAAAAGCCTGAAGTGAATGATGAAACTGGATGAAACCCATGCCTTTCTCCTGACTAAACTGGGAAGCTAGATTTAAATTCTTCAGGGAGATTTTCCCCCCACCCTGGGGAAGTTGATACTCACCAAGGGAGAACACTAGCATGAGGAATCTTCTATGAGATTGTTCAGGCAGCCCTGGTGGCAGAGTGATTATGGGTTGGGCTGCTAACCACAAGGTCAGCAGTTTGAAGCCACCAGCTGCTCCACAGGAAAGAGGTAGTTTTCTACTCCTGTACAGTTGCAGTCTTGAAAACCCACTGGGGGCAGTCCTACCCTGTCCTGTAGTGTCAATGTGAGTTGGAGATGGTTCAGACAAATCAGCCTGCACATCGTAACCCAGTCAACAAGCCCTACCTGCACTTGGATAGCTTTCAGACAGCTAGGTGCACCACTCCAATATGTGAGCAGATCACAAAGGGTCATCAGATTTATGAGGAAAAACTACTAATACAAAACATAATTTTGAAGAAACAGATCTTTCAGGCTGAAGAAAACTTTAAAACACTATAAGTACTCACCTCAAAAAATTTCATCCATGAAAGAATAATAGGATACTTTAAATTGTCACAAAAGGAAGTTACAAACTAAAATTAGAATAACAGAAATGAACATGTCAATGGAATGTTTGACATGATGCTCAGAAAGTAGAGTAAAACCAAATAAAAATGGACCAAAGAAGATAGAAAAATGGCCAATAAACTTAAGCAAAGACACTCAGCAGCTCACAGCCATTGAATCTATTCAGATTCGTAATGGTCCTTTAAGATAGGGTAGAACTGCCCCACCTGTGGGTTTCTGAGGCTGTAACTTTAAAGGACTAGGAGCCTTGCTTCTCTTACTCAGAAGAGGGACTGGTGGTTTTGAACTGCTGACCTTGTGGTTAGCAGCCCAAATTGTAACCACTATGCCACTAAGGCTTCTAATTAACCCAAGCCAAACTCATTGCCAACAAGTTTATTCTGACTCACAGCAACCACATAGGCTATGCTATAACTGCCCCTGTGCATTGTCAAGACTGTAACTCTTTAGAGAAGGCGAAAAACCTCTTTTTCCATGAGAGAAGCTGGTGGTTCCAGCCCAAAGGGTAACCACGCGGCCGCCAGCAAGGCCCCAGCGCTCTCATTAGGGGAATGCAAATAAAAACCACAAGAAACCATGCTATATTACTATATTTAAAAATGACAGCAACCTGAAAATAACAAGTGGTGAGCATCCGGCGAAATTGGAACCCCATGCTTTGGTGGTGGAAATGTCAAGTGGTGGCCTTTGTGGAAATCAATTTGGTATTTCCTCAAAAAGTAAACACACGAGCGCATGGATGCCCTCGAAATCTTTCTTTTTTAAGTGAAGAACCAGACAAAAAAGAACCAATATTGGATGACTCTGCTTATATGAAATGTCTGAAACGGGCAAAGCCACAGACAGAGAGATTAGAGGTTATCACTGGCTGGGCAAGGGGTGGGGGGGGCGGCGCGGGGGGTGTGGGGGTGTGGAGAGAAGGGAGATGAGAAGAGCCTTAAGGAAATCCTACTTTAAACACGCCCCTTCTGCTGACCGAAAAAGAACAGCAATCCCGTGGGGAGAAGTTAAGAGGTTGAGGAAGGTTAATGTTCACAATAAGGGTCTTTTTCACAGTGTGTGTAAAGGGAGAGGCCAGTTCTGAGAAATGTAGGAAATCCTTTGGAAAGACTGAGTGTGTAATTAAAAGGCCAATAATTTAGGGGTTCTGAAGGAGAAAACCGGAAAGCTTTTTGACCAAAACTCCATGATTAAATTTAGACTGTTCTTCTTGTCCAATGGCCTGCCTGGAATGAAATGTTTGTTCCCCGGGCAAGTTCCAGTTATCTGGGCATATTAATTGCTACAAGCCATAAATAACTAAAGGAATGTTTTCTCTGTAATGAAGCCCAGCTGTGGAAGAAAGGCATACCCCCAAAGGGGGATCTTAACACACATTGGTGTGAAACATTGGAGTAAAGTGGCCTTAAGAAATATTTCATGCATGATAAGGGGATAGAAACAGTGTTTGAAGAAAAAATTTTATAAACTGTTGGCTCTTTATCTAACACTTCCTAGATAGCCACAAAGCTTTCATTTACACAAGCTATGTCTAAAGAGCTATGTTTCAGTTCCTTGGTGCTAATTCTTATCGTCAGCTCCAGCTTCAAAAGATGTATTCCATCAGTGGAGACATCATGATGACTACCTCTGGGGAGTAGACATTGTAAGCATTCTGATACTATGATTGTGAGTTTTGGAACACCACTGAAAACCTTTCCCCACCCAGGTTAATCCACCCTATTTGTGACCAGTATTAGGGTTTGTATTTTCAAGATGGTTAAAATTACAGTTTTGAGTCTGCAAGTGAATTTCATCTTCATTGAATTCTGACCCTTGTACCAGCAGTATGAAAAGCCTTTCCCTGAGGCAGTGAATTAGAGAGTGAATTACTAGTACTGCCTTGTTAGTTAGTCTCATAGCCCTTAGGAATTTACCTGGTGTGCCTTTAATTAAAATTGGGGTGTTAGGGTCCCATGGTCATGAATCAGATCCTGATGACCTTGATCATGATGGGGTGGGGGTGGGCATGGAAGAGTAAGCCTGCTATAAATCAAATACTAGAATTGTAACATACAAAAAAAAAACAAAGAAAGGTACAATAGTTTGTTGAGATTTAGTGTGATAAAAAGGACCCAGGCTATAACACCCCCCACCTCAATAGTAAAAATTGTTAATCAAGGTTTCAGGAAAAGGTTACGCAGGGCCATTTAGGTAAGCATGGAGACTGAAACCTTAGTGGATACCAGACTGACACCCACCGGAATAACGAAGCCATCAATTGATGGTCTGATAATCCCTTGCAGAAATGTAAACTGTTTTCTATGAACCTTGTTCCCTTGTCCTTTGATCATTATAAAAATCTATTACCTGCTGGGATTATTGCAAAGCCTGTTTCTTGTCACATCTAGCAAGGTATATAAATTGCTGGATTGGGACTAAGATCTGTTTCCTTCTGTCAGCATTTACAGGAATAAACTTAGAATTCCTTGAATCAACCTGACCTCTTGTTTTGTCTATTGACAAATAAGGGAGGCCAGATTGATTTTTTTTTTTTACATTAATGGAGGGAGAGATGAAAGTCAATAATCAACAAAACTCAAAAGGTTTAATATAAAGAAATGTGTTTTGTGAGTGTGTATGACCCATAAACTGGCTCTGAAAGTGTGGTAGTAACATAATCTGGTGTCAATTTGGGAAGGGGTGGAGTCTAGCCTGTTAATCAGCTTGATGACCTCATTTGGAAGCAAGAAGAAAAGAAATAGTTCACTGGAGGTGGGACACACAGACACTCCCTGCGAGAGTGATAGAGCTACGCTGATGTAACCAAAGCCTTGGAGCTGGAGGAGCCATGTGGATAGACCCCTGCCAGCGCTGAGATGCTTCTACAGCCACTAGGCCCACAAGACTTTCCACCCACTGGCCTGTGATCTTCCTGCATTTGTCATTGCATTGTTTTGTGAGTCCGAAGAGGACTTTATAGATTGGTATCGGACATATGGGCTGAGATCAGACTTATGGACTTGATCTAAACTGGGCTGGGATGATTCCTCAGTATTCAATTGCTCATGTAGATAAAGCTCTTTTTTTTTTTTTCCATGCATAGTCTTTTTTTTGATTATTTTTACATTTTATTAGGGGCTCATACAACTGTTATCCCAATCCATACACACATCAATTGTGTAAAGCGCATTTGTACATCGTTTCTCAAAACATTTTCTCTCCACTTAAAACCCCGACATTAGGTCCTCATTTTTCCCCTCCCTCCCCGCTCCCCCCTCCCTCATAAGCCCTTGATAGTTTACAAATGGGTATTTTGTCATATCTTGCCCTGTCCAACGTCTCCCTTCACCCACTTTTCGGTTGTCTGTCCCCCAGGGAGGAGGTCACACACAGTTCCATGTAATCGGTTCCCTCTTTCCTACCCATTCTCCCTTTACCCTCCCTGTTTTGCCACTCACACCACTGGTCCTATAGGGCTCATCCGTCCTGGATTCCCTGTATTTTCAGTTCCTGTCTGTACCAGTGTACCTCCTCTGGTCTAGCCAGACTTGCAAGATGGAGTTCGAGTCATGGTAGTGGGAGCGGGGAGGAAACATTTAGGAACTAGAGGAAAGTTGTATTTGTCATCATTGTTACATCACACCCTGACTGGCTCGTCTCCTCCCCGAGACCCCTCTGCAAGGGGATCTCCAGTGGCCTACTAATGGGCTTTGGATCTCCACTCCGCATTCCCCCCATCATTCACTATGGTAAGATTTTTTGTTCTGATGATGCCTTACACCTGATCCCTTCGACACCTCGTGGTTGCATAAGCTGGTGTGATTCTTCCATGTGGGCTTTGTTGCTTCTGAGCTTGATGGCTGCTTGATTACCTTCAAGCCTTTAAGACCCCAGACGCTATACTTTTTGATAGCCGGGCACCATCAGTAAAGCTCTTTCTTATACACATGTGTGTCTATGAATTTGTTTCTCTAGTCAATCCGGAGTAACACAGAAGGTAACATCAAAAGGTGACTATTTTGAAAGAACATGTTCAAAATTTATTAAAAATTATGTTTCTACTTTATTCACACTGACATAAAGATGGTGTCATTTTTACCCCCGATAAATGAAGCAAATGCAGAAAGCTTTATTTTTTCAAAGTAACCAGTGCTATTGATGCAACAAAAAACAAACAAAGCTCCCAACAACTCTCCGACGACTACTCCAAAACATATCAAACATTAGAATGCTATTCTTTTTTTTAAATCATTTTATGGGAGCCTCATACAACTTTTATCACAATCTATACATATATCTGCCAGGAGAAGCCAGCTCCTAGCACAATCATTACGGGTTTGGTAGGCGCAATTGTACAGCGACAATAAGCAAATATTATAGTAACGTTATAGAGAGCATGAGAGATAGGAGAGATATATAGAAATAAATGGAGTCAGACACATTTCATGGTAGCATTGCTCACCTCAGCCCCACTTGGTGGTCCACGTGGAGGGAGAGAGAGAATCTTTAATGTTCCCCAAGCTTTTATAGTCTCTGGGGACCTGCAAGCCCCCTAATTACAGGTGAAGACATACCTCACAGGAAGGGGTTGCGCTATAGGTAGTACAGTAATGGGAGGGGGTGACCTACGGGTACCCACGCAATGGGAAGAGGAGGGATTGGGGGTGTACATGCGACAAGATGGGCACATCCTAGATTTAGGATGGCAGCCTAACTTTGAATATCACAGAGCTGATTAGATTCGGCTTGTTCCTGGCCCAACTGATAGAGACCATTATCAGTAGGATGTGAACTCCGCCTACAGGAGCCTGTCCATTGTCCCCAGAAGCAGGGAGCAGGCCCAGTGCAGTCTGGCAACTGACCGCCCTCAGGGGGGGAATGCCTGTGCATCTGACCTCCCCCCACATATATCCATTGTGTCAAGCACATTTGTACATTTGTTGCCATCATCATTCTCAGAACATTTTCTTACTACTTGAGCCCTTGGTATCAGCTCCTCGTTTTTTCCCCTCCCTCCCTCCCAGAATGCAATTATTCTTTAAAAAAAAAAGAAGCAATTATTCTTCATGCTAATAATTTTTTAAAAATCAAGACCCAAATTTTATATCTATAAATCTATATCTATAATATACAGATACATAGCAATGTAAACAATTATTGAGCTTTATATTCTGGACACACCAAGTCAGTCTCTCTTCAAAAAATGCAATTATAAATTGAGGGCATTTCATGTTTGCCTCTTTTGCCAGCATCAGTCGGCCTCAGCTGAATCTTTCCATATCATGAGAAACGTGAACACCCCACTGCTTTCTGTGGCACCAATATTTCGTTCAGGATCAAGAACTCTGCCAAAGACCCCTGGTCAGCAACATCTCTTTTTCTCTTTGATTAGCTGTCATCAGATGCACTGTCAGATAAAGATTTTCTTTTTGTTCCTTTTCTTTATCAGATTTTTGAGAATTAAGAAATGCTTCAATTAATTCTAGACAATCTAAATTTTCTTTAGGTTCCCAAGTATTAGCAGTATCTGTAAATCCCTTCCATTTTAAGGAATAGCCCACCGCCTTCCCATTCACAACGTGTGGGTCCAGCTTTTTTTGTACCACACATACTTCAGGCTTGGCCTCGGGCATTTTCACTCCTTCCATTCTATTTCTCCCCACCACCACCACCCCATGGTGTAGTTTTACTGAAGGCCATTAAAAAAATCATTTTATTGGGAGCTCATAAAGCACTTATCACAATCCATACAACAATTGAATCAGCCATGTTTGTACATATTTTGCCCTCATTCTTTTCTAGACATTTACTTTCTATTGAGCCCTTGGTATCAGCTCTTCCCCACCCCTCCTCGTAACCCCCTGATAGATTGTACATTGTTATTATTTTCATCTCTCACACTGACCACTGTCTCCCTTCCCCCATGTTTTCTGTTGTTGTTCCCCCTGGAGAGGGGTGTATGGTTATGTGTTGATCATTTCTCCCTTCCTCTCCCCATCTCCCCCTACCCTTCTGGTATCACTATTCCCACTCCTGTTCCTGGATT
>NW_022103896.1:45396545-45397561 GCF_000313985.2 Echinops telfairi | reverse complement strand
GCTGGGGCCACTTTGTCCGCAGTGGCCCTGACGGCGCTACTCCTGCTGGCCCTCCCCGGAGTCGCGCAAATGCAGACCTTCTCTCTCCCTTTCCTGCGGCCGGAATCGTGCGGCCAGAACCAGTTCTTCGACATCTCCGCGCTGTCCTGTGTCCCCTGTGGAGCCCACCAGAGGCGGGACGCCCGAGGTGAGATGCTCCAGGACCCGGGGCCCGGCGTCCGAAGTGGCCCAGCCTGCATGGGCCTTTGCATCTGCTGTAGGGATGTTTCAGGAACATAAACATACACCTCTAATGCCTAGGGAGCGGTGTCTTTTGAGGATTCCGGTTTGTAGATCTATGAGGTTGGGGACCCAGAGCCCACTATCCCCTGATTAGTCGTCAGTAATTCATTTCTAGGCACTGGTCGTCTGCTGCTCACCTGGGGTCGTCGGGGCAACTGGAAAGCAGCCAGAAAAGGGGAGCCGACTTTGTAGCCAGGTAATCCGAGATGTTGAAGAGCAGGTGGCTAGAAGGGTTTGAGGAGGGAATGCAAGTTAACACTTGTCATCTTTGAAAGCCCTGGATCTTGCTTTTCAAATCCCAGTCATCTAGAACTGGGAGGGACCTTGATAAGATCCAATCTTTCCGTTTTACAGATAAGGAAATTGAAGTGCAGATCATATTCGAATGCCTTCTGTGTTTATCGAAATTGGCAAGTGGAAGAGCTCCTGTCTTTGCCTTCAGTCTTGATCTACTTGTCCACTATACTGGCGACGTAGTGTGCCCCTAATGTTTTAAAATTTCCTTAGTGCTTAGCTCTTTGTACTGATGAATATTACTCAATTATTCTTAAAGTCATCGTAAATTAATCTGAAAATATCCCCCTGTGAAATGTTCATCATTCGGAAATATTTCTCATTGAAACAGCTTTGAGTAAGTCGTCCATTTCTAAATTCTAAGATGGTTTCAACCCCAACTTGGTCACCCTAGATCATATCTTCAAATTTGGGTCCTAAAAACAGGATTGGGGAGGGAG
>NW_022103896.1:45375065-45396445 GCF_000313985.2 Echinops telfairi | reverse complement strand
GTTTTGAGAAATGATGTACAAATGCGCTTTACACAATTGATGTGTGTATGGATTGGGATAACAGTTGTATGAGCCCCTAATAAAATGTTAAAAAAAACCAAAAAACAAAAAAAACAGGATCGGTCAGCAGCTCAGGCAATGCAGTATGAATGAGAGAGCATTTCAGTATTTCTTTTTTTTTTAGATTCGGTACTTTTGGCGAGCTCATCTTTAAATTCTTTTCTTCAGCATTTCCTAAGTGTAAAGTTTATCACTGTAAATTCAGACATCATATAGACCCCTATCGGTGCTGCTTCTACTTACAACTTACGTAGAGATTCTGCTCCACTTATCTAATCAGCATGGTGAATAATGATGATCTTACACTGCTTGCGACATAGCCAAACCGAGGAAAGGATGGCTGTTTAGAATCACGGTAACTTTCCAAAAAATTGCGTTCTATTTTGACAAACCAAATTTGAATTCATTGAAACATGTGTTTGAGGGGAAATGTTTGTGTATGTGGGAATATGGAATTAAAAGATAGGGAATTTTTTCATGAACTTCATGATGCCCTCAAATATTCTTAAGTGAATATGCTTGAAGAACATACCAAACCAAAAACCAAACACTGCCATTGCGTCCATTTCTACTCAATAGTGACCCTGTATAGGGTTTTTGAGGCTATAAATATTTACAGGAACCGAAAGCCTCATCTTTCTCCAAGGAGTGCCTGGTGGGTTTGAACTGCTGACTTTGCAGTTTGTAGCCCGATGAGGAATCCACCATGCCACCAGAGCTCCATTGAATTTCATAAAACACACACACAAAAAACCAGAGTCACTGCCATAGAGTCAGTTTTGACTCATAGCAACCCTATAGGACAGAGTAGAGTTGCCTGTATGAATTTCTAAAACTATAAACTCTTTACCAGAGTAATAAGCTTCATCTTTCTCCTTTGAAATGGCTGCTGGTTTTGAACTGCTGATTTGCTATTAGCAGCCCAGTGCATAACCTACTACACCTGACACCAAGGCTACAGAGCAGTTCATCAATAGTTTAATAATAGTTCAGTAGCTTAATAGTTTAGTTATACTTGTACTTAAGATGGTTGCCAGCACAATACATTCACTTCTTAACTTACTGACATGATTAGGTTCCAAAGACCAGCTCATTATGCCAAAATGAAGGGTGATCACATCAGTTGACAGAGAATGACTTATCTTTATATTACTGGCAGATTACATTAGTACATTGCTGTGAAACCACTAAGAACTATGACCCAGCCAAGTTGACACATTACCTTAACCATTGTAGCCAGCCATACTGTCACCTCATCCCTCGGTGTTTGTTACTGCCAGATGTATGAAGAGCCTTCAAAAACTTTGTGGACAAATTCCATTGTCTTTATTTTTTTATACTGAAAGGAAAACAAGGTTTATTTTAAATTTGTTGGTCCTACACCTCTACCACAAGAAACGTCTATACTACTACTCATATCTTAGAATCTTTGCCGTCTCCTAGGTAAGTCTGTATATTCATAGTAAATCTGTGTATTAATCAGAATAACGTGTGGAGTACCAGCCTCCACAATCAAATGGATCCAAGGGGTGTTTGTGTAATTGAAGGGTAAAATTAAAGAGACATCAGACAAGATAAAGCATTCAATTGCTCACCTCCCGGACAGCCAGCCAAGGATTACATACACTCAGGCGGCGTGCAAGCCCTCCTAATTACAGGTAACCACATATGTAACAGGAAGGGGTTGTACAGTAGACATAAGCGTAACAGGAGGGGCACGAGCTAGGGGTATACACGCAATAGGAAGGGGAGGCACTAGGGGTATACATGTGACAGGAAGGCATACACGTAACAGGGCAGCTTAACTTGGTCCTCCCTGAGTGGTCTATGGGCTTTCCAGGAGAACCATCCATTATCCTTACCAGAAGGGAGTGGACCCTACTTAGGGTGGGACAGACTATAGGGTCTGATTGCTCTAGATGGCTGATAACCTTCAGGTAGATAACCTTTAAGCAGTTGACCTCCGAGTGTATAGTTCAGTGCCTTAGGTTTGGCATATATTATGGGGGGATGACATGGGGAATAACTTTACTGTTTCCCACAGACATGCGTATTGTAATTTTTAAGGCAGATGGTAAACGCCTCCTATATGTCTGCTGTTTTCCTCTTATCATGGGCCAAACGCTGGTCATAAACCCTTCATTGTTTGAGACTTAGGTGATAAGAAACACATGAACAGCAAAGCTGCATCATCACTGAGATGTGATCCAAGATGTTGATTCCAGTAATCTTTTAATACATTCTTTTCTAAAAATTTTATAAAGATACTTCATATATCGTTAATGCACAGAATGATCGGATAGTAGATTTTTATTACCCTAAATGCAAGAAGTTGGATAACAGTCAATAATAGAGTGTATCTCCTGTGTGTCCCATACATTGGTACTAACTTTGTGCAGTAGGTAGTTATTATCTTCACTTCACCGAAGAAGAACCTGGTCCACTGAGAAATTAGTCACTGACCGCCATCGAGTCAGTTGTGACTCCTAGTGACCCTACAGGACAGAGTAGAGCTTCCCTTGTGGGTTTCCAAGTTTGTAACTCTTTTTTTTTTAAATAAGTATAACTTTATGGGAGTAGGAAGCATCTTCTTTCTCCTAGCTGAGACCTTCAGTGACTCACTAAGTAGCAGAACCAAGATTGGAACCTACGGAGGCTATTCCTGGATTTGTACCATGGCATTGTTGCTCCAGAGTCTTGCCCTTAGCCACTGTACTGCTTCTCAAGATTTTAAGAAATTTTTAAAAATTCCCTATCATGGAGTTTTATTTACCAAAGGCACAATTGGCTCTTTTTCTTTTAGGAACTTCATGTGTGTGCTTACCAGGATTTCAGATGATCTCTAATAATGGAGGAGCCACCATTAACTGTAAAAAGTGCCCAGAAAACATGGTATGGAATATTAATTTTTAAATCACTTTACTGTTAAAAAAAAGAAGTAAATGTCTTTATACAGAGTTTCATTGTGTCAGCATTTTGGTTGGAGACTGACTTTTGGTTGGTACAGAATAAGTGTAATGTCTTATACCTACTGATTATTAATTTCCCATCATAATTGATGTTAGCAACATGTGACAAGTACCGATTGCATCAGTAGTTTAATTTTATTGCTGTTGGTTAGTATTCTGTTGTATTCTTGGAAAATTAGTAAATCAAAGGTTACTATATTTAATAATGCCCAATTAATAAAAATATATTCCCTAATAATTAGGGAAATAGAAACTTGTGTGTACCAATTCTGGGTTTCATAGGAATGTTGTTGGGTTTTTTTTCCTCACTGTATAAGCAAACATTGAATAAAGTTATTAGTTGTCCTAATATATAATTACTACTATAATTTTTATTTCATTTTGGAAAATTTGATCCTAGTTGTGATAAAAAGCTGCTAATGAAATGTAGTTGTTGTTGATGGCATAGTAGGTAAGTGCATTGAGGTGCTGTCCACAAGATCAGCAGTTCAAACCCACTAGCTGCTTCACCGGAGAAAGATGAAGCATTCTACTCCTGTAAAGATTTAGTCTCGAAAACCCACAGGGGCGGTTGTGCTCTGTCCCATAGAGTCGCTGTGAGTCAGAGTTTACCCCATGGCAGTGAGCTTTCAGGGTTAATGTGAAATGGAACCAAACCAGGTTTATTTTTTCAGTGACACTGTGCTATCATTGTTTTTAGATAATTCTATCTAAAACATACTGTAAAATACAGAAACATTTCTTGATCTTTCCTTGTTTTTGTAACCAAAATCTTTTTTTAAGGCTATCCCTATGCTTGTAATATATTTATTATGTTTCAGGCTTTTCTTAGTAGGTTCAATTTCAAATATTGCTATATTTTATCAGAGAATTTTATTACTCTAAAATGTCAGAGGAGGAAAGGACATAGTCTCCTATTTTAATTTTTAAAAAATCATTTTATTGGGGCTCATACAATTCATCACAATACATAGATCAATTGTGTAAAGCACACCTATACATTTGTTGCCCTCATCATTCCCAAAATTCGCTTTCCTCTTGGGTTCCCGGCCTATTTTAATTTTTAACGTTGTAGATAAATGTCATAAATTTCACCCATTTTGAACCAAAAACTAATGTGTGAAAGCTAATTTTTTGAATTTTTAAAAATGACAATAGTCATAATAGAGACAACTATTAACTGGCTAATTGTTAATTGAATTTTTTAAATTAAATCTTTTTGAATAATGCATTTTATCATCTTAAACAGAAAATCATGAAAGTACAAAAGTAAAGATTTATTTGAATGGAAAATCATGAAGAAGGATCTGTAACCCAAAAATAGTCTTTTAAAAGTTGCACTATCCAGCTTAATTTAAAATCTAAGCACAGATTAACTGTCCAGGGAGTATTTACGTCCCTCGCTTATATATGATTTATTTGTATGTACCCTAAATTTCATAGTCTGTGGTTTTGTGAAGTTACATTATCAAATTAGAGTTAAAGTTCACTAAGAAGAGAATTTTTTTCTTAATTAATTTAGAAAGGTGTTACTGAAGACGGTTGGAACTGTATATCTTGCCCTCATGGTTTAACTGCAGAAGGAAAATGCCAATGCCCCACTGGCCATATTTTAGGTAAGAAGTGGTTTATTATATATTAGTGATGGATTTTCATTTTTGTGTGTTTTTATAAGGACATTTGTTGAAGCTGTTTGGTGATTATTGTTGACCAAAACTGAATGATGTTTAAAGTATCAGGAGACATAGGGAAGAGAATAAAAAACGCTACTGACTAAAAACATAGTTTTTTAACAATAGAGGAATAGATGAATATGTCCTCACCATGTTAACATGATAAAACATGTTTAGACTCAAAAATCAACATGGTGCCTCATGTTAAAGGGGTGAGCATTTCTATTAAATGTCAGAATCCTATGAAAGTCAGAGCAAGAAGTAAGTGATAGAGTCATTGGAAAGGAAGAGATGAAAACATTATTTGCAAGTGCTTTCATTTTATATTTAGAAAATACATGGCAATCACTAAAAATTACAAGGAATAATGATTCCTAGATATAAAATTTATGTTTTTAAGAAAGTAGTCTTCCAGTCTTCAAACAGCAACATTTTAGAAAATGTGATGGGAGAAAAGAAGTTATCCCCAGTAGCAGCAATAATAAAAATTGGGCTTCATAAGCTGTAGAAATGTGAGAGATAAATTAATGCTACCGAGGGACACAATGATAGGCCTTCGTGAATGAAAGTACATTCTGCAGCCTTGGTTGGAAAGATTAAACGGCGTAAAAGTGTCTGCTTTCCCAGTGGTGTCAACTACCTTTGAGCCTACCCAGACTCACGATGAACCCAGGTATGGAGAGATGAATGCTGCCTGGCCCTGCACTCTTCCTATGATTGCAGCCCATGGGGTGATGGCCTTTGGCTGGCTTTTGGCTTTTTGGTCAGAAATCAAGCCGGGTCTCCTTCATGGAAGGCAAAAATTCTACCACTGAGCACACCACTGCCCTCAGCCCTCCCAGTATCAGTCTATAAATTAGTTGTTGGGGGGCTATCAAGTCAGGTTCCAACACACACTGAGTGACCATACGGACAGCAGAATTGCCCCATATGGCTTCCTACATTGTAATCTTTATAAAAGCAGGTAGTCAGAGCTTTTCTGACGCCCGAGCTGCTAGTGGGTTCAGACCGCTGGTCTTTCAGTTAGCAGCCTTGTTTTACTTTAAGAACAAGATGAAAAACTGATTTTTAAAAATGCATACAATACATTTATAAAGTTCACAAAGAAAAACAATTTAAACATGAAATGAATGCTCTTGTAGCTTGACTTGTTTTCCAGGTAACAAATAGTATACTGTTATGTTTAACACCACTTCATTCTGTTTCATCTAAAACCCAAACCAACACACAAACCTACGCCTTACCATTGAGGTGAGTCTTGTACATAGCCTGTAGGACAGGGTAGAACCACCCATCAGGTGTCCAAGGCTCAAAATCTCTGTGGAAGCAGACGGCTACATCTTTCTCCCCTAGAGCCGGTGGTGGGTGTGCGCCAGGACCTTTACCTTTGCATCTAGGCACTGAAGCCACTCTGTCACTAGGACTCTTTAATCCTAAAAAAAGAGAGAATTTTCTATATCATGGACACAGTGTTATTTTGCTATTTAAAATATTCAGGTGGTTTTCGAAGAAACAATGCTTCAATGCATAGTCTTTGGTACAAATGTGCAAGTACTTCTGCAACTACAAATGAACATTTATGTTAATAGGTTATATGAATTTAAAAGTTTCCCATAAGCACTTAAGAGCCCTCCCAAGTTGCAGAGCAAAACTTACCAGCAGTTTAAAATATTTGCTTCCTGGCATGATCAGACTTTTATTATTAGTTTTTAAATTGACCGTGCAAGAAATGATATCTTATATATTAACTTGTGTTTTTTTGGCATGAAGCAATTATTTTTCCTTCTATTTATTGGAGATTTCTGATTATTTCTTTGTGGTTATTAAAAGTGAATTGAAAGGATTCAATGGAACAGGCTTTACATTCCTACAGTTTGTCTTGAGCTGTTGACATACTTCTTATGCAAGTTAAGTGTTTTGAGAATTATGTAGAAGATACTAGCAAACAGTTTTATGAGCCATTTGCTGAGTACGTATGTAGGTGTTCATATGATGACCATTCAATACATCTTGATTTTTGTTCCTAAATTATTTAGTGGAAAGAGATATTAATGGAACATTGTCGTCTCAAGCAACTTGTACACTTTGTGATGGGAATGAAAACTCTTTTACGATAGCAAATGCTCTGGGAAACAGGTAAGTAGTGTGGTGAGAGCTATTCGGTAGTATTCCCTGATAGTTATGTAGCATCTTTACTATTTTCATAAAGTATTGCCTATTGACAGATAAGGAAACTGTGGCCCATATCATAAGATAGAGTTCAAATTTGATTTAGTTGCTTATTTATTATTTGGCCTTGGATAGGCAGTGAGTCATCATCTCCTCTTGTTTATCATGGGAATGTAATACTATCTCAGGAGCCCTGAGAGTGCAGAGGTTCAAACTCACCAGCTGCTCTGTGGGGGAAAGCGGTGGCAGTCTGCTTGTCCTAGAGGACAGCCTAGAACCCCGCAGGGTCGTTCTTCTCGGCCTGTACGTTCCCGTGAGTTGGAGTCAACACAGTGGCTGTGGGCCAGAGGCTGTCATTGACTCCTCAGGAAGTTCTTGGCTTAGTGCTCAATAAATGTGACTTTTTGGTTATTATAGAATTTTTATATAATCTATAAAATATCATAGTATATAATTCTAAATTTTATAGAGCATACTTTCTATATGGTAGATGTGGTATAAAGCTTTTATGTCTTATAATGTTACATGACCATTAACAATTCCTTGGTGCTGAGGTTGACTTACTTGTGTGTCATTGTCAGTGGCAGATTCTTATTTCCCTTTTCTTTTGGAAATGGGTTGCTGTTTTTCTTCTTTTCTTTCTGAGGTACCGCTGGGTAAACTTGAAATGCCAACTTTTTGACCAACAGACAAGCACAATAACCGTTTGTGCCCCCCAGGGACTCGGTAAATTTTGAAACATAGGAGATGTGCCAGGCTCATTGTTTAGTACTTTTATGCATGAATTCATTTCATTCTCTTAGCAACTCTAAGACGCATCCTCTTTTGTGACTAGTGACCCCTTACTCTGATTTATAGCCCTCTTCTCTGTCATTGCCTGGGTTGGTTTATCTTTTCTCTCAAGTTAACCTGGGTGGAAGACTGCACTGGATCCTCACAATTGTCCCTTTAAAGCTTCTCAAGTGTAGTTTGTGAGTTCTGTGCCTGCCTGGGCCTTCTATCTGCAGCTCTATCTTGCAAGGAATGAATACCAATACGAACTTATTGATGTTCAATGCCCTCTCTGTATCTCATTTATTTTTATTATCCTAGAATAATAAAACATCAATAGTAGACTTTATTAATGATAGGATAGGTTTTGTGAAGGGATAGAGGTGTATCTTTCCACTTGTGTGATTTTATTTTTGCTTGGGGCAGATAAAGAAGGTATATTTGATATTAATTAGTCATAAAAATGGATTGGTTTTAATTTTTATGAGCTTACTGGGCTATTTTGCTAATTGAGCAACTTAATCATATTAATTTTTAAATAGTACTAATGTGCTTTCCATGTGGTTACAAAAGTGTATAAAAGCCCATTGCCATTGAATTGATTCTGTGTTGACTCTGACTCAGTGATACTCGCTATGATTGGACCGTGTGGGACTGCTTCATAGGGTTTCCTAGGCTGTAATCTGTACAGAAGCAGTCGGCCACATCTTTCTCCCACAGAGCAGCTGGTGGTTTCACGGCAACCTTTTGTTAGCAACCAAGCGCTTAGCTCCTATGCCACCAGGGCTCCATTACAAAATAATACTATTACTGGTTAAATATACCTACTGATCCCTGATCTCATCGCATAAAAAGAGATGTGAAGCTATTCAAATCAGTGTTAACCTTTTGTTTGCTTAATTTATTTATTTAGCTGAATTAATCTAATCCAGCATTTAGGAAAACAAATTCATGATTCATTTATATAATTAAATTTTGAAACATTATTTTTGTTTTATTGAACAGGTGTGTTCGATGCGAGCCAACGTTTGTTAATATCAGCCGGTCTTGTGCATGTTCGCAACCTAACATTTTAGTAAGACTAATTTAGTTGATATAGTATATATTTTTTAATTAAAGTGCTTATGCCTTTCCATAAACTTGATTTTTTTTTCTTATTTATTTATAAAGACAGGGGGATTATGTTTTAGCAGCACAGGGAGTTTTCCTCCACGCATAATTTCAACTGCACGTTATGGAGAGCTTGTGAGTATATTTCCATGTTTTTGTTCAATAAAGATCTTCCTTTTATTCTTCCTTTTGTTATTACTTTGAAATTAAAATGAGTGTTTATGGGTAAATCACTTGAAAACATAAATGACCAATCTAGAAAACATCAGGCTACCAGCATTATCATTTATAAGTACAATGTTCTTTTCTGTACCTTTGCCTGTTCCTTTGGCAGTGAATCAGAATGTTGAAAGCCGGAAAGTCCTGAAAGGATGTAGTATGAAGTAGATAAGAGCAGCATAGAGCCCCAGGGGGATGGTTTATAATGCCCTCTGTCATAACATGATAATGGTATCTCTCAAGTGAACCAGAGACATAGATAAACCATAGTTACATGAATGAATTTGGGGCTGGCACTTAATCCTTACCCCAAGCTAAGAACAATTAGCCCTATTCTCTGCTTGCCCTCATGAAGACATCACTTAAGACAACGGTGCTGTAGCAAAGTGTGGTGAGGAAATCAGATGTGTCCCCCCCCCACCCCACCCCAAGAATACTGTCTGGGATCTTAAAGGCTTGTCTTTAAACAAGCAGCCTTCTAAGTGAGGAGTCAGCTAAGGCCACGTGGAAGAAGCACACCACTATGTATGGTCCATGGATTATAAATAATGAAATTTAAATCCATTCCCAATGGAGAGAATGGCCCCAGAGCTAAAATTGTTAGCACCCAGTTTTCAGAAGGCTGTATGACAGGGAAACCCAAAATCCATTTGCAGGGTCCCCACAGAGATTAAGTCACCAGTGAGTCCCCTCTGACCATAGTTCAGGGATGCGAATAGCCTTGCTGTCAGTATTATAAAGTCAATTATGACAGATGTAGTTAGGTTAAAATTTAACACCTAATCCTTTGATCTTTCCCTTTAGCCCATTTAAAAATTGTTTCAGTTTTTAATATTTTCACCTTTTCCATTGAAGTGTGTCTGTGTTTTCTGTTTGCTTGTTTCTAATTTTTGTTTTGTCTGATTTTCTGTATATGAAATCTAGGACAGGGAAATCTGTAGAGACAGTAACTGGATTAATAATTACCTAGGGCTTAGCAGGAAAGGATGGGGGGAAAGGGAGCGCTAATGACGAGTATGAGAAGAAAATGTTCTGAATTTGATTGTGGTGACAATGGCAAAACTCTTAATATGATTGAATGATTAAATTGTATGCGACATTAAAAAAACAAAGCAACACATATTCTAGGTTTGAAATCCTAGATGTGCCCGTTACTAGTTTTATATATTTGGACTTTGTGAAAGATATATAACATTTCTAAATGTCAGTTTAATTTTTATAGGTTAAACATAACAACCATTCTGTCTACTCCACAGTGCCTGTGCCTGGTAAACATTGGAGAAACGAGGGCTGCTAATATCTTGTCTTGTTCCTTACTTTATATAGGGGGACATTTGAGATCTTTTAGAATTAGAGCTTGGACATCCAGTGCTAGAAATGACAGTGTAACTTGTAAAATGAAGTCAATGAATTGAAATGTATACTAGTTTCCTGTCGCTGCCATAACAGATCACTATAAAACAGCAGAAACGTAATCTCTCACCGTTCCTGTGGCTACAAGTCTGAATCAGGGTGTTGGCAGGAGACCCATGTTTCCTCTGAAGGGCCCAGGGGAGAATCCTTTCTTGTCCTTTCCACCTTCCAGTGGCTTCCAGGGTTCCTTGTCTTGTGGCTGTGGGTCCACCTCTATCTCCACATGACCTTTATTTCTCTCTCTCTTATCTTCTTCCCCTCTTGTATTATTTTCTCAATGTTAGTAGAAAAATTAACAGGAAGCTTGTAAAAGTTAACTCCTAAAAATGAGGACCTAATGTCGGGGGTTTAAGTGGAGAGAAAATGTTTTGAGAATGATGTACAAATGCGCTTTACACAATTGATGTGTGTATGGATTGCGATAACAGTTGTATGAGCCCCTAATAAAATGTTTAAAAACAAGTTAACTCCTAGCACCTTAGAGTGTGACCTTATTTGAAAATGGTGTCTGTGTAGATGTAATGAAGTGAATGATCTCAAGAAGAAATCACCCTTGATTAACTTGGTGAGCCCTAAACCCTCACCTTATTTTTGTTGCTTTTGTTTGTAATACAGTAACTGATACAGGTGAGAATGAATTCTCCCAGTTATTTTTTTCTACTAACATTGAGAAAAGAACATTATTTTTAAAATTAATGTA
This sequence comes from Echinops telfairi, assembly GCF_000313985.2. Classification (NCBI taxonomy): domain Eukaryota; kingdom Metazoa; phylum Chordata; class Mammalia; order Afrosoricida; family Tenrecidae; genus Echinops; species Echinops telfairi. The sequence goes on along the minus strand of NW_022103896.1, from coordinate 45,385,361 downwards.
CTACTGTGTTTAAGGTGGGAGTTTGCACAGCAAATTCGGTTGCCCTTGAACGAGTCTGCAGGAGTTATCCTGTGTGTCAGAAGCTGTTCTTATTCTCGCTCACTCTGTTCTGCTTGTACCATCCCCAGACCTTTACTTTCCCTGCCCCTTTCTCATCTTTCCTGCAGAGTAATTTTTGGCCATTTGGTCTCCACTAGAGGGTTTTTCTTAAAGAATCACTTTAGTCTTAACCCGTTCACCAATATTATATTAATAGCTCTCAAACTGTGGAGTTAAGGAATTAACATGTTAATCTAAAACTGAGACATCTTTTTGTTGATAGGGCATGCCGTTAGCTTCAGACTGGTTTGCAAAGAACTTGCAGTCATCAGCAGCTGCTTGTTGGGTAAGGTTAACATTTTTACAATATTTTATTTCATTTTGAAGGATAGTGGTACCATTTCCCCCAAATTATAAAAGTTTTCTTTCTAACTAAATAAGAGTCTCCTTATACTCTTTAAGAATAATAAATTTTATAAGTGAGTTGAAAGAAACTATAAAAATTTTATTCATTATACACACATTGGATATATGCAAGTTTATTGCCACTAGAATTGTCAGTGGAAACTGAGTCATATAATTACTTAATATGTGTTGATTGAATACCTACTGTATGCCAAGCTTTGTTCTCAAATCAGGTTTTGTATTTCAGAAAAGAACAAAATCCCTCGTGGAATTATTCTAAGTAATTATCAGGTAGTGCTAAATGCTATGAAGATAGTAAATCAGGAGCTTAGAGAATGGGAGGGTGCGGTTTTAAATAAGATGGTCAGGAACAGGCAGCTTTGGTAACGTATGGTACTAGCACCCCGCTGCTAACCATAGGTCAACAGTTTGACCAGCAACCAATCCAAGAGAGAAGTATGTGGCGGTCAGCCTTCATAAAGATTTACAGCCTAGAAAATCCTGTGGTGGCAGTTCTTCTATTCAGTCTTACAGGGTCACTCGGAGCCAGAACCACATTGATGGCAGTGGGATTGGTTGGTTTGGGATCAGGAACAGCCTCTCTGAAAGGGTGAGAAAGAGCCATGTCTATATTTAGAGGAAGCATATGGCATCACACACAGCAAGACCAGAGGTTTCAGGCGTTTGCTGCATTGTTCATGATTAAGGAAGAGCTAGGAGTCACCGTGGTGTTTTGGGTGGCACCTTAGGCTGCAAAGTCAGCAGTTTGAAATTGCCAGCTTCTCCTAGGGAGGAAGAGGAAGCTTTCTGCTCCCACACAGATTCAGTCTCGGAAACCCACAGGCTCAGTTGTGCTCTGTGCCACAGGGCCACGCCACTGTGAGTCAGTAAGCTCAGTGGCAGTGAGTTTGAGGATCCTTTCTGGAGGAGACTACAGTGGCTGGAGCCAATTTGCGGGAAAGAGGATAAGAGATGTGGTCAGAGAGGTAGAGGGCTGAGGGGACCATTGTTTACATTGGTTTTGAAAGGATCCCTGTACGTGGAGAGTAGAGATTAAGTCGGGGACAGAAGCAAGGGAACTAGCTGGTAGGGTATTACAACAGTCCCAAACGTGAAGTAGGAGCAGCTTAGACCAGTTTGGTACCAGGGGAAAGGAAAAGTGTTTAGCTTTTGGATATTCCTTAAAAATTGACCTGATGAGATTTGCTGATGATTTGATTACAGTGAGGGAGAGAAAGAAGATATTGCCTATGTTATTTTGATGTAAATAGTTGGAAATTTTAGAGTTGTCGTTTCTTGAGATAGGGAAATCTGAGAAAGGAAAAGTGTGAGGGGCAAAATCAACAAAGGGTCTTACTTTGTTGTTCATGTAACCAATTAAACAAAACGGAGTAGATATATAATATAGAATCTAATGTACAAATCAATTCTTTCTTTCAAATATAAACATTCTATTTTGTTTGTGTGTTTTTTAATGTCTTGTTTTTACTTAGTTCTTTCACTAGCTTGGCTTTAGATTTTACCATGAAATTTACATTAAAATTTTTGCACATTATTCCACTGCCATGTAAAAAGTTTTTTTTTCTCAGTTAAAGTAGAAGAAAATGTAGAAAGGCAAAAGAATTTATGAAAAATAATTGCATCTGCTTCACATTTACTTTGACTATCTCATGATCTGACCTTTCACATTTGTGAAAAGTGAAAAAAATCTCTCTCAGTATTTTGCACATTAACAGCTATAGTGTGGCAGTAATGACTGCTGAGGTGTAAGGTGAGAATAATATTGGCCGTAGTGGTGAAGGCTGTGTGTTGACTTTGCTGGGTCATGGGTCTCAGCGATTTTGGCAGCTATTAATGATACGGACATTCTCCATTTTGTGACCTAAGGTGGTCATCCTCCATTTTAACTGAATGCCTATTTTCTTATAACCACATAGTCACTGATGCCAGGGAGTGAGGAGCGGTATTGTATAATGTGTAATAATTGTATATTGTATAATAAGTCAAATGAAAGCTTTCAAGTGTTTCATATCCACTTCCTTAGTCTCGTAAGGCCTATGTTACTCTCATTTGCCATTGTTCTCTTACAGGTGTATGCCAACCTAACATCTTGTCAAGCTCTAGGAAACATGTGTGTGATGAACATGAATTCTTACGATGCTGCCACTTTTGATGCTTGTCGACTGTTTCAGTTTGTCTTTGAAAACACTGCTGGATTAAGGACTGTTCATTCGGTTTCATTTTGGTAAGGGCATTTTGATTGGTGAAATATTTTGGCTGAATTCAGTCCAAATGTTACTTTCACGATGAGAAGTACTGCTTCCTCGTGGTATCGTTAAAGCAGTGATACTTGTTTCCAGGAAACAGAATCTGCCATGGCTGTTCTATGGAGACCAGCCAGGATTAGCACCGCAAGTCCTCAGCACTACTCCACTTCCTACAAATTTCAGTTTTAAAGGGCAAGACCAGGTAAATGTCACTCTATTATTAAAGAAAAAACGACACTTGATTAATAATTTTTTTTTAAATAGTAAGAAAACTTCTTGGTGTAATTCTTAGTTCTTTAGATTATTGCCTGTTAACCTAAATGTAAATAATCTGCTGCTTAAAGGATCTGAACATTGTAGAGTTTATTTGTCTTGCTTGGGTACATAATTATGCAATCACAAAAGAAAGTAGTGCTCACGAGGCTGCCAAATGTTAGCCTTTCGTTACCGTGTGCCAAGCAATCTATGCTTCTGAATCTCCACATGTTTAAGTGCCTTCCAAGAGGATTGGAGGTCCTTAACGGATCTCAGCAGTTCATAGGTTCAACACTCACTTGCAGCTTTTCCACCCTCTACACCAGCCGTCCTCAACCCGTGGGTGGAGACCCCTTTGGGGGTAGAATTACCCTTTTATAGGGGTCGCCTACAACCATCGGAAAACACATATTTTCGATGGTCTTAGGAACTGTGACACCGCTCTTTTATCCTTCTCCAGGTGGGTCCACCCACATGCAGATATGCCCACATACGAGTACCCAGGCTACACCATTCTTCACGACAAAATTTCATTTATTTGTAATTAGAAATAAATATCTCACAATATATAATTACAAAATAAATATCTCACAATATATAATTACAAAAACAAAAAAAATTGTTTTTCTGATTAACACAATGCTTTAATTATGTTCAATTTGTAGCAATGAAAATACATCTTGCATATCATATATTTACATCATGATTCATAACAATATCAAAATTGCAGTTATGAAGTAGCAATGAAAGTAATTTTATGGTGGGGGTCACCACAACATGAGGAACTGTATTAAAGTTTCACGGCATTAGGAAGGTTGAGAACCACTGCTCTAGACTGAAGGAGTAAGATTATTCCTCCTGACTTCCTCCTCTACCATTTGTTAAGTTCAAAAGGAGGTTCTCTGTCAATAGCAGAGAAACTGAAATAGTTTGTTTTTTTGTGTGTATGAAATCTAGACCAGTTCTCTTACACGTGTTTGATCATAGAAATAGATTCATTTGGTTTCCAAATAAAGATACTTGAATTTAATATTTGATCCCTGCCAAAAGAAAAGATGAGTCAACAAGGAAAATTTCCTAATAGAATATTTAGGTGCTTTTAGGGTCACTGGAAGTTGGAACTAATTTGATGGCATTTAACAACAATAATAATGATCATTATTTTATTTTTGTTTTTCTTAATCAGAATACAAAACTGAATTTTGTTGCTATGTCTTATGATGTGAGTGGAAATTTTCTCAAGTGGCAAACTTTAGAAGGAGGTATTTTACAGGTAAGCATGATTCTCACTGAAAAATAAGTAATGAGTCTTGTTTTGAGGCAAAAAGAGAGAGAAAACTAGTACCGTATATACTTGAGTATAAGCTGACCCGATTATCAGCTGAGGCACCTAATTTTTTTTCCAATTTATTTTTAACTTTTATTATGCACTGGGTGAAAGTGTACAGAGCATATCAGTTTTCCGTTCAACAATTCATACCTATTCTATTTCATCTCATTGGTTGGAATCCCCACAATGTAATATTGTTTATCCTCACGTCTTTCTTTTCTTTTTTTTTCAAATCATTTTATTAGGGGCTCATACAACTCTTATCACAATCCATACACACATCAATTGTGTAAAGTGCATTTGTACATTCATTGCCCGCATCATTCTCAAAACATTTCCTCTCCACTTAAGCCCCTGGCATTAGGTCCTCATTTTTCCTCTCCCTCCCCACTCTCCCCTCCCTCATGAGCCCTTGATAATTTATAAATTGTTATTTTGTCATATCTTGCCCTGTCCAATGTCTCCCTTCACCCACTTTTCTGTTGTCCGTCCCCCAGGGAGGAGGTCACATATAGTTCCTTGTAATCAGTTCCCTCTTTCTACCTACTCTCCCTCTACCCTCCCTGTATCGCCACTCACACCACTGGTCCTGTAGGGATCATCCACCCTTGGTTCCCTGTATTTCCAGTTCCTATCTATACCAGTGTACATCCTCTGGTCTAGCCAGACTTGCAAGGTAGAATTCGTGTCATGATAGTGGGAGTAGGGAGGAAACATTTGGGAACTAGAGGAAAGTTGTATTTTTCATTGTTGTTACATCTCACCCTGACTGGCTCATCTCCTCCACGAGACCCATCTGCAAAGGGATCTCCAGTGGAGGCACCTAATTTTACCACAAAAAACCTGCATTAAAAATGTGCTGAACCCAGCTATCAAAAGATACAGTGTCTGGGGTCTTAAAGGCTTGAAGATAAACAAGCGGCCATGTAGCTCAGAAGCATCAAAGCCCACATGGAAGCAGCACACCAGCCTGTATGATCATGAGGTATCAATGGGATCAGGTGTCAGGCATCTAAGAACCAGAACAAAACCATACCTAAGGTGACTGGGTCTGGGGGCCATGGAGTGGAGACTCAATGCCCATCTGTAGACAGTTGGACATCCCCTCACAGAAGGGTCACAGGGAAGAGATGAGCCAGTCAGGGTGCAGTACAGCACTGATGAAACACACAACTTTCCTCTAGTTCTTTGGTGCTTCCTTCGCCCCACTATCATGACCTCAATTCTACCTTACAAAGCTGATTAGATCAGATCATGCACACTGTTACAGATAAGAGCCCAAAATACAGGGATTCCAGGATAGATAAACCCCTCAGGGCCAACAGAGAGAGCAGAGATACCAGGAGGATTAGGGGAGGGTGGGAGGAGAAAGTAGGGGTCGATCACAACGATCAATCTATAACTCCCTCCAGGGGGACGAATAACGGAAAAGTGGGTGAGGGCCGAAGGAGGATGATGTAAGACATAGAAATAATAATCTATAACTTATCAAGGGTTCGTGAGGGAGGGTGGGGGAGGAAGGGGGAAGAAATGGGGAGCTGATATCATGGGCTCAAGTGGGAAGAGAATGCTTTGAAAATGACGATGGCGGCATATGCGCAACGGTGCTTGACGCACTGGATGAATGTATGGATGGTGATAAGAGAGATAAGAGCCCCTAATAAAAGTATTTTTTTTAATGTGCTGAGAAACTCAGCTTATACACGAGTATATACAGTAGTTGATTCCTTGAATAGAGCATCAATTTGCGTGCTACAGTTGATTTGTTTCTTGTGCTTTAAACTGGAATTTCTTTGAAACTGCTTTAAATTGTAACTAACAAAAATGCTCTATTCATTTCATTCTGTTACATTAAGTAAGAATTATATAAAGCATATATCCCTTTTGGGGTTTGAGAACTCTTGCCTGTATGCAAGGAAAACATTTTTATATTCCTGTGGAAGATATTTTCAGTTGTATTCTTTTGCTGCAGCTTTGTCCAGACACAGATGTAAGATTAAATGCTGCTTATTCTTTTGGAACAACCTACCAACAAAATGTAAGTGTGAACTATACTACACAGTCTGTATTTTTACTTTATTTGGAAAAAATATCAACTAATCAAAATTTTTCAATGTTTGCAATTGGAAATATTTTAATGGGATAATTTTTATTACTTAGGTGCAGAACAAACTTAAGCAGAGATCATCATAACTTAATCACATGAAGCATATACTTGCTATCCAGCGTCTTAATGTAGTTATTTGCTATTTTTTGCTATTTCTCGCCTATGGTGACCCCATGTGTGCAGAGTAGAACTGCTCCATTGGGTTTTTAAGACAGTGAGTGACTTTTCTCAGGACAATTACATTGCTTCTCTTCCAATGCACTTGTGGGTGGGTTTGAACTGCCTACCTTTTGGCTAGTAGTCAGTGCTCAGCCTGTGTGCCACCCAGTATAATGTAGTACTAGAGTTTCAAAATCAGCTGTTTATTTGCTTTTGAATGGTAGGTCTTAAAAATAATGCCTAATTCATCAAAGAACAAAAAATCAAATCATTGTGAATGGGGGGGGGAGTACAGATTGGGGACCCAAGCCCCATCTGTAGGCAACTGGACATCCCCTTACAGAAGGGTCGTGGGGAAGGGACGAGCCAGTCAGGGTGCAGTGTAGCAACGATGAAACATACAACTTTGCTCTACTTCCTAAATGCTTCCTCCCTTCTCACTATCCCAATTCTACCTTACAAATGTGGCTAGACCAGAGGATGTACACTGATACAGATAGGAACTGGAAACACAGGGAATCCAGGACAGATGATCCCTTCAGGACCAGTGGTGAGAGTGGTGATACCGGGAGGGTGAAGGGAGAATGGGGTGGAAAGGGGGAACCGATGACAAGGATCTACATGTAACCTTACTTGGGGACAGACAACAGAAAAGTGGGTGAAGGGAGACGTTGAACAGTGTAAGATATGACAAAATAATAATAATTTATAAATTATCAAGGGTTCCTGAGGGGGGGAGGGGAAAGCGAGGGGGAAAAATGAGCTGATACCAAGGGCTCAAGCAGAAAGCAAATGTTTTGAGAATGATGAGGGCAACAAATGCACAAATGTGTTTGACACAATGGATGCATGGATGGATTGTGATAAGAGTTGTACAAGCCCCCAATAAAACAATTAAAAAATAATAATGCCTAATTTTGAGTATTTTGGTGTGAAGTAGAAATACAACTTTTTTTTTTCTCCAGTAATGAAGAAAAATGCTACTCTTCTATCTCCCATCTCATAGCAAGTAAAGATGCTTCCTTTTTCTACCTTCATCCTTTTCTCTCCACTAACCTTCTTTCCACTGGGACCTTGTTTTGAAATTACGCTATCTTTTTGAAGGAATATTTTGACCCACTAAGCATTTGAAAGAAATTCAGTAGTTTATACAACTGATTTTTGAAGGAAATGTTAAAATAGAAGAGATGACAGAATGCTATGCACACACACCCATGCCACTTAAAACGACTTACTCAAGTTTTAAAAGCAGAATGAAAAGTGCCACCTTCGAAAGCAAAATGAAAGAAAATGGCTGGGTTTTTTTTTTAGCAATAGTTATATTTAGATTGATGAGGTTCTAGATTTTTTTAGTTCTAATATCCTACCTGGAACCTTTGTGATCAGAAATGAATTCTACATTATTGAAAAGGGAAGAAGGAAATGTGATTGTATACCAACCATGTTCAAAGTCTGCCTGGTGGTGCAGTAGTTAAGCACTTGGCTGAAGTGAAAGGTTTGTGGTTTGAACCCACCAGCTGCTCTGCAGGAGAATGCTATGCCAGTCTGCTTCCGTCAGATTACCCCCAGGGAGACACGAGGGCATTCCACTCTGTCTTATAGGATAGCTGTGAGTTGGAATGGATTCAATGGCAGCCAGTTTGCCAGAATTCAAAGGAATTGATGCTTGTTAAAGTTGCACGTTGGGTTGCGATCCAGCGATCCGCATAGCCTGTAGGTCAAAATCACCAGCAGCTCCTCAGGAGAAAGACTGGGCTTTCTGTTCCCATAAACAGTTACCGTCTTGATAATCCACAGGGGGCACTGAGTCAGCATCGACTCGATGGCAGTGTGAACTGTCAGAGTGTTAGCACTGTTGACTTTCAGGATAGTCATGTGAGGTGTGTATTATTTGTACTTCACAGATAGAGGAGGGTATGCAGTAAGATAAGTTAGTTACCCAGCGTCCCACAGCAAGTAAATTATGCAGCCATTTTTCTCTTAGGTCTTCAAATCATGGTTTTTTTCATTGTACCCAGGTGTCTCTCAAGAAGTTCATGACATAATACAAAAAGCAGCTGTGCAAAAAATAATTGCCCTAAAATTGATGAGTGCTGTCATTAAAGTATTTGTCAGGTGTCACCTTGGTACAAGGAAGGGCCATCCACAGGTCTTGCGGAAAGATAGAAAGGCTTCACAGCGTGAGCGACACTTGAACTTGTAGACTCAGCATGAGTTGGTCATGAGACCGGCACAGTGGGGGAGGGGCTGTCAAGAAGAGGAACCAACATTTGCACAGGTAGCAAGATAGAGAACAGAGAGCATGTTTCAGGAACCGTAAGTAGGTTTGTGTGAGTGGACTGGGGGCAGAGGGAGATGAGCCTGCCTCTCTTCATGGGAGGCACATCGTAGATAGCATTGCACATCAAGAGAAGGAAAGTGGACCTCACCTTGACGGACAGCTTTGAAACCTTTCACTGATGTACACTCCATGTTGAGAATGAACACACATAGGGCACGAAGCAGGCAGTTTTTTACTGTTTATTTTTGGGGGGGGCTCTTAAAAAGAATACTTACAGTATTCATGTTTCAGAAGGTACATAGAAATGTGTATAATTAAGATAGCTTAATTATTTACAAAATTAAAACACTTTTAAAAAGATAATAAATATTAACTCCAATTTTCAATTGTGACTCTTTATTTTTCCAGTGTGAGATTCTTCTCTCTAAGCTCCTAACTGACTTTCCCACTCCAATATTTTATGATGTGTACCTTGCATATACTGATGAAAACCAACAACAGTATATCTGGGCTGTGCCTGTATTAAACCTCAATCTTCAGCACAATAAATTGTTTGTGAACCAAGGTAAGATGTCCATACTCTTCTTCTGAGCTTCAACCAGTAAAGCCATCGAGTTAATGCTAACTCAGAGCAACTCTGCAGGACAGTGCCGAACCGTGTCTCGGGGCTCCCAAGGCTGTAAATCATGACAGGACAAGCCTCTCTCTCCCTTGGAGCAGCTGACAGGTTTGAACTGCTGACGTGGTGACTAGCAGCCCCGCACACTACCCGCCAAGGGCTCCTGAACCAGTAGATATGTCAGCTCATCATGATAATTTAATCAACCATGAATTATGACAGTCATAGATTCTTTCTGATGTGGTCTTATACAGCATTCCCCCAAATAAAACAATACAATTGCTGGTGTCTTTAGAAATTTTTACTAAATATATAAGGAATGTTTTAAGAAAGTAAGGTATTTTTAAGACCATATTCTGAAAAAACTTGGGGCGGCTGCTTCAAGCTGCCCTTTCTGGACACATTCACTTCTTTTTTTAATTTTCTATATTATAAAATTCTGCATATTCAGTTAACTTTCAAGGAAAATTCTTCCAAATGATGTGGAGTCCAAACAACTAGAAGGCATTCTTGTGACGTGGGAAAACCACTAACAGAAATGCCTTACAGCAGTAGCTCGTTTTGCAGCCATCTTACCCCCAAATCTGTCAACCTTGTGTTTTGAGTTTGTTCAGTAAACTACTTGCCATCCTGAACAATTTGAGGCTGTGTTTGTTTTTATAAAACAGCTTTCTTTTTTTGTTGTTGTTTATTTTTAAAAAATCATTTTATTAGGGGCTCATACAACTCTTATAACAGTCCATACATACATCAATTGTGTAAAGCACATTTGTACATATGTTTTCATACTCATTTCCTAAACATTTTCTACTTGAACCTGTGGTATAATCTCTT
>NW_022103896.1:45366208-45374415 GCF_000313985.2 Echinops telfairi | reverse complement strand
CTTAATCTCAATCTTTGTTTTTCTTTTTCTAATAAAAGACAGTAGTTCTGGCAAGTGGCTCCTGACTCGGCGCATGTTCTTGGTGGATGCAGTGAGTGGACGAGAAAACGACTTAGGAGGTCATCCACGAGTCGTTCGCGTTGCTACCCAAGTGTCAGTGAGGTAAACAAATGTCTAAGGCATTACATTAGCATAGGTGTACTTGGGAACGTATTGAAGTGAAAATGGTTGCTATTAAATACGAGGTGAAAACAATCAGAACAGCTGAATTTGGTTAACAAATGTAGGTGTTTGTTTTTTTTAATTAAATACTTTTATCGGAGTTTCTTACATCTCATCACAATCCATACATTCATCTAGTGTGTCAAGCACATTTGCACATATGCCACCATCATCATTTTCAAAGCATTCTTTTCCCACTTGAGTCCCTGATATCAGCTCCCCATTTCTCCCCTGTCCCTGCCTGCCCTCCCTCACGAACCCTTGATAAGTTATAGATTATTATTTTCATATCTTACATCCTCCTGCGTTGCCTCTCACCCACTTTTCTGTTGTTCATCCCCCTGGGAAGGGGTTCTAGTGTGCAAATGTAGGTTTTTAGAGATTGGTTTTGTAGAGTGATGTACCTTTAGAGTGTAAGAGCCAAAGGCAGAGTTAGACAAGAGTATTTTGAGGCGACCCACCTAACCCTGCACAAGTAGGACTGGGTTGAGGGTGCTGGGCAAGTGAACAAGAGCCCGTGGGTTGAAATGGTACTTTAGAGGGAGTGCTTCTGGGGGTTGTGATAGCAGAATTGCCTTCTCCTTGTAGCCTTTAAAGTGGGCATGTTGGTTCTGCATTAGGCTGCGACCCTCAAATTCAATAGTTAGAAACCACAAGCCGTTCCTAGGAAGAAAGATGGGGCTTTCTACTCTTGTAAGCAGTTACAGTCTCAGAAACTCACAGGGGCAGTTCTACCTGTCCTGTAGGGTCGCTTAGAGTTGGCATCGACTAGATGGCAGGGAATTTGGGTTTTTGGGTTCTGGATTGATCAAAATTCTATGATCAATACTTCCCTCTTTCTAAGAAAATACTTTTAACTATGAGCATCCCTAGCGGTAGATTCTTGTCTCTAAAGCTGTCGACTGCCCTGCCTACTCCTTGTGATGTAGTTTGCGTGAGTTTGGCACTCTGAAACACTACAGTCGACATTTTCCCCATTTCAGTATTTCATCTTGACTCTCATAACAAACTCAGAAGGTAAACTGCTGAAGCTTTGTCTTGGGTCTTACTGAAATCCTGCATATTGTGTTTGCAGGATTTCCTCAAACTGCCAATCCCTGGCAAGAAAACAAAAAACCTATCAGGCCTAAATTGATCTTAGTGAAGCCAGGCTGGCTTCTAGCAATTGACACGTTCCATTACGAGTTCACAAGCTGCACAGTCCTAACGCAGCAACATGTAGCCTACTCGTGCCAGACACACCACCAGACCTGACACGCGTGATTAAGTATTCAGCTTTCACCTTTTAAAACCAGGATTTATCTGCCTTTCTCTAGGCTTCCTGTAGCTCTTCTTGGAGAATCCCTCTAAGATGGCTCATGGTGCTTCAGTCATTTGGTTTATAAACTTCATAGCACCTGGATTGAGGAGAAACATTTCTAATTTGTTTCATTGGGCAGGTTTTAATATTAAAGTTTTGACCACTTATATGTTCTATAATGTTACAACTACCTTATTTTATCTTTATTTTATTATTAGCTGGTTGGTTCAGAGATCAATAGCATTGTAGTAAGTTAAAAAGGAATGATAATATAATTATGCTTGCAGCCCTAGATGCCTTTATACCTAAACAAGTGTTTGTTTGTTTATTTTTAGCATCCGCCTTGTTCCCAACACAAAAAGTGGAAACATCTACCCCCCCTTAATTACCATTGCCTACAGTGACATTGATATCAAAGACCCCAGCCTCCAGTCTGTGAAGGTAAGCTCTTTACTGCTTTAGGATGTGTGAGGACAGTACAGATGCAGTTTAAATCATGGTCAAAAGACAGTGGTTTTCCAAGTTTCAAATAAACCCTGCTGTATATATATTCATCTTAACTGGTTTTTCTAGCAATAGTAAGATTTTCAGTATAAAACAGCATGAATGAAGTTTTTTAGTAAGCAGTGTCCCCAGCAGTCAGGCGCCCTATTGGGGTGTACTTGTGATCGGGTGCATCTGCTATTGTCCTGTGGCCGCCTTCTGGTCAGACTAGGTCTCCTCGCCTGAATTACAGCTTTACTTCTTCTTACCACTCCATAGCCCACTTGATGGGAAGAAAACCCAAAACCAAAGAGAAGGCAGTGGAACAAAGCAGAGCTACACAGGCTCAATTCTTCTTCTCAACCTCAACAGTCAGAGAAAGCACCCCTGCTTTCAAGGGGAATCGTCAGAGAAGGGGAGAGAGAAAAGCCAGGAGTTAAACTCTGTGTGTTTTCCTCCTAGGGGTTGAGAAGATATTCCTGTTCCTCTATAGAAACATGAGTAGCGAGGGACAAACATTCCTCACTCCCAAGGCTCATTATTAGCGTTTAATTTCTACTATTTTACTTTTTGAAATTTTGATGTGATTGGTCCTTCAGCTAGTGCTTTTAGCCTCCCTATTATACTTATAGTTGGACTCATTTCCTATCAGATGCAGGCCTTAATTAAGCAAAAAGTAAAAGCACAATACAAGTTTGAAAGATTTCCCTTTTCCCTTGTATTACCTAATCTAATGTTAAAATTAGTTTCCGCTTTGTATATGCTGTAAGAAGAGGGGAAAAACATGCTTAGTAATAAAGCCTGGTTAACAATGTCCTGGAGTCATCATGGGTAATGAAGAATATGTGAGTGTGTATATTTTTGCATGTGGAGGTGTGTAGGGGCTTCAAATAAATTACAGCCACTATAATGTCTCGATAATTTCAAAGAATCTTTATTCGGTTGTAACCGGACTGCTAGAATCTAAAAGCCGTTTTTTGATTTGCAGTCCTGAGTGCACAGTTCAGTTCATCTTTAAAGGCAAAAACTCTTATCATTTGTCTAGGTCTTCAGCAAGTGTGAACAGAAGCAGAAAGCAAAATTAATGTTATTCTTTAGAGTTAGTGAGCATTACAGACTACAGCATTGATTATAACATCCTGGTTGATAAAATAAATATAGTAATATCCTGGTTACAATATCAAAAGGAAAAATATTATTAATTACAATGCTCTGATCTCGAGAAAATGAGCATACATTCTAAAATTGATCACTAAAAAAAAAAAAAATCACTAGTGGGACTTTCCGAGATGGGAGGGGGAAGGAGGCGGGTCATTCAGCAATCAACAAGATGGTGTTACAGTGGCTAGTGCTAGTCTGTTTCCAGTAAGTTTTAAAGATGCCACATTTTTATACAAATAGCAGGTGCCTTCTACAGTACATTTCTTTGTCAGCTACCAAGTCCCTCAGGAAGTGTCTTTGTAAGTGCTGCTATGCCAATTTTTTATCTTACATGTTGCTGTGGGGAAAAAAAATGAGCTTCGTGTGTTTTAAAAGTCCCAGAGAGGAGTTGACAGACACACATAGAAGACATATGTTATTTTTGTAAAAATACTGTGTATGTAATAAAACGTTTGCTGTTTCAGTATTCCTCACATTTCCAGTTCATTGACATTAATTTTGTTCATCATGTTGTTTAACCATCACTTTCATCTCTGCCCAAATTTTACCATCAAGAGTATATATATTTTAATATAAAACACTGCAGGGTTTTTCCTTAAATATTATGGTGCAACACTAACCCTTGATACACCTTGAAATACGTAAAAAAGGAGTTAAGAGAATCATGAAACTTTGCTGTCAAGACCTACCTCAAATTTATTCTAAATGTAAAACTACAGCTACTTCATTTCTTATTAATGTCGCATGACAGCTGTTGCAAAAAGTCTACCTTAGTGTTAAGTATCCAACACTTTCCTGATCTCTAATGAACAGCGAATTAATGTGCAGTATGGCTGGTGGTTTCAGACTGCTGACTCTGGTTAGCAGTCTAATACATAACCCACTCAGCCACCAGGGTGCTCCACACCTTTCCTGAATTTGTTATTTTCTGTTTTATTGAATTTAGCTGCGATTTGGGGGATGAGATGATACCTTGTTGCTACTTGGATTTGCTGGACTCTCTACCTGTCCTTTAGGACTATTATGAGCCAGCATAGACAATGTGTTTGGTGTGGTTTTTTTGTTTTTTTTTAATGACTAAAGACGCTGGCTGGTGGTGCAGTGGTTACGCATTTACTACTAACCACAAGGTCAGCAGTTTGAAACCACCAGATGGTGCTCCATAGGAGAAAGATGAGGCTTTCAACTCCTATAAAGAGTTGCAGTCTCAGAAACCCACAGGGCCAGTTGTACCCTGTCCTATAGGGTCAATATGAATCAGATCATAAGTAAAAGCTTTTAAAAAATTGAATATACTTAGTTTGGTTTGAATTGCCATTAATGAACCTAACCTAGCCTCTGATGAACCCCTTTCTTTAATGGTTGCTCAAGGGAGATATTTTAAACTTTGTGGCAGATTCCCTAACAAATAACCCATTTTATATATACCATATATGCTTGTGTATAAGCCGAGTCTTTCAGCACATTTTTTAATGCAGTTTTTGTGGTAAAATTAGGTGCCTCAGCTGATATTCGGGTCGGCTTATGCTCGGGTATATATGGTAAGTGAAGGTTAGTTCTAGTAATATCGGTAGTTTAAAAATACGGCATTTAAGGTACAAGCCAACGACAACTGTATTTTTATAATGAGAATATTTGCGTAATTTCAGTATGACCAATTTGCTCTCTCTTAACTACCAGATTTCGTTCTCAGTCAACTATGAAATGAATCAAGGAGGGGCACACGTCCAGACAGATGTGAGTTTATTTTAACACCTTGAAATATTTATAGTATGCCTAGGAGCCTTGCTGGTGTAGTGGTTACCCTTGGGTCTGTGATCTGCGTGTTCAGTAGTGTGAAAATACCAGCAACTCCTGACAGGCCTCGTTACTCTTGGAAACAGATGCAGTCTCAGAAACCCACAGGGCGTCACTGTGAGGCAGCATTGACTCAGTGTCAGTGAGTTTGGTTTGGTTTTTAATAAATTATAAACCAAAAAACAAATAGAAAAGTTTCAAAATAGTATAGCATATGTACTCATCCAATTTCCCCTATATTAACTAACATTTTACATTATCCATAGTACAATGATCAGAATCCAGAAATTAATATTGATGCAGTCTTCTTGACTTAACTGTGTACCCCTTGAATTTTACCAGTTCCTCCAATGTCATAATTTTTCTCTTTAAGGATCCAAGCCAGGAGTCCAGGCTTCCACATTGCTTTCGCTGTTCTGTCTTCTTAGTCTCCTCTGATCTGCAACAGTTTCATCGTTTTTCTCTTCTTTTTTTACCCCATGACCAAAACACTTTTGAAGAACAGCCGCTAATTACAGTGGACTCTTGAGCAAAGGCGGGTTTGCACTGCAGGATGGTGTAGGCACTAAGCACGGGCTTTCTTCCCATGTTGCTACCGTGCTGAGCCAAGTGTTACCAGTAACCACTTAAAACGCGAGCTGAAACTAATCATCTTCAAGTTAACACAGCGGTTCTCAACCTATGGGTTGCGACCCCTTTGGGGGTCGAAGGACCCTTTCACAGGGTCGGCCGATTCATAACAGTAGCAAAATTACAGTGATGAAGTAGCAACGAAAATATTTTTATAGTTGGGGGTCACCACGACATGAACTGTATTAAAGGGTCGTGTCATTAGGAAAGTTGAGAAGCACCGAGTTAGCAGTTTGTCTCCCCAGTGAGGGGGTGTCGAAGGTTGAGGGGCTGGCAGTTACTGCAGAGAAGAATAAGTTGATGTCTACAGCACTTGAGCTTACCACAGTAGCAGCGGGAGAAACGATCTTAGGTTTAACTTGTGTTGTTCAAGGGTCCACTGTACTTTGTAGAATGGCCCTCAGTTTGGGTTTGCCTGCTGTTTTCCCAGGCTTAGACTGAGTTTGTGTAGTGTTGGCAAAGGTACCACAGAATGATGCTGTGCCTTCCAAGTGCAGCACATCAGGCCCACCCGCATGTTAGTGTGTCTCATTACTGGTTGTGCCGACTCTCATTGCGGATGCCACAGAGCTTGCCTTCATCCTCGTGCCCTCCAGTTTTAGCATCCGTTGATTGTTGGCTATAGAAAGTGCCACTGTGATATTTGCTTGATTGAGGTTATTTCTGTCATTCCTTGTGTATTTATTCATTGGTATTGTAAGGAGGAGCTGTCCCTTCTTCCCTACTTATGTGTCTGTTCCTTACTTCTTTAAATCTATGCACTCAGGGGTATTTATTTTATTCTAGTGATTATAATCTGCTACTATCTTTTTTTTAACCTTCATATTTTTCCAGACTTTTAGCTATTGAGAATTCTTTCATCATGACCCGTTTGTCCTTTCCCCCCCTCCTCATTTTGTGAGCATTTTCTTACTTTCTATTTACAGTTGTTTTAAACAGTTGAGAGAAGTTGTATAACTCCTAAAATGTTCTTATTTCCTTATTTTTTAGATTGCTTTGGGTGTGTTGGGGGGCCTGGCTGTTCTCTTGTCTCTCTTGAAGACAGCAGGATGGAAGAGGCGTATTGGAAGCCCCATGGTTGACTTACAGGTGTGATCTCAGAGGAGTTTCTAAACGATATTTTTATCTTGTCACTTCTCATAGGAGACAGCTGGAGGCCTTGAGTTTCTGTGGGGCGTAGGACGAGGATGTGTGTACATACTCATTTCCCTTCCTCACTGCTCTATCACAATCTCCACTTCGGGCAGTGCGGTTCCTAGTTCATCACAGCCTTGCCAGTGCTTGCTCTCTCTGGCCTTCCGTTTTTGTCAGTTTGATGATATAAAGTAGTATTTTATTGTAAGCTGCTTGTTTATATCCCTTGACCATTTTTCTCTATTTGATTTTCAGTTTTTGTAGTTTAACGGAGCTTTTTGTATATTCTAAATATGAGTCCTTTTGTAGCTTTTGATGTTGAAATACTGTTTCCAAATTTATGACCATCTTTTTTATAAAATCAAAGTGATGCTTTGTTTAACAGAATTTTAATATTGTCACACCTGAATATGTTTTTATGGTATGTAATTTCAGGAAAGATTTTTTTGGTCTTAAGATCACAAAAATACTCTATGAACTTTAGTTTTCCTTCTTTAATCTTTTTGTGCATGTATGTGTATATATATATATGTACATATTTATTATTCTAATTTTTACATTTACTATGTACTGAAGCTTTCTATTACCACTAATCTTTATAGTCTCAGAAACTCAGAGGGACAGTTATACCCTTTCCTATTATAAGATTATATGATTATAATGATTAATTATATGATTATATTATTATTATTATATGAGTCAGAATCGACCTGGCCTAAAGCCTATGTGTTAAGGAGTCAAATGTGTATAGGGTTGGGACTGGAGGGAGAAGGGCAGGTGGGGCTTGGTTTCCTGTTTGGGATAATTAAGAAGAGCTTTCCAGGGAGGCAGACTTTAAACTGGGATATCTATTTATTCACAACCAATCACTGAAGACCTGTGTACGTGCCTGGCACTATTTTAGGCTCAGGTGGTAGTGAGCAAAGACAGACTTGATTTCTGCCATCAGCTCACAATCATTCACCAGAGGCACAGGAAAATGTTTGATAAGACAATTCCCTTTTCCTAAAATATTGAAGATGAAATTGTGGAATAGTTAAGCTTTGGATAAATGGAAGTGACCTATGAGGTTAGAAAGTTAAGTTTGGTCCGTATACTAAGGGACCTTGTGGGTAAAAATGTATATTATGTAGTTGGTGAGGAGCCAGTTAGACATTCCAAGAGAGTAGTGTAACCCTTAGGGCGCTAACTCTGACGATAGCATGGAGGATAAATTAGGGTGGGGGTTTCCAAATTAGGGGAAAATCAGGAAGCAGTTCTAATGGTCATAAGGGTACAGGATAAAACAGGGCGTAAGACCACAAGGTAAGGATCAGAAATATAGATAGGGGGTGCATTGATCTGATTTTATAAGAGGATGCTGCATGGATACATGAAATAAGATTTTAAGCCTGAGAAGTTCAATGGATGGTATGTAGTTTAAAATGGTGTAAGTATAAATAAACTGAGCCTTAAGTTTAACAGGTTACCTTTTTTTTTT
>NW_022103896.1:45358252-45365312 GCF_000313985.2 Echinops telfairi | reverse complement strand
ACCCTCATGGCCCCTTGATAAATTATAAATTATTATTATTTTCATATCTTACACGGACCACTGTCTCCCTTCCCCCATAGTTTCTGTTGTTCATCCCCCTGTGGAAGGGGGCGCGGTTATGTGCTCATCATCGAGGTCGGTTCCCCTTTCCTCCACTCCTCTCCCCACCTTCCCCCTGCCCTGATGGTATCGCTACTCCCATTCCTGTGCCTGGATTCCTGTGAGCTCTTATGTCTTATCTGTGTCTGTGCACATGCTTTGGGGTCTAGCCCGTAGTGAAAGGCATAAGTACTAGCTAGGGTCATGGTAGTGGGGGGTGAGGAAGCCTCAAGAAATCAGAGCAGTATTGTGTATTTCATCGGTGCTTTACTGCACCCTGATTGACTCATCCCTTCCCTGTGACCCCTCTGTGAGGGGACGTCCCATTGTCTACAGATGGACTTTGAGTCTCTGCTCTGACCCACCTCATTCTCAACAATATGGGTTTTGTTTGTTTGTTTGGGGTCTTCTGATGCTTGTTACCCAGTCCTGGCGACACCTTATGATCGCACAAGGCCTACCTTTTTTGACAGTGATTTCATTCTGAAAATCTGCTTGAAATAATTTTTAAGGGTCTAGAGCAGTGGTTTTCAGTCTGTGGGTTACGACCCCTTTGGGGATCGGACAACCCTTTCACAGGGGTAGCCCTATTCATAACAGCAGCAAAATTATAGTGATGAAGTAGCAATGAAAACAATTTTATGTTTGGGGGGTCACCACAACATGAACTGTGTTTAAGGGTCTCGGTATTAGGAAGGCTGGGAACCACTGCTCTAGAGAAAGGCTTTGTCTCTCTGTTGGCTCTGGGCAAAGATCCTTGTCTCTTAGGAGCTTCTGCTCCTGGGTGATCTTCATCGTTTTCCATTTCTCTTTCCCATGCCTGCTTGTTAACTTGTGTTTAATCTTCTTTGATCTCATAAGAGATTGACTCAAGATACCCTCTACACTAATAGTCTCTTATTAATATAAAAAAGACAGCCCATTCCCAATAGGGATTATAAACACAGGCATAGAGAGAGGTTTGGACTTAAAATACATATTTTGATGACACATAATTTAATCCATTGCATTCGAACTCTGGTCTGCCCCTAACAGTATGTCTTTTGTACATGTCACCCTCACCCCATCACGGAATCCCAGAGCTAGGAGATCAAGTCCAAGATCTCTTCTTTTGAATCCTCTGAATCAAATATGGTTGAGACCTTAGGCATATTTTCCATCTTGGGACGAAATTTCTCTTCATCTCATCTCAAACCTAGATGACAAGTTTTCTTTCCAAAATACTGAAGTAGAATGGGCACAAGGCTTTTGCAAATGGGAGAAATTGGAGGGAAAGAAGAGATGGCGGCTACCAAGAAGAAAGACCGAAACCCAGCAAAACACATTGCCTTAGCTCTCAAGGCTTAAGAAGAACCCTCTGTTCTCTGAGACTGTCTGGGCATTGGTCGCGTGCCCCAGACTCCAGTGTTGGCCATGCTGTCCGGATTGTGGGTAGAGACATATCAGCCCTGGGCTTCAGCTTCACCACACAGAGGCACCGAAAGACAGTTCTCTGCTCCCTTGATTTAGGTGGCCCCATTCTCTTTGTCCACCTGAGTAGTGACCTCATCTCCATGGCTCCAGCAAACCTTGCCCTGCTGCCCCTTGGACATGGCAGCCCTGCTCTGCTCAATGTTAGGCAGCAGCTACATTTCCTTGGAATACCTTAATGGCAGCCCCAAACTCCATAACCAGGTTGGCGATGAGCCAATTCTTTGAAATGGGGAGGGTGGGGCTCCACCTGTTAAGATGTAGGAGACCCTATGAAACTGAGAAGGCCCTGCTTCCCAGTTCCTTCCATCCGTTCTGCTTCTCTCTGATCTGCTTCGGGGATTGTCCTTTTTCCACCCCACCTTGGAGGACAGCAGATGTCGCTCCTTGGCCTGTTTCCTACTTGTAGAACTCCAAGACAGTGCTCTCATTTCATTCTTTCTCTGCCCTGTTCCGTCTTAGCTGATGGTTTTCTGTGTGGTAGGTAGTTTGATCCATTAGTCACGGTCATAATCTTTTAACAAAATTATGTAGACAAATCCTTAGTGAACATTATAGGACATGTCCCCTTTATACATTTTCAGATTTTGTTTTCAGTTTGTGCACTTGGTTTTTAAGTCCATTTCATTCCTTTCCTAGTTTACTGTAAGCAGCAAGGATAAACCACACAGCCCTTCCAAGATTTTCCTTAGACATCTCATCAACCAGATAACCAAGTTCATCACCTACAAGTGTACCTGCCACCATGCATTTGAACAGCATTCAGACAAATTTTTTTGCCACTGCATAAAAAGCATTACCTGCCCTCCATTGTGCAGCCCTATGGTCATCATTTCTTTTAAAGTCTCTCTAGACGCCCATTTGACATCCACATTTCTAGTACCCTTTTGTTACTGGTACCATCACTGCTGCCGAAGACGAGAGACTTTCTCTCTCTGTCTTCCCTGCCTTCAGAGCCCTGACCAGAATTGCCTTTGTCATCGCTATCCTCCCAGCAGCACTTTCAAGGCAAGCTTGGCCCTTTCCTGTGTGGCACCGTAAAACCCCCAGCCGCTCCCCATCCCCTATTCCCAAACCACTTTCACATTTTGGGTGTCTGTCAGAGTAGCGTCTCACTCTTCGATACCAAATTCTGTACCAGTTTTCTCGTGCTACTATAACAGAAATTCCACAAATGGCTGACTTTAACCAAGAGAAATTTGAAGTCTGTCTGTAGAGTGCTAGTTCTGTGTCAGCACTGGGAAAAGAGCCATGTCTCTTCAGCTGCTCACTCCTTCCTGCTTCCCTGCAGACCTCCATGGCCTTGGGATCTCAGCGCAGCTCTCTTCTGCTTGCTTGTTTAATCTTTCCTATCTCCAAAGCGATTGACTCAAAATGTACCACGTTCATTCTGCCTCATTCACGTAACAGAGACTTTCCATTCTAAATGGAATTATCATTAGATTTAGAGGTTAGAATTTACAACACATATTCTTGGAAGAACACAATTCAATCCATACTATTACTTCTGTAATTGAAAAAGATATATTTCAACAATACACACACGCACAAACACACAAAGTCAATAATTTTATTATAATAGATGAAAGCTGGTGAGAGCAGGCTGAAACCATTCTTAGGCTAAGGAAATGGCCATGTATGTCTTCGCTTAGAATGCCAGATTGGGTAGAAAACAAAATAGCCCTTTGGGAACTTTGAGAAAGAAGTGAGTCATTCTGGGCCTGTAAGGAGGAAGTAGTCTATTTCCTACTTTTATATCCCTGTGAAGAAAAGGTGATAAAAGGGGTGGAGAATTAATAGATATATTAAAAATTCTGTGGTTTGGGGAAGAAAAATGACATATTGATTACAGGCTTTTTTTTCAGAATGAATATTTTCATAGGCTGACAATGCTGATAGTTTTCAGTGTTTTGTTTTATCATTTGTCATTCTCAGGCTCTGCAATTTTTACACAAACTCATATCCCAGATTACCATAGACATATTCTTTATTGACTGGGAGCGACCTAAAGGAAAGGTTTTGAAAGCTGTTGAAGGTAACGGAAATAACCACTTGTGGCAAAATTCCTTTACTACGTTTGCAAAGCACATAAGGTGAAATATTTTACTCATTTTTCTCTCTCCAACCAGGTGAGGGTGGTGTGCGGAGTGCTGCTGTTCCCGTAAGCATATGGAGAACATATTTTGTAGCAAATGAATGGAATGAAATTCAGACTGTGAGAAAAATTAATCCACTCCTTCAAGTACTTACTGTCGTCTTTTTCTTGGAGGTATAAACTAGTATAATTATATGTAAGGCATGGGTAACTCATAAATACTGATAGCATTTAAGCTCCGTTTTTATGACATGAGCTCTCTAAAGGTTAAAATACTGCTTTTACTGACATTAAAACTTTTTAAACATTTTGTATCAGAATATCCTGGGGAGCTTTCTTTTGGAAAATCCCTTTGCTTGGAATCAGTCCTAGAGATTATCAAAGAATAATGATTCAACAGAATGCAGAAATTATTAAACAATATGTTTAATATCATAAGCAAGTAATATTTTGCTGAAAATTATTTTAAAACATTTGCAGTAGTACATTAACAGGAAACTGCTAGGCATTCCACCTAGATTCCGAAGTGTCTTGGAATGAGGTCTATCACTGTTGTTGGATGGATCTTAGCTGGAAGCAGAAAAGACCAGATGATGTTTATGGATGTCTCATTGACTATGCAAATGCTTTTGTGTGGATTATAACAAATTGATAATAGTGCCAAGAATGAAAATTCCAGAATACAACATAGACCAAGGCTTTTCAACAGAACAAGGGATTACTGCGTGGCTTACATTTAGGAAAGGTGTGCATCCTTCCACCATCCTTTAGTCTGAGCTAATAATCCAAGAAACCAGACTGCATGAAGAACATGCACCAGGAGCAGAAGACGACTCATCAGTCACTTAAAATGCGCAGATGATGACATCATGCTGGATTCTGAAGAGGATTCGAAGCACTGCAGCCTCATACGGATTGCACCTCGGTGCAAACAGAAGAAATGCCATGACCGGAACCATGAGCAACATGGTTAAAAACAGAGGAGAGATTGTTAAGAGTTTCGTTTTGCTTGGATTCACAATAACCACCCATGAGAGCAGTCAAGAAATCAAACAGTTACTGAATTGGGCAAAAAAGTTTTAAAATGTTAAAAAGCAAAGATAATGAATGTGTACCTGCCCCAGGCCCCGGTATTTTTCATTCATCTCATATGCTTATGAAGGGTAGGCAGTGAATAAAAATAAAAACTGAAGGAGAATTGATGGATTGGAATCATGGTGCTGGCAAAGAATAGTCATTGCTCCTTAGAAGCTACGATGGTGGTACTGCATCTCGTGTTCTTTGGATGTGTAATCAGGAGGGACTCGTCCTTGGAGAAGGACATCACGCTTCCTAGCACGTTAGTAAAATAGAAGACTCTTTACGAGATCAGAGATGGCACAGTCTCTGAAATGCCGGGCTCAGACGAGCAGCAGTTGCGATCATGGTAGGGGACTGGGCAGTGTTTTGTTCTATTATACATACATGGGGTCACCTGGGTGTTACTCGTTCAATGTCAGCTAATTACAACCCCATGGTACTGTAGGCTTCATTCTGCTCTGAGAAGTTAAATGAGCACATGTTTATGATACTTGATAACAATCTTATTGATCTGGTTAGAATTATTAAAGGGCCGTACTGAAGTATTTAGTACTGAGTGTAGACTATGACATGAAAATTGCTTATAGGGGTGACAGATTTTGTTAAGACTCAGCTGCATAAATATTATTAAATATAAATGATTGACTCTTAAATGTTATGGTCCTTCTTCCTTCTTCCAGCTATTCGTTTCACTCTTTCCCTCTGTTCTCTTTCTTTTTTACTCTACGAGAAGAATGTGTCCTTGGGGCTTTTAAATAGTTAAAATATTTAAAATATTATATAAAATTAATGTTAATTAAAAGCAGTTTTCCTTGAAGTGTTTTGTGGAACTTTCAAAGTTGTTACATGAGAAAAGAAATTGTTACGTAGATTTGGAAAGCCTTTGGTTAAATGAAGTCAGGTAGAATCCTTTTTTTCTAAGACTTCTCGGAGCCTTTACAAAGTGTGAGAGCTACTGCCAAGAATAATTTCCAGGCCAAATTTAACTGTACTTCCTTTTATCAAAGAAGAGATCTCTCTTAGAAGAACATTTAGAAAATGTTGCTTTGAAAGTATGAAAATATTTAGCATAATATCTGATACATGTTAAATACTTATGAAAATACTGGTTGTTGGTTTTACTGGTAGTTTACTGAAGAAAAGGTTATTCTTGTGATAGAAATTTTTGAGTCATCAACATATGTTTATGTTCATATGTATGACAGTAAAGTAACATTTAGCTCTTGGTTACATTGAAGAAAATACCACCTGGACTAACTGCATAGATTTAATACTAAATGCTTGATATTAAATACTTCAGAATTAAAATACTGGATACGAGTGAATTTTGTGGTGCTCTTCTCTGTGCATAAATTGTTTCATCGATTTCTGGATGGCGAATAGGGAAGAATGCTTCTTTTTGAGTCTAGAGGCGTTTTTATCTCTGTCTACTTAAGTCATTCTTTTTCCTTTTTCCTCCAGGTTGTAGGATTCAAGAATTTGGCATTAATGGACTCATCCTCCAGCCTTACCAGAAGCCCAACTAGCTACATAGCCCCTTGCAGCCGCATATTGAGATACGCCGTGTCTGCTGCTCTTTGGCTAGCCATTGGCATTATGCAGGTTAACAAGATATCATTTATAACCCTATTTGCATATCAGTTAACCTCAAATATTGACCAGATCCTAATTTCTATAGCAGAAAGATCAACAATAGTGTTGAAAGCCAGTACTTATGCTAATGAATTGTTTTACATATGTTAAATTTATGCTTCATTTTTATAATGATCCTTAGCGATAAGTTCTATTAGTATCCTTATTTTACAGAACAAACTGAGGCACAAAAGTGGTAAAAAATTACTCTAAGCGATAGTGGGGCTCTGAGGGTCTTTCAAGGGCTTAGGTCTTAGGTCATAGGAAAAACTTCATAGACACAAGGGCGCTTCAGAAAGTAGTGGGAAAATAGTGGACTTTTTCCACAGGCTTTTTTCCCCACCCCCCATATTCTCTTTGAAGCTTACTTACAACTATTAGGATGACTGAACTACCTTTCATATTTTATTTTCTATTTGAAACAATTTATTATTTTGCATTTATTTCTGTGTCATAACATCTCACTCGAAATGTCATTCAAAACCTATGGAGAAAAGTTACTTGAAATGTTTACTGAAATGACTGAAAGTAAATAAATCTCAGCCTTGGTTCTCCTTACTGTAACAGAAGTTTTCTTCTTTTTTTTTATTTTTTAAATCAATTTATTGGGGCTCATACAATTCATCACAATACATAGATCAATTGTATAAAACACATCTATACATTTGTTGCCCTCATTATTCC
>NW_022103896.1:45345276-45356640 GCF_000313985.2 Echinops telfairi | reverse complement strand
CATGGAATGCCAGTTTAATAGAACAAAGTATTCTTGCATTGAGGGAGTACTTGAGTGGAGGCCCAATGTCCATCTGCTACCTTAATACTGAACTTATGCACATAGGTCTATTTCCACATCCTCATATAAATATATGTGATTGCTTAATCTTTTTAAAGCATAAAGTCAAAAAGACAGAAACATGCCATTCTGTTTGATTTTAATTTCTTTTTATTTTATTTTATTTTATTTAACTTTTGAAATAGGCAAATGAATTGACTTATATAGACATCAGGCTCTAATTTCCCTGAGCCTGACTAAAACTATGTATTATTTAAAAAAATCATACAAACCTTTATTAAACAAAAATAACAGAATATGAGGTTACTATCTCTTTTTAAATTTTGTTTTAGTGACATAATTTGCATATCATACAAGTATTTTCAACATATTAAAGAGTTGTGCCATCATCACTACAAATATATATGTAGTGTGTTTGTGCATACATGTGCTGCATGTAGAGTTCATTGACATCATGACGTTCATCGTGTTGCTTAACCATCAGCAGTATTTTTTCCTCAGTTATTCTACCACCATGAACAGAAACTCAGTGCCTCCCTGCAGCGATACAGCTTCCCACCTTCCTCCTGTCCTGGCAAGCACTAACAAGCATTGGTCTCTCTCTGTTTGCTTGTTTCTTACAAATGACATCATACAGTATTTGCCCTTTTGTGCCTTACTTCACTTTAGTGTTTTCATGGTTCATCCGTGTTACAGCATGTGTCATGTCTATTAGACACGCCGATTATCTGTTGATGGACACTGGGTTGTTTTCCACTTCTCGACTATTGTGAACAGTGCTGCAGTGAACACGTTTGTGCAGTTTCTGTTTGCATTTCTGCTTTAATTACTTCGGGTATAAACCTGTGATTGGGATTGCTGGGTCATAGGAAAGTTCTGGGTTTAACTTTTTGCGGAACCGCTAAACTTTTCCAGAGTAGCTGTACCATTTTGCACATCCATCAGCAATGGATGAAGACTAATTTCTCCTCATCTTCTTGACCATCTGTTTATTTTCTTTTGTTATTTTTCAGCTGCTGTGCTTTCTTGTATTGTTTGCTTTTCTCTTGGCCCTTTAGGTGGGGTATATAGAAGACTATAGAGTGTTTTAGAACATTTTCCAGTGATAGGCTGTTAAGAGATTTATTTATTTCTTCATTTACATATTCAAGAACATTTTATGTCCCAGGTACTGTGCTGAGCTCATGTTCACACACATACTAAGCATGAGCAAGTTAAAGACTGACAGTGCTTTGAAGGGACTCATCCCGGGAGCTGAAGTCGGTGGAGACTAACTGGAGTGAGGGGAGTGGAGGCTGGGTGAGGAATAAGGCACCAGCAACAGCAGGGACAGCTGGAAATAGGTGGTTAGGGGCGTCTTTCTTGGAAGCGCAGGGGAGGTCTGTGATGTAAACTTTTTCTTAGCAAAAATTCTCTGGTGATACTGTATATCTAAGACAACTTGTGAAGCCATTCTTTTTGAATATTTAACACACTGTCTGTAGAAATAGAAATACACCTTCCTGCTAACTTACCTATGTCTTGTTACCTGATCTTTTGCATTCATGACAGTGGTGAAAAGCTACTCTCCAATATTGTGCATCTGAGCATTCAATGCCGAGGTGCAAGGCAAGAGTCGCAGTGACAGTAGGGGTAAGGTTCTGTCGTTGTGCTGCCTCGGTGCTTCAACAGTTAGGGGTGGGTGTAATCTGGCAGTTATGCAATGGTGTAGTTTCCATTCATTTTCATATCTTCAGGTAGCACCAGTTTCTGTGTAAAAATAGGACCTGGTCTTTGGAACCTAAACGTGCTGCTAAATAAGGAGTGGGAATATGTATGCTTTTGATGTGCGACTTTGTCACAGACTAATTTGAAAAACAGAAACTCTTCTAATGTTTTGAGATAAAATTGCGGAACTAGACATACATTGGACTCAATACATTGGTTCGGCTTACATTTTTAAAAGCTGTTTCTTTTCTTCCCCTATTTTTCTCCTATTCTGTTTTAATGATATGGAAATTTTTTAAAAATTCAAAATAGACTCCCTTGATGACTTGTAATACAATTTTAAAATCTCTCTTCCTTTAACAGAAAATTCAGAAATAACATGCAGGATTTTATCTGACTAGAGGGCCCCCCCCCCTTTTCTTTTCTTTTTAAAAGAGACTGCAATGTGGCTGCAAAAGAAAATTAAAATCCAAAAAGCTAATAAGCATGAACTTGGCTTAATGTTTCAGATCATGTTCTTTGCGGGTTTTTATGAGAGATTCATAGAAGATAAAATTCGGCAATTCGTTGATTTATGCTGTATGAGCAATGTAAGTACTTCCTGACTTTATCTTGGAAATGCTGTTTTCCCCCTTCTAAAGGTCATGAGTACATTAAGAGGAGCTTTAAAAGTGATTTGGTATGATTGGATTTTTAGTTTAATTTTCCACTTGCAGTTAATTCCAGAGATAGTTATAATCAGCTGCAAGTTAATACTTAATTGCCTTAGTTTTTTCTTCTATATTTGCACGTTTTTAATTTTGAATTCCTTATGCCCCAAAGAATAAAGTTAAGAGCTTTTGGAAATGTTGTTTTTATTAACTCCATTTCTTCCTTTTTTTTTAGGAACTATTTTCTTACCCTGGTTTATCAGCTTCTTTTTTGTTTAGTTTTGTTTTTTAATCTCCCTTATTACTCTATTATATTCTATATTTTTTCCCCAAGAATTCAATCCTTATTTTTTAAGTTAAAGGGGGAAAAACTCTTTTAAAAATTTTTTTACAGCTGGTTTGCTAATTCCTTCTCTTCTCTTCATAGATATCAGTATTTGTTCTATCCCACAAATGTTTTGGTTACTATATCCATGGTAGATCAGTACATGGGCATGCAGATACTAATATGGAAGAAATGAATATGAATCTTAAAAGAGAAGCGGTATGAATGGATTTTCAATTATTTGTCTTTATTTTGAGAAATGGGCTCTCTTTATTTAATTTAGGACTTGATACTTTTAACATAATATCTAGGGGTAAAGAATTTGCTTCAAAATATGCCAAGGGGTTGGGAGGATAGATGAGATAAAATTGATAAAATGTTAGCAATTGTTAAAGTTGAGGATGGGTGGTTTAACATTCTTTTGTACATATTTGAAAATTCATATAAACTGTTATTTGAACTTTTCTATGTTAACATTTGTAAGGAAAGATATGCACTTAAGAGGGAAAACCAAGAGGATTTAAGAAGCTGTATCTTCAAGGGCTCAAGTAGAAAGAAAATGTTTTGAAAAGTTTGTTGGCAACATATGTACAAATGTGCTTGACAACAGTGGATGTATAAGAGCTATAAGAGCTATAAGAGCTCCCAATAAAATGATTTAAAAAGAAGAAAAAGCTGTATCTATGACTTTTATGAATTTAATAGTTAATAATGGCACCTCAGAAAAGAACTATTGATGTAGTACATTGAACTGGATCAGTTGATTGACTGTTACACACTACCCTGGATTAGCAGGCTAACTGTAAAAGATGAAGCCGTGAAAATGTAGAAAGAACGTAGTATCTCAAATTGTGGGATATTATTTTAAGCACAAAGAATAGAAACCATCAAAAAGAAAATATTTATCTCACTTTATTTGCATGGAACATTTGCGTATCCAACAAATCATATAATTAGGACATAGCAAAATAAGGTGAGCTGTTTATAACAAATGCGGCAAAGATCTAACAAAATTAAAACTCATAAGTCAATGAGACATTACATTTAAAATAGATTCAAACCTCAATGAGCGATAACAAAATATTTTTAAATGCATGAGCAACGACACAGGGACCATAAAGCAATAGATGTGTAAAAGGAAAGTATTTGGCAGTATATAGGAGAGCTTTTTGACTTAGTAATCCTCTGAATATAGCTCAACGAAGTAATTAGTAATGTGAACAGCTAATTAAGGCTTAAGTTCTTTTTTTCAAAAATCATTTTATCGGGGGCTCGCACAACACTTCTCACAATCCATACATCCATCCATTGTGTCCAGCACATTTGCACATTTGTTGCCATAAGGCTTAAGTTCTTGACAGAGTTATTTATGATGACAAAAAGTACATAAAGATAGAATATAAAATAAATTGATTTTTAATGCAGAAATCTTAGCTGCATATTAAAAACTATGTTTTATAGAATATATTATAACAAGAGAATTGCTCAAAATATAGTTTTAAATAAAAACAAGTCAGTTTGATTACAATTTTATTCTACCTCTATGTACATGCAGAAGCCCTGGTGTCACAGTTGGTTAAGATTTGGGGTGCCCTCCATAGAGTTGGCAGTTCAAACCCACTAGGCTCTCTCTGGGAAAAAGACGTGGTTGTCTGCACCTATAAAGATCTAGAGTCTCAGAAACCCTAAGGAGCAATTTTATTCTGTCCTGAGAGTTCCTATGAGTTGGAATCAACTTGAGAACATTGGGTTTGGTTTGATATACATATGAGATTAAGTCCAAAAGTATTGTGAAAAAATTAGAGAACCCTTTATCAAACAAAAATATTAAGCTGTGAAGCTATTTCTCAACATATCTTCCATGTAGATCTATACACATCTCAATGTGGCCTTTCCATCCCTCTAACCCTTCTGAAACAATTCTGTGCTCTTAGATTTATACGAACCACATCAAAATGTTGGCATCCTCCAGGGACTCGCATCTTGTTCTTTTGGGTAATGGGAACAAAGAGAAGTGAGAAGAGGCAAGTTTCGGGCTGTAGAGTGAGTGGAGTAAGGTTGCCCCACAAAATTCTTATAAGGCAGCCCGGCCCTCTGGCCTGGAAGAGTGAGCAGATACTTG
Source organism: Echinops telfairi (assembly GCF_000313985.2). Lineage (NCBI taxonomy): Eukaryota > Metazoa > Chordata > Mammalia > Afrosoricida > Tenrecidae > Echinops > Echinops telfairi. The sequence goes on along the minus strand of NW_022103896.1, from coordinate 45,351,776 downwards.
TGGTGATGAGGGAAGATCCCGAGGTGGAGATGTCCTGCTTGTTCTCTCTTTTCTTAACTAGTGCAGTTGGCCGTTTTCTTAACACTTCTTCACAGTAAGCCCCTGTGATTGGCCTGTGTCTTTTGAGAAAAATCTACCAACCCCCACCCAAAAAAACAAAAAACAGAAACCAGTCATCATAACTTTCTGAGCTGACCTGTCTTGAATTTAACTGGCCCAGTAGATCCCTGGGAAGCCATTGTTTCTTGCTCTCTGGATCCTATTGGTAAAGCCAAAACTCATTATGCCTGGCTGCAATTTGTTTCATAAAATCATCCACATTCGCTTCAGTCTTGCATAAGAAACTGCCAGCAACATCAGCTCCTTGAGCGAGCTGATCTTCACGTCACCCTTTTGGCACCTGTGGAACCGAAGCTTTCTGAGACCGATGTTTGCTTAAAATCGGAAGTGCCGAGCCATGTGAGAGCTGAGTTCCAGAACAATCACATTCTTGGTAATTCTGTGTTCTTCCACCAGTTCTGAACTTCAGTCACAGTTTCTTCATTTGTTGAGGTTGATGGTCTTCTTCTGGCTCATCTTTGAAGTTTTCCTTAAAAGGCTTAATTCATCTCAAAACTTGTTGCACGTGGGATAGCATTCCCACAGAATCATTGCAAATTGTTGCAAGATGTCCACTTGAGTTTTGTTAAAAATTTGATATTAGCCTTGACCTCCAAATAGCATTTTTTTTTTCATGGCAAATGGCCTCTAGTATGCTTTTTGAAGACACTCTATTGAGACAAGCATATTAACTAGGGAGAACTTGTCTGCAACTATATGCTGACCTCAGAGATGTCTAAACATGTTTTGTTTGGAATAAACCCATGCATGTTTATGAACTGAAACTCTAGTAGCAATATTTTTTTACTTATCCTCATATATACTTAGGGAAAGGACTGTAAATGAAATACCTTGAAATATCTCTTGGTGTTGAGATTATTTTGTTTTTCTTTTTTGTACGTATCCATGTTTTAGAAATTCACTGACTGGCATTTCCTTTTTTAATATGGAATTTTTAAAATAGAGAAATTCAGTGTATATAGGCTCCCTCTAAATCTATAGAAAAAGAAATTCTTTGTGTGTTTTCAGATTAGATTTAGACCAAGACCATTAATCTCTAAGATTAATGTATAGGCTCACCAGAGGTAAGGAACTTGAGCTAAGCCTTGAAGCATAATGGGAATTGGATAGACGGTAGATAGGACAAATGGTTATATATTTGTGGTTGTCTGGATTCAGTTCTTGGCAGTTATATCTTTAATTAATTGAGTTACGTATCATTGTTCTTATTCAAATTAATTGGAGGAACATTTAAAACAATTCAAAAAAACTCCAGACTTATTTGCCAAGGAGTCAATTCCAACTCATAGCAACCCCACAGGGCAGACTAGAACCGCCTCTCTGGGTTTCACCCTGTAATTTTTTAGGTGGGTAGAAAGCCTCATCCTTCTCCCTTGGAATGGCTGATGGTTTTGAACTGCTATCTTGCAGCTAGCAGCCCAATGCAGAACCACTACACCATCAAGGATCCTTAAACATTTTTAGAAAGAAACAAAAAAGACCATTTATAAACTTAAAGTAGTTAATTCTTAGATTTTTCAGCATGCATTAAAGAATAATAAAGTTAATCAAAAGAAAGCTAAGAATCCCCATAAAATGAACTGAGCTTGAGATTCTTTAAAAGAGTAAAAGGGGGAAAAAAAAAAAGAGTAAAAGGAATGTTATACAAACCTGGAGGGAAGTAAGACTTAGAACACAGTAGAAATTATTAAAACTTGATAAAGGGAACCTTGGGAAATACTAAAATCTTTCTCAAATATAATTCAGTAGAATTTCAGTTAGCTTCAGAACCCTATAATGTATAATACAACTAAAGAAAAATGCTACATTTACTTTGTCTTAAGATAGGCAGCATTTTCACAAACTTGCTTTTAATTTAATTCTTTAATTTTTCAGGAAAATCTGTGTAGCCAGAGAGGTTTGGTACCCAACACAGATGGTCAGACCTTTCAGATTGCAATTTCTAGCCAAATGAGACAACACTATGACAGAATTCATGAATCACTAACCAGGGTTTGTATGAAATGCGGCTCAACTACACTTTGCCAACATTTCATGTTGTTTAAATTCCAAGAACATACCTGTTTAATTTATTATTTTTTCTTTTTCACATTAGAAAAATGGCCCTGCTAGACTATTGAGCTCATCAGGAAGTACTTTTGAACAGAGTATAAAGGCGTATCATGCAATGAATAAATTTCTTGGCTCCTTCATTGATCATGTAAGTATCTCAACATTTGAAACAGCTCAAAATGTGATTTTTGAAAAGTCAGTGTGTTTATTATTTTCTTAGTCAGTAAGAGAGTGGACTTTAAAATCCCCCTTTCTTCATTTCAAATTTAATTCTTAGGAGTAAAATTTTAAGTACTGTTTCTAAACAATATAAATAAGCCAATCTTTATATATTTAAGGATAAATTATTTATAAGTAATGTATTTATAAATGTAAAGATACTATCTACACAGTGAACTCATTTACCTAGTATGGGTCAGAGATAGTTAAATTGTATAAGAATGAGATGAAGTTTTATTTGTCTATTAACACTATTATGATGATTCCCTTCAAATTTGTCTGTATAGGCAAATTATTAGATATTTAGCAAAATATAAGAGTTCATTATTCAAATCTTTCATGTTATGTTACGGTTGAATTACTAGATAGCTTATTGTAAAGTAATTTTCAGTATATCTATAGCCCTGAGTACTAATAGGGGTTTAAAAATCTGAACTTTACTAAGGAAAGTTTTGTTATTAAGTTCAATATAAGTTCAGTCTTCTTGAAGAACAGATTTTCTCTGAGTATTATTCATGTTTAACTTTTTTCTTCTGATTTTGTACTAATAAGAATGTTTTTTTCACTGCTGGTTTTGAAATTATTTTTCTATTAGGTTCATAAGGAAATGGATTACTTCATAAAAGATAAGTTACTATTTGAGAGAGTCCTTGGAATGGAATTCATGGAACCCGTGGGAAAAAGCATCTTTTACAACGGTACCTTTCACACCTTTAATAAATGTGATTATTCAGAGTTCAGGCAGGGGAGTGCTATAGTTATTTTTTTTAATTGTATATAATCTGTGAGGTCAATTGACTTCATGAAATTCATGTATAGTTTATATGTATTTCATTTTACTATGTCATCGAATAGGAAATAAATACAGATAATGTTCGGCCAACGCCTGCTCACATGTACATCCAGCCAAATACACATCCAGAGTCTCATAGTGTTTTTCTGTTGGTGCTGCTTTTTTTAAAACAAAAGCAGCTGTTCTTTCGTGTATTATGTACCCCTAATAGTTTTAAAGACCCCCCAAACCTAGATGCTTGCAGCACTGGACCATGGCTGGTGAGGCAAAGGACGTGGCTCTGGCGTGGGCTCTCAGGCTTTTTCATCAGACAGGTGGGCGGTAGCAGCTTCAGGGCCTGGTTGCTCCTGCTGCTCAGAGCAGGTGGATCTGGGCCAACGCAGCTCCTGCCTCACTGTTCCTCTAGCAGCAGCAGCAGTGACAACCCCCATGGGTCTTTATATGATGTGAGCCCAACAGCAAATCACACAATGTCCTATTGCACAGAATATATATAATGGACATTACTCGACATATAGACTCAAACGCAAACTTGCTGCCTTGTGACTTATAACAACACTATAGGCAGAGTGGGACAGCCCTATGGGTTACCAAGGCTGTAAATTATAGGTTCTCAAACTTTTCAGGGAAAAAAAATTACTCAGCCATCCTCTGGCAATTACAAACTTTAGTACGATAACCCGTAATCCAGGATGAAGTGTAGGTCTCCTTTTGCAGCCCTCCTGGAGTGCTCCCGTGCCCCCAGGGAGACACTGCTACACATCTCTTCAACTCACACGCACTACCATGGGGTCAATGCTGACTCACGGCGACCTCGTGTGGGTGTCTGACACTGTAACTGTTTATGGGAGTAGAAAGCCCAGTCTTTCCCCCTCGTTGCTGCTGGTGGTTTCAAACTGCTGAACGTGCCTCATCTTCCTTCTGAGGAGCAGCTGGCGGGTTTCAATGGCTGAATGTACAGTAGCATCCCAATGAGTAAACCACTACACCACCAGGGCTCCTAGGTACATGTTCATTGAATCAGTTCCAATTCAGTAACCCTATAGATCAGAGTAGAACTACCCCTGTGGGTTTCTGAGACTAGTTGTTATTGTTTTTAACAGTTTTATTAGCACTTCATCCACATGTCATACAATTCACTAATTCAATCATCAAGAAGTGTTGTACAGTTGTTACCATATTTAACTCTAGAACATTTTCTTCTTCAACTCACTGTTATTCATGTAATTATTGGGACTAGATCTTTATGGGAACAAAATGCCTTGTTTTGTTGGCATAGAGCAGCTGGGGGTTTTGAACCTCTGGCCTTGCAGCACATACCTACATATAAAAGATTGTTTAAGAAGGGTGTGATACAGCGGAAGGATGAAGCTTTCGACTCCTAGAAGATGTTCAAGCTCAGAGACTCACAGGGGCAGTTCTACCCTGCCCTACAGTGTCACTGTGAGTCAGCACTGACTGAGGGCAGGGGAAGTGATGTCCCCAAGGAGGACGGTTAGTAGTGTCCTCTAACATAAAATGTCAGTGACGCCTCTACAGGGAGTCAGGACATATATCAGCCATAGACGCATGAATGGACTTTGGGCTTGCACTTAATTCTAGCTCCAGGCTAAGAGCATTTAGTTCTCGGGACATGGCCCTGCGTGATGCTCAGTCTCATGTAGAGCTCACTGAAGGGATGGGTGCTACCGCAAAATGTGGTGAAGAGACGAGATAGTGCCCAGCTATCAGAAAGAATAGTGTCGGGGGTGGGGGTCCTAAAGATTTGTAGCCATCTAAATGAGGCTAAGTCCACATGAAAGAAGCACAGCAGCATATGTGATCCAAGGATTAAAAATAGTATAATCCAAATCTAAAGGAGGTAATGGTATCAGAGCTTTAACTGTGAATATCTGGTTAGCACAATCCATTTGTAGGGCCCACACACGAATCAGGCCTCTAGTGAATACCCTCTAATCATAGTTGAGGGATGTGAATGATCATTTTATCAAATAGCATTGTAAAGTCAATTATGGCAGATGTAACATTTGATCTCCCTGATCACCCATTTTAAAGCTGTTTCATTAAAAAAAAAAAAGATGAAGTGCAAATGCATGTGAATGAAGCCCCTGGAGAATCCCCTCTCACCAAGAACCAGGGGATGATTAACCTTGATAACTTGCAGAGTGCATTGGAGAGTAGATTGTTGCAGGTGCAGTTAGGCTAAAATTTAGCATCCTATTTTTTAATCTCCCTTATCCATTTAAATTTGTTCTGCTTTTTAATATTATCTGCTTTCTTTCTGATTGAGGCTTGTATTTTACTGCCATTCTTGTAGTTTTATTTGTTTTTTAATGTATTTCTGTTCATGAAATCCAGGATAGGTAAAAAATCTAGAGATAGTGACTGGATTAATGGTTCCTTGGGGCCATCGCAGGGGAGACTGGAGAGAAATGGGGAGTTAATAATGATGAGTACAAGAATGAACAAAATGTTCTACAAGGGATTGTGGTAAGGATTGTACAACTCTTCTTGATGTGATTGAACTATTGAATTGTATGTTCTGTGAGTTCCTTTTAAAAAAAAAACTGTTGGGGCGGGGGGAGGACGTGACAGTGGTAGAACTCCTCTAACTTCAGAATGGGGGAGGAGAATCAGCTTCAACATCTACACCAGGTTGATTCCTGAGGCGAGGGGTGGATGTACCATTTCTTTCACCAGCCCCTCTTCTGACAGCATTGTCCACTTTTCTGCTGGGCTCAGTAATTCATCACAAGGGCCACACAGAACTCACAGATCATACAGACTGTCATGGGCGTTATTAGGGAAGTAACTAGCTGCAATTGATTCAAGATCTTAAAAAATGGGCAGGTATTTGGCAAACAATGAGAGTCAAAGGAAGTGAGAGGGGCAAAGACAGGTGCAAAGAAGGAGAGAAAGGGCAACCAACAAGTAGAAATGCAGAATGCACTGTGAACAACATCACTAACGATCAAGAGGGCAGAGGCCAGGTTCCTAAGACTTCGTTCATACCCTGAAGAGTCTGATTTCATCTTACAGATTGTTTCCACTCTGCCCCCGAGGGTTCTGTGTGCAAATCCAGTGGGGTATGGGAAGAAAATATGAAAGTGTCTATTTATGTATTTCCAATTCTATCATCCTCAATGTGTAATTTTTTAAAGTTGTATGCAGTAATTAAAATATACCTATTTTGGGAGTACATCTCATTTTCTTTTGATAGGGATGCATAATCAAAACAATTTGGAAGCCACTGCTAATGAATGTGGATGTCATTAAAGAATGCTAAGCAGATCTGATTTGTAAATTGGAAGAATTA